>NC_082392.1:25260879-25618379 GCF_031168955.1 Gadus macrocephalus
CAATGAGTTCTTATTCACTTGGGTTGGGTTCTGGAGGGGGTGTGTCCCCCCAATAAACCAAAAGCCTTTGTTTACCAGATGGTAATCTTTACAATTGAAGCTCCCCTGGATGCCATTCAAGGGGGTGGCAGCCGTGCCATGTAACACTTTGCTTCCTCGACGCTAGCCAGGGGGTTGAGGAACAGGCCCATACATCAAAGGATTGCATGGATCAGATTACATCTCACGAAAGGAGAGGAAAAGGCAGGCAATAAAATGCATCACACGAACCTCGAAGGTTCACACTTTAGATGACCCACAAGGAGTGTAGAAGGCAGGCAATATTTATGCATCACACAAAATAGTAACAAAACCTAAGTTCATAGATAGACAAAAACGTAACAACATGTAGATTTTCCATCACAGGCTACAACAAGAACTACATCCCTGGCTGGGATGAGGAGTGCAGCTGCCTGCTGCGCCAACACCAGCAGGTGAGCTCCAGGGAAGAAATGGACGCAACAGGAACAACATTACTGCAGAAACTGGACGACACCCGAAGGACCAGGTGGACTGAAGTAGTGGAATCTATCGACTTCACCCACTCTAGCCGGAAGGCGTGGCAGACCATAAACCTGCTTTCAGGGAGAAAAACAACACCCCACAGGTGTCCAGTGACAGTAGATGCCATTGCTTCCCAGCTCCTGAGAAATGGCCGCTTCCCAGATGCAGACAAAATCTTCACACGACTGACCTCGTGCAAGGTATCGTCTCTCTCCAGGGCAGCAAGCGCCGATGCCAACCTCTCAGGAGACTTCACAGTGGGCGAACTAAGTGCAGCGATCAACAAACTGAAGCCGGGCCAGTCACCAGGTGAAGACAATATACACCCAGAGTTTGTCATACACCAAAGTGAAAGAACATCTCGCTGGCTATGCTCGTTCTTCTCAGCATGCTTCCAGAGGTCCAAGCTACCAAGGTCCTGGCGCCGTGCTTCCGTCATAGCCTTGCCAAAACCGAACAAACTTGCCAAAGACCCAAAGTCCTACAGGCCCATCTCTCTGCTCTGTGTCCCATATAACATCCTGGAGAGGCTGATTCACAGCCACATCGAGCCAATTGTGGACCAACAACTCCCACAGGAACAAGCTGGCTTCCGTCGAGGCAGGTCAACAGTGGATCGGGTAACGCTACTCAGGACATCGAAGACAGCTTTCACTATAACGAGAAAGCTGGGGTAGTATTCCTGGACCTGACAGCCGCCTACGACACTGTGTGGCACCGTGGACTCCATCTGAAACTGTTGAGGACAATCCCGGACTGGCACATGGTGAGGTTCATCATGGAGATGCTATCGTACCGCAGCTTCACTCTACGGACCAGCGATGGCCAGACCAGCAGGCTTCGTAGGCTGAAGAACGGTGTTCCGCAATGCTCCGTCCTCTCACCAATCTTATCCAACATCTACATTCACGACCTGCCGGATACAACATCTGCCAAGTACGGCTATGTGGACGATTTGGCCATCATGTTTCGACGCCCAACATGGAAGGCGATGGAAGATGTTCTCAACCGAGACATGGGCATCTTGGCAGATTACCTCCATAAGTGGCACCTTCAGCTCAGCATGGGCAAGACAGTGTCTGCAGCATACCACCTCAACAATCGGGAAGCAAGAAGGGAACTGGACGTGTGTGTTGGCAACAACCGCCTAGAGTTCCAGCAAGCCCCCAAGTACCTCGGTGTACACATGGACCGGACGCTGTCCTATAAGCAACACCTAGATGAAGTGAAGGCCAAGATAACAGCAAGAGTCTCTCTCATTCGCCGCCTGGCGGGTTCGACTTGGGGAGCTTCCCCCCAGACCCTACGCATATCCACGCAAGCCCTTGTCCTACCCGTAGCCGAATATTGTGCCCCTGCCTGGAGCAGAAGTCCACACATGAACAAGGTAGATACGGCCATCAACAGTGCCCTCCGGATAGTAACTGGTTGCCTGAAACCCACCCCTGTGTCCCACCTGCCAGTCCTTGCTGGAATTGCCCCAGCCAGTCTCCGACGGGATGCAGCTACCCTCACCCTGGCAAGAAAAGCCCAGAAGTACGACTGGCACATCCTGCACAAAGCCACAATTACACGGGCACCACCAGGCAGGCTCAAGTCTCACCATCCCTACAACAAGGCAGCACAAGAGATGCTACAGTCTATCCCTGATGACTTGTCCAGAGATGCCTTGCTGCAGAGGTGGGGGTAAGTCACTCATGTGCAAGTCACAAGCAAGTCTCAAGTCATAACCTTCAAGTCTCAAGCAAGTCCCAAGTCACTGTGGTGAGAATCAAGCAGTCAAGTCAAGTCAAGTCATTGCTCAGGTCAAGCAAGTCACAAGTCAAGTCATACAAAAATCTGATGATCTATCCCAGTTTCCACGTTTAAAAATCGGTAAAGAGAGTGGTTCATAAGTTGAGTTTTATTTCAACATTAACAAAAACAATGTCTTAACATTAACAATAATAATAATAATAATAATAAATTTAATTTAGAGGCGCCTTTCAAGACACCCAAGGTCACCTTACAGAGCATATAGTCATCATTCAAAACTATGTAAAACAGACTAGGAATAAAAGGAAAACAGAGGTTAAACATGAAGAATAATAATAATTAATAACACTCAAAGACGCCTAAAGTGACAATAACTCAAACTATTCAAAACATTCCAAAACCATTATGTGAATAGTTTGAAAATGTTTTTATGATCATTACCTCCAACCTATGAACAGAATAAAATAGAACCTCTAGGTGGCTGTATACGAGAACAGTTCAAGTCAATCACTCAATCTCCCTACATGTTGTAGAATATTATTTGCAACACATGGCATCAGACATGAAAAAAAAAGAATATTTCAAAAGTAATATCACATACACATACTTTAGGAAGGGGAAATAGTAATACACAAGCCTGAAAGCTGGTAGCAATCTTGCTGCCTCGCAGCATACATCGACTTACAATGCATTGCATTTGCAAAAAAAAAAAATATCACCTCACCATGGCTGAACACACGTTCAACAGGTGCACTTGATGCAGGGACTGCCATAACTCTTACCTCCACCTTGAACAAAGAGGGGAGGGTGTGCCTGTTCATGGCCCAAAACTGAAGGCAGCTCTGTCCATCACAAATGTCCAGGTAGTGGTTCAACTGAATTTTGGGACTGGAACTTGAACCCTCTTAATTTTTTTGCGGTATGCTGAGAACAGCCCAGTCTGACGCTCTGGCTCTGGCGGTGTAATTTTACTTGAAAATTACTTGAAATCCTTATCATAACCCACTTACAGCCACTGAGTTAGAAGTAGCCTACTGACATGAAAATTAAACAAGTCAATCATCTGTGGAACGGGCAGGGCTGGAAAACTCCAGCCAATGATTTTCAGAACCACCGAGTGGCATTGGACAGTAAGTACGTCAATCAAACGGTCGTACTGCATTCCCCCTCCCCCTCCCCCGTGAGTGACCCCTTTGTGCACGTGCACATACTCAAAGCTCGTGACCCAGAGCAAGCTTCTGTTTGTTGTTATCCTGCGGTAGCTACTGGAGCTAGCTAACTAGCTAATCCACATTTGGACCAAGCACTAGAAGACAACCCTAAACTCCAACCTAGCTAGCCTGGCTCACTCTCGCGCATCTGTGTTCGCGCTCGTGTGATTGCGTGTCCATGTACTTGGCATGGGTGGAGTCAGAGTCAGCGTTGCAGGAGAGGGGGTAGGACCATTTGAGTTGTGTATTTTCAAAATCTGCAGGCGTATCGCAAATCCCATATCCAACCTTTGATCTAACTTTAAAAAAGTCATTTTGAGTCATTTGTCTCAAGTCTAAGTCAAGTCTCAAGTCATGAAGACCAGGTCAAAGTCAAGTCGAGTCTTTTATCAGTGTTAGTCAAGCAAGTCTCAAGTCCTCAAATTTCCGACTCGAGTCTGACTCGAGTCAAGTCATGTGACTCGAGTCCCCCATGTCTGCCTTGCTGGCAGCATCCTGGAAACAGACGTGGGAGACGGCTGGACCCCCTTGCATCCAACGATACATCAGGGACCCAGGAGGCGGTGTAAAAGGAGAAGACCTGCCTCGCCACCTGTGGACCTTGCTGAACCGTCTACGTACTGGGGTCGGCCGCTTCAAGTCATTTCTGAAGAAGTGGGGCCTATCGGACAGTGCAGCATGCGAGTGTGGCAAATCTGAACAGACTGCCGAGCACATAATCACTGGCTGCCCCCTATACAGCCCACCCTCAGTAGCTGGCCTATTTGACTTAGGACCAGAGACGAGGGCGTGGCTGCACGACTCCGAGTTGGCCATCTGATGATACACGAAAGAAGAAGAGTGACGTAACAAACCACCAGACAGCGATTTAAAAGAAACAAGTTCATTAAAAAAGTAACTTATTAATTACAAGATCTTATGAAAATAACATATTCCAAGTTGCCTTTTGAAGGAAACCTTGGAATATCTGTCTATTTTCTAACCAGCGGACCCTAGTTCACGTGACGCTGAGTCACGTGACGTTGACGCAGGCCCATTGAAAAGAAAAGGCCAAAAAAGGCATGTCACATGTTTAAAGCCTTTAATGTATTTAATTAATTAAATATAAAAATATATATTATATATATATATATAGAAATATACAATTATTTAGTTATAATATCATTAGTAGACCATAGCTTATATTAAGTTATCGTTGTAACAAGATCTGTATCATGACCATTGACCAGCCTGAATGAAATTCATATTGACGGTATGGCACTATATCCCTATTCTCGCACACCCATCTTGAATTTAATAGACCATTCTCGTTGCTTCGAGGAAGTCTGGTGGTGTCGTAGCCTACATAATAAATAAATATCCTAAAAACGATCCAATAGGAAAGATGTTCAGCGTCTAAGAGCCGTAGTCGGGTTAATAGGCTTACAGGAGTGAATGGGCTGCTGGAGCACACGCTCTGAACGCCAAACATCGATGGCATAACATTGTAGTGAATTGAACCCCCTCTCCGTCTGCAGACGCCGCCGAAGGGTACCTTTCCCGTCAGCGACCGACGCTAAAGTGCCCTTGCCAACAGTCAGTATACGTTCTCGTAGTGAGACTGTGTTGTCAATGCACACCCAGTACACACTCAGGAGGAGGAATGACCTTTCACACATGATAACTTAATGAATTATTTCAAATAACCCTGCCTCGTTAAATGTGTCCGTGCACATCTCTCAGAGTGACGTTATAGCTTATACGTTATATTTGGTGTACGTTTTTTATAAAAAAAAAAGAAAAGTCACGTTGATTACAAAAGAAAATTTACTAGTCTAAACTGTGGGAAATAGAACGATCAGGGGGCGATATAGAGTGTGCACTGCGCCGCCCTTCTGAAGTCAAAAATAATCTCCAGATTGAAATGCATTGATTTAATATAGAATTAATTAAATATTAAAATATATATTTTATAGGCCTATATTTATATTTATTTATTTTTCTGATGGAGTTATAATATTATAAGTAGACATGTAGCTTTTATTCAATTATCGTGATAACAAGATGATGCAATGCGCAGGCCGCCCCCCCTTCTGAAGTCGAAAAAAATCTCCCGATTGAAATTAAATTAATTTAATATTAAAGTATATATTATCTATATATATAAATTTACAATTATTCAGTTAGCCTATAACATTTAGACCATGTAGCTTTTATTCAATTATCATTATAACAAGATCTGTAGCCTGTAACTGACCGTTGAAAATCAACTTCCACCAATGTGTAAGTGTGGTTCAGGTATACCAGACAATTATTCATATTATAAATGCGATGTAAAAAATAAGGTTATGGGCCGAATTCGGTTAAAATTCAGCCTCTGCTGGCCCACAACTAGCTCGTCTCATTTACTTGTTACACGCTTTAATTTAATTATATTTAAATTATTATGACCATGGAGCCTTTATTTTCTTGCTGTTATCATTGTGTCCTTTCTCATTATTATCGATATGAATTCTCGAAACACAGTGGAAAGAGAGAGAGGTAGCCATAGAGAGGGACACTGATGCACTGCGGAGCCAAGTAACTGATGGGCTTAAGAGGGCCTCTCCTATATAATGAATATGTATATATATATATATATATATATACGGAACGGACGGATCCGCAATGCATTGTGGATCCGTCCGTTCCGTTGGAGCCTTCGGCTCCGTCAAAAAGTAGAAAAATGTTCAACTTTTACGGCAGCGACGGATCCGTCATCCAGTCAGATCGCGTATGCAAATTTAAGCACTGTGACGCGACTCGGGCTCTGACGATACTGGAAAGCGGGTCATCTTGCATCGCAACAAGCAGGAAGAAGCGGGAAGAACCCGGCGAAGCGATTTGATTGGCTGACGGATGCCTCAAAGACTACTCCCCCATCCGTCAGCCACACCTTCCCACGTCCGTTGACTGACGGTGCAGTGGGCATGTAGGGTTAAGGCTTGATTCCACCGGAGGCGTACGCGCCGCGGGACGGCTGCGCCGCGGTCACCGCTGCTGATCGCTTCCACTATAATCAATGAGACCATTTCCACCGGGCGCGCTGCGGAACGTTTCAGCAGCGTCCCAGGAGCGGCGTGCTGCGCCGCGGCGCTATCTTTCCGTCCAATTCTATTTTTGCCGCGAGCCGCTGCTAAACCGCGTCAATTTCGACAGAGCAGGTCGAGCCGGGCAGGAAGTGAAAAGTAAAAGCCATAGAGCATCCGGTCAATTTTCAAAATAAAACACAATATTCAGCTCATGTAACTTCACATCAACATTATTACGTCATGACCGGTGGGTCTCAGAGGGTCGGCAACATGGACGACGAGAGACTCATTGTCGAAGTTCAGCAACATGAAGTCATTTATGTACCAAATCATCCTTTTTATAAGGAAAATGTCAGAAATGACAAAGCGTGGCATTTAATTGCAATAGTTTTGGGAGTGGAAGGTGAGTACATTAGGTTTAGGATTATCGCGTGATCTCGTGATCTCGCGTGAATACGGCTGGCTCGCAAGGCAGCGCTACGCTGCCGTTACGCGCCCGGTAGGAATGGACGCAGGGCAGAGGACGCGGCCGTTCCGCGGCGCGTACGCGTCCGGTGGGATCCCGGTGTAAGAGACGCAAAGCAGGTGAAATCATCTGAAGGATAACGAGATTTTAACATTTGTGAATAAAGGGTACAATGGAAACATTGGAAACAGAGGACATTGTTCATGTTTAATCACACAAAGCATTCCATTCATTGAGTTACAGTGCTAAGTTAGCGACCAAAGAAAAAGGTAGACCACTTCGCAAAATCGAGATCACCAAAAGTAATGGCAACATCAGTGTTGTGGGTGCTACATGGTTTGCTAGGTACTCATGGCTACTGGTAGCATTACTAGCAATCGACTGTATTGCTGGTCCTGTTCGCTAATGAATAATGGAAAATCTCCAACGTGGGCTGTTTATGGTTTCCCTGATGTGAAAAATCTTGATAGGGCAACCAAACGCCAAGACTAGTGTTCACGTTGGTGCTGCTATGGGACTTTCCTTGCTAGGCACCATGCCTATAGATCAGGTTGAATCTAGAATAATGTTCTCGTTATTTTACTAGTTTGCTACTCTGACCGTTCTGTTTGATATTGTGGAAAGGGTGAATGATTCAGAGCATGATGCATTTTAAATGGCATCACTTTTGGTCAGTCTTTTCTTCAAACAATTTTCCCTGGAAATAAACATAGCTAAATTACAACCAATAACTTCAGTCATTGAGGGAAAAAATAGGCCCAGATTTTTTTATTTACTTTTAAAAATCAAGAGTAGGCCTGATTTGACTAATGGGCTTTGCATCCTTTCCTTCTGCCCTTGTAGTCCATTTCAAAGACATGCTGCCCACCAGCTTTCAAATTACAGTGATGCCACTGGTGGCTTTGTATCAAATTTATTCACATAACTATCCCTCCCTACTATTTTGTAGTTCACCAAAACACCCTGAAACAACTTGAGTCTCACATTCTTATGCCACCATACACCAACAGTGCAAGCAGGCCAATGGCAACCACGCACGGGGTCCTTCCTCCCTCACTATAAAAACGACCAGCCGCCACTGATATATATATATATATATATATTGGTTTTTTGAGGTCTGCTTCAAAAATGGAAATATTGAAATATATAAAACTAGAGGGTGCGCTGTACTATCTGCGCACACCCCTTCTGAAGCCTCTCTCTCTCTCTCTCGTTTCGTTTTGTGGAGCACATTAATTGTCTGATAAGCTCGTTCTGTGGAGCACGTTCGTTTCATTTTTTGAGGAGGTCTGCTTAAAAAATCGGAAATATTGACATATATATATAACTAATAGGTGCACTGTACTATCTGCGCGCACCCCTTCTGAAGCCTCTCTCTCTCTCTCTCTCTTGTTTCGTTTTGTGGAGCACATTAATTGTCTGATAAGCTCGTTCTGTGAGCACGTTCGTTACATTTTTTGAGGAGGTCTGCTTAAAAAATAAGAAATATTGATTAGAGGGTACACTGTACTATCTGCGCACACCCCTTCTGAGCCTCTCTCTGTCTCTCCCTCCCTCTCTCTCTTTCTCTCTTACTCACGTTTCGTTCTGTGGAGCACGATAATTGTCTGAGAAACGTGCGTTCTGTCGAGCACGATCGTTTCAGTTTTTGAGGAGGTCTGCTTAAAAAAATCTGAAATATTTACATATGGGTGCACTGTACTGTCTGCGCACACTCTCTGTCTCATCTGAAAAATGCTCCCATTCAAAATGAATTGGTTTACATTTCGTTCTGTGTAGCACGGAAACATCGGAGAACTGCTCTCATTAAGAATGCATTGGTTTACATTTCATTCTGTGTTGCGCGAAAAAGTCGGACAATCGTGCTCTGGGACTAAATTCAATAGATTAAAGTTTGTGCGCATGAACACAAAATCGCGTGATACCGGGTTGGATGCATATTCTGATCTTTATTTGAGTGTGCAAAGCGTAATTATATATATTTTGTATCTTGGTAGACGACCGCCAGCTGTGAAGGTATGACTGCAGCAGAAGTTAAAGGTTGGGTATGGGATTTGCAAAACGCCAGCAGATTTTGAAATCACACAACTCAAATCGTCCTACCCCCTCTCCTGACTCTGACTCCACCCATTCCAAGTACATGGATGCGCAATCATGCACGAGCGAACAGATGCGCGAGAGCGAGCCATCAGCTAGTTAGCTAGCTCCAGTAGCTACCGCAGGATAACAACAAACAGAAGCCTGCTCTGGGCCACGAGCTTTGAGTACGTGCACGAAGGGGTTGCGCGGGGAGCGGGGGAGGGGGAGTGCAGTACGACTGTTTGATTGACGTACTTACTGTCCAATGCAACTCGGTGGCTCTGGAAATCATTGGCTGGAGTTCTTCGAGCCCTGCCCGTTCCACAGATGATTGACTTGTTTAATTTTCATGTCAGTACTTCTAACTCAGTGGCTGTAAGTGGGTTATGATGAATGAATTTTGCAAAAATTGCCAAAAAAGCGAATTCCATACCCAACCTTTAAGTAGTGAATCTTTGACACTTTTATTTAGTTAGTTATTGATGTAGGATTACAAGGATCAATGAGGTTGATTAACGACGGGTTTAATCTGCTGAACCTGATGGTGTTAGCTAGTCAGCTGCGTACTTTGTGTATAGCTAGTAGAAATAAGGTTGCTTTTGTTTAATTATACCCTTTGTGAAAAATACTTTTCTTGCCGCACATGGTCGTTGTTAAAAAGAATATCTTCACTTAAAACACAGCACAACCGTCGAGTCACTTGCACAACTCCAGCCCCTCCAGTCTAAAACTCTCAAGAGAGTCTAGCTGCAGACATCCACCCACATGCTCCAGACATCCACCCACACGCACTTCCGCTGCAGACAGAAACATCCACCCACACGCCGGAAATCGGATAATAAAAAAAAAAAATCGGAAAATCGGGCGTTACGTAATGTGTTTACATAAATGAACGGGTGTTAAGTAATGTGTTTACATAAATGAACGAAATAAATTAAGTTATAAAATCGGATAAACGCTTCCGGTTTTGGACAGAAGACCTGACACTCGCTGTTGACTTTAAGCTGGAGCTTATGGCTCTTCTCTTTCTGTAAATACACACACCTTATTCAGAATTCCCTCTGTGTTATACTGCAATCATCTCAATTTAATATTTGATAGGACACAAACTGATACTCGTATTGTAAAGCTGAAGGGCATCAGAGATTGAGGCTAATAATTATTTTAAATACTATGTATGAGTGGACAGGAATAGTTAGAACAATTCCCCTTTAGCTTCACCTTTTCTGACATATTTATATTAGGTCTAGCTATGTTACATTCTGTTGTCTTAATATCATAAGGTTCGACTGCATTCCAACATAATTTATCATATGATATTAGCACTTTTGCATTCCTAAATTCTTACTCTGAACCATCATTCATTTAATATCTGGCTCTAATTGTCTATAATATTGTCTTACCTTGTGCTGCTGGACCACCTTATTTGCCCATATTTAAATACGACAAACTCAAGTCTGTGTTTTTACTTAGCTCTGTGTGTTACCAAAGTGAATAAGTAAAGTCATACAAAAAATCTATACATTGTAAACGTTATAACACTTTATTAAGAACACTCAACAGATAACTGAACTCAGAACCTCAACACACACACACACACACACACACACACACACACACACACACACACACACACACACACACACACACACACGTCACTGGCTGTCCACCCAGCGACCCAGAAACATGGCGTTGACCCGAAGATCCTCCTCAGCTGCCATGTTAAGGAAGACCTCCATGTCGTCCTGAAAATCAAATGTGAAGAGCAGGGGATACTTTTCTTCTTCATCAGTTGAAGAACGTATCCTTTCCAGGAGCTCCTGCTGTTCTTTTGCGTCCATATTCGGAAATGCGGCCTCGACCACCTTCCCCCTGAGCAAACCTGCATTCTGACGCAGCCAGGAAACTCCAGCCACAATGTTGTCAAGTGGCCCCTGTTTAATGGAAAATGAAATGCCACCAAGTTGGAATCATTTTATATTCAATTATATTATTTTTGCAACCAGTTAGTTACTTAAACTAAGACTTGGAACTGTAAGGTTCTACACCCCGGACTGCAGACAAGCCCATCCAGATAATAACACATCAAATTAGACAACAACGGCACTGTGGTGGGAAACATAACTGGAGGGGGTAAGTCTGTCTACAGAGAGGAGGACCTGAAACTGTTGAACACTGAGTGAGTTGAACACCGGAATAATTTTGTCCTCTTTAAATACTTAAAATAATGAAAGACCATCACACCTAGGAGGATGGCACATTCTTTACAAAAGATTATTGTCATGACTGAATGGTGGGAGATTCAGGGAAATTATCATTGATCTTTGTGTCTAAGATCAACGCAGGTAAAAGATAGAGGAAAATAAGTCAGTGACTTATAAAAGTAAGCAGACAAAGATTCATAAATATTGTCTACAGACATATACACATACATTCTTATATTCTTTCTACACACATACATATATCACCTTTAAATGGAATGGAATGTTTTATGTGTGATTCCAGGTGGCACTGAAGCTTTGTGTTTACGGTTGGTTTAAAAGTTGGGCATAGGGGGCAGTGGAAAAGTGTGCAGCAAGTTGTGCAGCGTTTGACTTCTGGCTTTGAATCATCCCTAAAAATCGAGTGATGCATCTACAAAAGACAGAATTTTTTTTTTACAATTGATGTTGTAATTGTAGAAAAAATTAAGATCAAAGACGATAAATTCTCACACAGCAAACTATTTAAAGGCCGGTAATTCAGTAGTGGTTGTAGTCTAGACGAATAAGGCTGAAATAGAAAAACTTAACATTTATTAGGGGTGTGCAGCAATTATTGTCCCTTCAGAGCATCAACTTTAACTATTATTGGCTTATAAGTAATGATGAGATATATTTCTACCTCATACTGTACTTTACATCTGTTTCTCTCTGTCATTATATGTTTTATGAACTGTCTGAGCCCCAGCACCCTATTGACTGGGGGACATTGAACATTTAGAATCTGAGACAGGATAGGCTATTACATAACAGTAATTCATTAACTTTTATCTGTTTTATTACATTTTTCATCTCTTTTACCCCTTTTAACTGAACTAAGTGCTATGATCTCTTAGTTATAAACAGATTGTATGAACTAAACAGGCAGATCGAATATTGAACGATCGATTTTGTCTATTGAATGATATCACACTTCTCAGCCACCGCTGCGGAGATGAACAGCTGATAGGTGCAACTCTAGTTAAAGCGAAACGAGCTGCGTCAATTCAATTCGTGGTAATTATTTTATTACAACTTAACTCTGTTTTGGACTACAGATGACTGTCAAAAGTCCAAATCTTAAAATCGTTTATGCTCCCAACACATCTACAAATCTCTAAAATCGTTTAATAAGACCGACTATAGGCTACACAACGTTTACAAAAAACATTTGCCTATCTTGCAAAAATGACACCTAGCTAGCGTTTGCCACCGTCAGTGTGGAATAAAACAACAAATGCTTCATATTGGTGTAACGTTCTGTTATTTGTTTGATGAAAAAATCTAAACTTAGACTTAACTAATAGATCGGTAAAGAAATGCAAGTCTCGTGCATTTATAATTGTATCGCTGTGTTTTGAATAGTCACCTACCATAACCTCCAAGTGCAGCTGAGCCGAACGTCACATCTTCGTGGCGTGCAGTGAGTCCCGTTGTTACACCGAATTCTGCGACCCACCGAAAAGTGTGACCCGAGGGGGCGCTGTTGAATAATGTGCAACTCGCGCTCCAGACATCCACCAGCACGCAATTTCCGGCGTGTGGGTGGATGTTTCTGTCTGCAGCGGAAGTGCGTGTGGGTGGATGTCTGGAGCGTGTGGGTGGATGTCTGCAGCCAGACCCCTCTCAAAACTCTGGCCCTCTTAAAGAGCACCAGAATGGGTGTGGTTCAATTAGCCTATGAGCCACAGCTGCGGACTATCACGGCTAACCAGCCAGACAGGAGCACGTGAATCTTTTAAAACAAGTTTAAAAACAGTGAAGATGCCATTCACATCTTCACATTACCTTCCCCCTCTTTTAAGCTTGTAAACACAGTTACAAGCGCATTCGATAAAAAAGGTAAAATATTGTGCAAGACAGTCATTTGTGCTAAATAAACAGTTCAAAAAGTCTCTGGTGACCGCCAATCTTCATTCAAAGATCGCTCCTTCTTGGCCAAACACTGCACTCTTCGCAGTATGTCCTCCGCCACTGCTGTTCTGCCAACGCTTGGCAATAGCTCCCCACATGGCTCATGTCTAGGGATGGGAATTGATAAGAATTTCACGATTCCGATTCTGCTTATCGATCCTATTCCTTATCGATTCTCTTATCGATTCTCATTGGGTGAGAAAATAAGTACAAATGTGTTTGTTTGTATTAAATCTCTTTAATATCTGATCAGAAGTGCGTCTAGAATTAGGAAATTGTAAATTTTCAAATCAATTGGTGCCATATAACTAAAAACAAAGACTGAAAACAGTCAAGTAAGAACTTGACTGTTTTCCGGTTTTCTCTCGCGAAAAATTTGCCCGATACGCGTCTCTACGTTCACTTTGTATGGGATCTTGTCGCCCCATCGCGTTTGGTGTGAACGCACAATGCGCTTCTTCCTCGGCGGCACCATGTTTGCTGCGTTCTGAACCAAAACAAAGCGACCGACCGGAACCGATAAACAGAATCGTTAAGCAGGCTTGCTAATTATGCCAAGGAATCGGTTGACTCGGCACCGGTTCTGAACAAGAACCGGTTCTCGATTCCCATCCCTACTCATGTCAGCAACAAGGAGTTCCCGAGCTATTCCTCCTTCAGGCTTTGGCCAACCCCACAGGACAGCAGTTAAAATTCCCCAGTGATCTCCTCTCCTAGCAGGACTCTTCGTCTACCTGCTTTTCTTCACTGCGGTCCACCACGAAGCTCCTCGAACAATGTTTTTCGAAATGTGGGTCCCCTCCACTCGGCTAGAGGAATATCCCACCACTGCCACCAAATGTGAAAAAGACTTTTCTTGCCGCACATGGTCGTTGTTAGAAAGCATATCTTTACTTTAAACACAGCACAACCGTCAAGTCATTTTCACAACTCCAGCCCCTCCAGTCTAAAACTCTGGCCCTCCTAGGCCCCGTTTACACGAAGGGAAAACGCAGATATTTCCACGCGGTTTGGCCTCTCATTTACACGAAAACGCTGTTTTTGTCACAGAAAACAATCATTTCTTTTAGGTTCTGAAGCGTCACATTATGCGCCAGGAAATGCTTAACGTCATATGAGCGCCCTTTGTTTACAGTTTGTTTGTTACAGGAAGATGCTCGTGTTATTCGTTGTTGTTGATTCTGCGGATTCTGATTGGCTTGCATGGCTTTAATTGCACTCGACGGCGTATTTATGCGTTTTGATGTAAACGACAACTTTTTTGAAAACGATATTGTGTGCACAATGTTATTTTTTAAAACGGAGGGGGGGAAATATTTGTTTCTATAAATACCCTGCTACGTATAAACGTGGCCTTAAAGAGCACCAGAATGGGTGTGGCTCAATTAGCCTATGAGCCACAGCTGCGGACTATCACGGCTAACCAGCCAGACAGGAGGATGTGAATCTTTTAAAACATGTTTAAAAACAGTGAAGATGCCATTCACATCTTCACACCCTTGTAAAGGCTGATGGATTACATATATGAATGCAAATTATTCCACACAAAAAATATAAGACATAATGAGCTTTCATATGTTATTACACAGACAGTAGTGTCATTCTTTTTTTCATAATGTAAGCTTCTTTCCATCCCTTCCCCAACTTGGCTGCAATTCGGCCATGTGTGGGGAAACTCATCAGCCTACAGGCTATTCAAGGTCTTGTCTGATTATTTTCACTCTCCTGCAGGTGGTTGATGCTGGTGCTGGTGGTGGCGGCTGCTGCTGATGGTGGATGCTGCTGATGGTGGATGCTGCTGATGGTGGATGCTGCTGATGGTGGATGCTGCTGATGGTGGATGCTGCTGATGGTGGATGCTGCTGATGGTGGATGCTGCTGATGGTGGATGCTGCTGATGGTGGATGCTGCTGATGGTGGATGCTGATGGCGGTGGCTGGTAGCTTGAGCTGGCTGGTGCTGGCAAACACTGCTGCTGCAGGTCGCTGCTGCTAGAGGCGATGGCTGCTTGAGCTAGCTGGTGGTGGAGAAGGATGGTGGTGTCAACTTCTGCAGCTAGTGGTGGCTGCTTGTGCTGGCAACGGCTGTTGGTGGTGGCGACTGCTGGTGGTGGTGGTGGTGGTGGCGGCAGCGACGGCTGCTGGCTGCGATTGTTGTCCTTCCTTTGGACCTGATGCACTTTGCTATCCTTAACCTCAGCCTGATGTATGTGGAGTATTTTGTTTGCTTATTAATAAATTAAAATATTCCTCCCTGTTCCTTCACTTTGTTCTTGTTATTCAAATTAGATATACACGCACACCTGTTCACACATTTGTTGTTCTTGTTCCACACATGACTAACTTTGTTTTATTTATTGATACCCCCTGGCTCTATTTTGCTGTTCTTATTCACACTTACTGTATGTTCGCTTCGTTGTTCTTAGTCATACTTGTTCCCACTTGTTTTTGGTTCAAAAAACCTAAGCCTGATATATGTGGAGAGGATTTTTTTCTAAACACTTAGCATCTCAAACACTTGACTCCTGGCTCCAGCTTTACATGCTGCATCCTCCTTTGCAGCGTGCAGATGTTTGGCATTGGAATCTGCATTTGCTGGAGGGTTTTATAACCAGTGGTCCATTTTATTTGTATTGCTTTTTTAATTGGCTCCTTTCCTCACCGTATTCCTCTCTTGTATATACACACAATATTCATTACTGTTCCTTTACTTTGTTCTTGTTTTTCAAGTTGGACACACACACACATTCTTGTTGTCTAATTCATTGTTTAATAAAAAAAATACTATTTCATTCACCCAAGCGTAATGATTTGTTATTCTTTAAGATATTTGATACATTGTGTATGGCTTAGTCTTAAAAGTATCATGGTTGTGCGGTCAGCTCCTGTCTCATCAGAAGAAGTTGCCTGGAAACTAAATGCTAAATGGACTGTTGCTACACTGCTTTCTCAATCGCTCTCTGATGACAGGGGACGTCGGAGAGTGAATCGGAATTACAAGCAAAATCAAGGAAATCCAATAGTCCAGTTGCGCAAAAATGAACATCTTGAATCAACTTTGATTTCAGAACAGATGTAGTAAGGTAAAAAGTAAGGTTAAGACACTGAAGTCAGTTGCCTAGTGCAACCAATGCTAACAAGAACGTAAAGCTTTCTCTCAAACCTAAATCATATCTAAGTAGCTTTCAGTTGTCAGTTGTCACCCTACCACTCCAAATGTAAAACTGACATTTACAAATATGCAACAATATTCAGGAAAGTACTAGGGTATGTGTTTTTTTAATTTATATTTACCATTCAATATTGCAATCGCTGCTGTCAGTCCCATATAAGAACCTGGCAGCGCGGCGTCTTTGGAACTATACAGGCTTACATGAACCACGTGACCACCCTGCCGGCGAGATCACAGTGTGTCACAACTCTTCTCTCTCTGTGGCTCTGGGTTCCCCTAAAGGTGAAATCCTGTAATCACTCCTGCAAGTCATGAAACTCCAACACATCCGAGGCCTGGCTCTAAGTTCTTCAGACGTCAGGTTGTGGTGGTGCAGGTTGTATCATGACATTTGTATGATCCCCTGCCAGGTGTTCCCGGTGCCACGGTGTTGTTGTGTTAAGTATTATTCATATCAACACGTCTAGTGGATCCAGACCACGTTTCTCCTTGTGGCGACTGACCAGAGGTGCTCTTATTAAAACAAACACTGGAGTGGAGGGGGGTTGAGGGGTGGGTTAGGTGTAGGTGGGCTTGGTTGGGGTCTTTCTATCAGTGCTCTTAAAACACCCCAACGCTTCCTGGCCTCTGAAACCCCATCGTCTCCTCCACGCGTCCCAGTAGTGGAGGGGATCAACTTGCGAGCCCCCCACCCGGCAAGCCCCTCAGCTCTAGCTCACCCCTGCGTGCTGCTCACAGCACCACTCCAACAGTCAAAGAGAGGCAGGATATTACCACCGGCATCGCACTAAACACAGAATGCCTCCACGCCAGTAATCTGCTTGATGAGTGAATGTGATGTGACAGTTTAAATGCTGGAACTGGGCCCCGGTGGGCCCGTTTGCTTGAGTTAGGGGTGTGGGGAGGCGTATTCAGGGGGGGAGGGGGGGTGGTAGTCGTTCCTTAACCCCGAAGGGCTTCTCCCTGATTAGGGTCCCTGCTTCACATCTAATTGCTCCGGGTCGCTGCAGGTGAGGGCGAGCGGTCGGAAGGAAGTAATTTTCCTCCTGCAGCTTGTTACTTGATTGGCTAAGTAGCTGACCTCTGACTATGACCCCAGGAACCACAGTCTGTGCTGGGGTTCTCCCGATCGCTGCCTTCAGAGGTGGAGCTGAGGGGTCTTTCTGTAAGGCGTTAACATCAGTGGAGAAATGTACACTCTTGTGTTTTATTATTGCTGTTTGATTGGAGAAGTGTTGTGATTCTTAGGGATGAATTTGATGTTAAACACTGAAATGTGTTTGATGATGTGTTCAATTCTAGGTAAAGGAAGAGCATCACATTGCAGAAGGCACTTGAATTATTGACCTTGAACAACAATTTCTTAAATTGTCAGGCTATTCTGATTAATTGGATTACCTTGAATGAAAAAGGATACTGACAAATGCATGAATGTGTGTGTGTGTGTGTGTGTGTGTGTGTGTGTGTGTGTGTGTGTGTGTGTGTGTGTGTGTGTGTGTGTGTGTGTGTGTGTGTGTGTGTGTGTGTGTTTGTGCTTGTGTGCATGCATGCATATGTCTGTATGAGTGATGAGTGTATGTGTTTATGCATGTATGTATGTAAGTTTATATGTATGTATACATGTAAGAATATATGATGATTGTAGGTAGTTATGTGGGTTTTAGGCTCACATAGTCACAAATCTGACTTTAGAGACTGTTGGATTGGAGATGTTGTAGCATAAAATATATATATAAATATATATAGTAGTATAAAATATATTAGAGAATATTAGTGTCAGGTGTTTTCTGTCATGTTCCCTTATTTAAAATCCAATCTTGTGGTTTTGTCTCAGAACAAGACTGTGCCCTATACTACTCAATAATCTATATAATATATAATATATTGTATACATAACATTATAATTCCCCGGCTCTGTTCTGAACAACTTTATTGACGAGCGAATCATCATTAAAGTGCTCTCACTCTAATTAAAGTCATGAAATGTACTGTGGCACACAGTTCAATTGAACTATGATACCCAAAGGTCAACTACCTTAGGAAGTATAATCGACAATAATCATGTTGACCTTTAATCATTTGGGCAACGTAGAGATGGAAATCAGACTAACCTTTGGGTCAATAAAGGTGAACGAGGAAGAAGAAGAAGCCAGGTGGAAGAAGAGCAAGGACCCGGGGAATGAACCAACGCACTCCACCACCGAGCTGTGGAGACACTTTGGAAACATTTGGTTGTGAGTAAACGTAATCGTATTAAGAATAAATAGGACTCCCCACTGTATTTTGAGTCCTGGGGTATTTGTTGTGATGTAAATGCCTTTCTTCTTTCCTTCCTTGGTCGTTGGATGACTACATTGTAGTGAGAAGTAACATATCTGGGTTCTCATTATTTGCCATAGACCATGAATAAAAACAATTCAACCTGTATGTACTGTCTATTATATTATATATACTGTGCAAATGTTTTTTCCAACGGTTGCCCTAGAAGCTTTGTTATTCTTCTGTAATTGAACTTATGCTTATAATCTTATTAAATGTACAAAATCCAACCCCTTCTTTCCAGCAGTATACTGAACAATGATTTTATCTATAGATATTTTTAATTTGTATAACCTATTTTTTTAATTTGTATAAAATCCGTATGCAACAAGCAGATGCATATGGAAAAAACATCCTGGAAACTTTCTGTCACACCGGACTTGTTTACTCACTTGACTTGGAATGGGACAGCTTTCCTGATAGCTGTATTAGTTCTGCATGTGTTGTCATGAATACTTTTGTAAAAACAAGATTCATTGCTTGATTAACATGAGCCAATGTTGAAGCCTTAACGTGTTTGACAAGTGTATGGATTCACCGCAGCGTATGAATTAGCTGTCTCAGCTGATTGCATTGTCAGCTAGAAGCTCTTGAGCTGACACCTGCTGGCAGGGGTTCAGCATACAGAATGTCAGTCAAACAATATCTACACACTATCTATGTATTTAATATTCATGCAGTCAAATGTCTGTGAATAATAAATACAATGCCAAACAATAACATAACCTTTTTTTTGTCCTTGATATGTGTTTTGTTTCCATGTATTTTCATTGGAGTTTGTACTTAAACCTAAACCTACTCTATGTCCTAATGTGCCTCAGAATGACATCAGAAGAACCTTTATCCTACATTCCTTTTGGATTCAGACTCTTATAAAAACAACAGAAAAGCTGACACCAGGCCGTTGTAGGGGGGGTTGAAACTGATTGTTCTGTTCTGTTTACAGCAGCCACTCAGGACTGTAGATCCCCTCCCTGGCGGGAAGACCCTCAGTCCACTGCTCCCCGCCCCAGATCTCAGCGGAGTCGATCAGCTGCGTCTTGGATGTAGCCTACATTAGCAGCCATATAGTATTCCAGTTGATAAATATGAAGCAGAATAAAGCAATCAGCCGAAAGCAGTTTGCATGCCTGCGCTCAGGCCAGTGGCTTGTGTGATTTTCCCCCTGTGATCCATCATAGACTACGTATGGGGCCAAAATACACAATGCCCCTGAATTGCTGTCATCTGGTGCACAAGAACCAGCACAAAAAAAGCCAAGATTTTTTTGTTGTCTGTACTTCAAATAAACTTGTATTTATTAAATAACTACAGAGAAGCTTTTTTTGGGGGGGGGGGAGGGGGCTTTTTGTTCAGTGCAAGTCTTCAGAGGGAATGACGTGTAATGTGCTATTTCCTTTGTTTGTTGAAAGGTTGGCCGCAGTGCTAGTGAAATCTAGATGGGTTTGAAGTGCAGAGTAGAGGCAGCCCATAGGGTTAAAACAGCACCGGTGGATGGGGACTCCTTCCAAATAAAAGCCTAACTAAATATGCAGCGAGTTCCAAGTGAATTACAGCCTTGCTGTGTCTTGCTAGGCTTACGTGTGTTACTGCTTAGTCACAAGTAATGAGAGAACAGCCAGCAGCTCACACCCAGAAAGACCAGGTTCACACACACATGGACACACTCAAATACACCCTCATACAACAACCCGGTCTCACGAAAATACGTGACACTGTCACGTTATTTAATCTATTGAAACGTGATCAGGTACACGTATTTTCAAAATCTTTGTTTCAAAAAGCACAAATTTCAAACCCATGTATTTCAATTGGGAGTATTTGTCGTGTCACTGAGCACGACTTCCAAACTAAGGTTCTGTCCGGGAGCGTTCTCCCTAATGTCCCTTAAGGAGCTCCGTACAGAACATTTATTGTTAAAAATTGTCTGTGATAACTAACAATATGACAGCTTTTGGCCACCCGTTTCTACTTAAACTTGTCTGTGAACAATATGACAGCTTTAGGCCACCCGTTTCTACTTTCATCTTTGATTCTGAGAAATTGTGACAATTCACGGATATATTAACGCTACGCTGCTTTCGCTAAACTAGCAGCTCACGTGTTTCCTGCGTTTGTGTTATTAAACCGTTACTTTATGTAGCCTAACTTTTAATGATATCATCTTGTTAGAAACACGTATATCTGAGAGCCAACCCAGTCGCCAAAAGCATACGTTGACAGTGTACGTTTTCGTGAACACTGGATTACGTCGCATTTCAACATAAAATAGCGTGTTATACACACACACACACACACACACACACACACACACACACACACACACACACACACACACACACAATGCATTTCGCTGCTAAAACAACAACAACAGATATTCCCTCAATTATTATTACTTTCAAAACGTTGGCCAAGGTGGAATATCCTTTTTATTTGGGCTGCTTCTAGGACATTTTGGGTGGATTTTGAACGGTATGTGGGCAGGACGTTTTTTGCAGGACCTGGCAACCCTGCGCTGTTGCCCGGGGTGCTGAAATGCTCCGGAACAGATCTGGATCCACTATGGCCAAAAGACTTGTATGCCCCCCCCCCCCCCCCCCCCTTAAATAAATTCTATGGCAGAATAAAGAATAAATTCATGCATTATCATTCAACTTGAACATGTGTTTTTACAGTATAGCGTGGTGGAGGGGTGACGTATGTTGGCCAACCCGGAAGTGAGCGTCTCCCTGGTTTCCCTTGACAAAAAGCCAACGGGTTTTTCCATTGGATTTTGGATTATTGCAGAAAAATTTGCATCTTTGAAGCACCTCCTCAAAAACTGAAAATAAATAAATAAATAAAAATATCTGTGCTCCAAAGAACGAAATGTAAACCAATGCATTCTGAATGGGAGTGTTTCTCCGATTTTTCCATGCTACACAGAACGAAATGTAAACCCATGCAAATAAAGACTTCATGTTCATAATAATTTAAATATCATTAATCATTAATTAGTGTGTAGAGTGGTATTCTATTTTTTTCAACGGGGCTGCATCCAGTCACTTGACCGTCATGGTTGCTATGGTGGTTGCTATCGACCGCCCCCTCTAATCCTTACATGGTTCTAAAAACCACGCGGCAAAGGAGCTGCCGTCCATTGTGTTGTTTTTGTCGTAAACTAGGGTCCGATGGTTAAAAAATAGACAGATATTCTAAGGTATCCTTAAAAGGCAGCTTGGATGTTTTTATTTTGTGCAGTTTAGACTTCTTCTATAACCTATTTTTGAAAGCAAAACACCAAGCTCATTGATTTAACGAGGCAGGGTTATTTGAAACAATTTATTAAATATTTATGAGAGGTCATTCCTTCTCCTGAGTTTGCTTCCTATTTATGTCTAGTGTACAACCTTACTGTCCACAAGCATCACCCCCCCCCCCCCCCCCTCCCCATATGGATTTGGAGAATTGCTGCCACGTCCCAGGGGTGGAGGTATCATATATATGAAAGAGGGCATTCAATTATACTACAATGATCAATTAGGAGGCCGAAGCCCAAAAGCAGGGATGGGCAACTGGCGGCCCGCAGGCCGCATGCGGCCCGCATCCTCACTCAGTGCGGCCCGCATCCTCACTCAGTCAGGCCCGCACATAATTTAAAAAAAAAATTATATATATATATATTAGAGCTGTCAGTTAAACGCGTTATTAACGGCGTTAACGCAAACCAAATTTAACGGCGTCAATTTTTTTTTCTTTGGCTCAAAACAAAGAAGCAGTGGCCTGACTGCTATGTTCAAATGACATTTGTTCAATGCAGTCGTTTAATTGCACTATAGGCTCTTTTTTTGTATCATCCTGTTTTGATCAGTATATGCCAATGTTGTTATCAATAAATAATCATTTGCACAAGGCAAGCCGATGCACTTCACCATGTTGATAAGAGAATTAAAATGAGAAGAATTATGGGACAAAAAAATCAAGGGATATTTAGCATAGAAAAATAATTTGCGATTAATCGCGATTAATCGTGAGTTAACTATGACCTTAATGCGATTAATCACGATTAAATATTTTAATCGCTTGACAGCTCTAATATATATATATATATATATATATATAAGAATAATAATAATTGATCGAGTTACAGAAAACTCGGTCAAGAAAGATGAGAAGAATTCATAGAATTCGAAGGCAAACCCATCCGTCTAGTTTGCTTAGAAGCGATATCAGTCATTAAAGATATCCACTTAAGTCGCCACTACAACTACTATAACTGCTTGTTGGGTTTGAGTTCATTGAGTTGTTGCACTTAATGTTGGGCCACTGTTTTTCAGTTTTTTGACTTCACTGAATGATGATGTATGTGAGCCCTTTGCACTGATAAAAATACTGACCATGTGACTGTTTGAGCATGGAAAACATGAAATGAATGTATGCTGGTTCAATTAACATACCGTGCATAGGTTATGATTCGGGATGATTTTTTAGGTAGTGGCCATCCCCAAAATGCACCAGAATACAGGAAATCATATCTACCAAATTCAAAATTGTGTAGCTTCTCTCAGCTCACGTTTAGTTGAAGTGTGCAGTCATGTGACCCTCCGATGGTTATGATGAAAAATGTGGCCCTCTTTATCATGAAAGTTGCCCATCCCTGCCCTAAAGGAAGTGATGCAATAGGTGACTGAGGCGACAACATTTAAGTAAGCCTTGGGGTCTCTTATATATCAAAGAGGGTCTCAAAGGAAGCATATACGCTTCAACCTGTGGCTTACACGAAATGACTCAGCAAGTGCTCCATCTCGTTGCACCTCACCCAGCGGCTCGCATGCAAGATTTTGGCCTGAAGTTCTTCCCAGACCTACACCGTAGCCATCCAACCTGCATATCTGAGAATCAGGCCTCTCTTTAATAATGACAAAAAGTTATGAGAGAAACACACATAAACTTTTGTTGTCTCATAAGCGGCGTGGTGCCGGCTCCTTTTGACCCCAGACTTCTGAGGGAATAGCTGAATCAATTCATTAGTCAATCAGAAGTATGTAAATATCTTCCCGGTGGCGTAAGAGTGTCGACAAAGGTGTCCTTCAACATCTACGCTTCCAGGCGATTGCAACGGTGCCACACATGAGCATATTCGAACATGTTTAATGGTAGTAATTAGCTGTCGAAATTGGAGGCCTTAATCAATAATGAGCAGCTATTGAATTACTTCCCGACAGAAATTTGTGACAAATTACATGTTATTTAGCATCTACACGTTGAGCTGAGTCCAATGACTCAATGTGTGTGTGTGTGTGTGTGTGTGTGTGTGTGTGTGTGTGTGTGTGTGTGTGTGTGTGTGTGTGTGTGTGTGTGTGTGTGTGTGTGTGTGTGTGTGTGTGTATAACACGCTATTTTATGTTGAAATGCGACGTAATCCAGTGTTCACGAAAACGTACACTGTCAATTTATGCTTTTGGCGACTGGGTTGGCTCTCAGATATACGTGTTTCTAACAAGATGATATCATTAAAAGTTAGGCTACATAAAGTAACGGTTTAATAACACAAACGCAGGAAACACGTGAGCTGCTAGTTTAGCGAAAGCAGCGTCCCTAGCAACCTGACGTTGTTGAAACATGCGAGCGAGCCGATAAAATCTTCCTAATAACTATAAAACTAAAGATCAGACGTAATCACTGACTAAAGATTATGCAAGTAAAAAGTATATTTCTCGCTAGAAATGTTATTAGAAACAAGTTTAACGGTGATTCGGTCCTAAAATAGGCCTATTGCATTTCCCATTCGATCAATAAAGAAAACCAAGCCCGAGCCCGTGCACGTTCTGTCCGAGCCCGGTCCGCCCCGACAGATTAACTGTAATTATGAGCCCGTGCCCGATTTCAACCTAAAATTTTTTTTAATACATATGTAACTTTGTTCACATTTAGTCTACTCTGCTAAATATATATGTAAGGGATAATGCATAGAACGCCGGTCATTATCGGGAAAATAAGCCCCACCAGGGCGAACAGTACACCGACGCGCAGCGAAGATGTCTTGCTTCGCCCTGAAGGGTCTTATTTTCGATATTGACCGGCGACGTTCTATACATTAGCCCGCTTATTACACGGCTACTGCCAAAACGAAAAAATAACTTCACATGCTGTGTCTTTTTTACAATTTATTCGTTACCAGCATTCGTAGTGTTGATCAGCAGAGGGGTTGACAAGTCACCGGACCCATGCAAGTGAACGGAGCGTTCCACGGCATTGAGAAGACCCGTGTAATAAAGACCTATAATATTTCTGTTTATGGCATAGATTTCTCCTCAGATTAGGCTAATAAACCAATGATAAAATAAAAATAAAAACGCTCGATCAAAGGCCCGGCCCGAGGGTCGGGTCGGGTCTGTCATGGTCTGTCGTGTTTTGGTGTGTTTCCCTCCTGTGTTGATTACTGTTCCCTCCCCTAATGTGTCTCAGCTGTTCCTCGTTGTGTTTGTTATTTAAGCCCTTGTCTTTCCTTTGTTCCTTGTGCTGTCATTGTGGTTGTTCGTCCTGCGTGTTCCCTGTTCCCTGTTGTCACCTGAGTTCCCTGGTTCCTTGCCTTAGCCTTTAGGCATAAATAAAGTGCTGTTCTCCCGAAACCGTCTGCGTCTGGGTCCTACCTGCCTGCCTGCACCCTCAACCCCTAAAGGTACGGCCACACCAAACGCGTTACCTGCGTACCACGCGTATAAAATCGGCAATTTTTCCATAGGGAAGCATTGGTTTACGCGCGTATGAGGTGCGTACACGCGTATCATGCGTACCAAGCAACATTTTACTTGCGTTAGGGGCGTATGAGGCGCGTATATATACGCGCGTACATATACGCGCGTACGCGAGGAGTTCAAAAAATGTAACTTTTTACACTCATACGCGCCGCAATAGCCAATCAGCGTTGAGCTTGACCCGACGTCACTGGCAGAGAGTAGTGAGCTTGGACAGAAGCATACGGCCGACATCTTTCTTTATTCTGTGTGGAAATAGTAACATAGTTATGCCATTAAATGCTTTTATGGAAAAAAAATTAGCGAGAAATGTGCATTTTACTTTCATAATGTTCGCTCAGTGAATGTGAAGGATGTTTGGTTTGATAGTAATGACGAAGAGGGAACGCTCCGTTCACTTGCATGGACAGAGTCTCTGGTTACTAAGCAACCTCAACGTCTTGGCGGACTATATATCTGCTGATCAACACTACGAATGCTGGAAACACACCAGACACACCATGTGAAGTTATTTAACCCGATTATTGCTATTTATATCCGAGATTATTTAATCTAACCCGATCTAAACTCTATCACCCAAACACGGCGGCGTTTGGGTTTCCTACCTCGGACTCCAGCGCAGCCATGTCCATGGCAGCCACGGCCGGCAACTTTCTTTATTCTGGGTGGAAATAGTAACATAGTTACGCCATTAAATGCGTTTATGGAAACATTTCTAGCGAGAAATGTGCATTTTACTCTCATAATGTTCGCTCGGTGAATGTGAAGGATGTTTGGTTTGATAGTTATGACGAAGAGTGAACGCTCCGTTCACTTGCATGGACAGAGTCTCTGATTGCTAAGCAACCTCAACGTCTTGGCGGACTATTTCTCTGCTGATCAACACTACGAATGCTGGAAACACACCAGACACACCATGTGAAGTTATTTAACCCGATTATTGTTATTTATATCCGAGATTATTTAATCTAACCCGATCCAAGCTCTATCATCCACCCAAACACGGCGGCGTTTGGGTTTCCTTCCTCGGACTCCTAAATCCAGCGCAGCCACAGGCTGGGGGGGGGGGAGTTTTGGGCGGTCTCATCTACGCGCGTATGCGTACGCGCGTATCTGACCATTTTTGACACAAAATGGTCAAGCAACATTTTAGCTGCGTTACGCGCGTACATGGTACGCGAGGTACGCGCTTGGTGTGTTCGCACCTTAACAGGGTCGGGCTCGGGCTCCGGCAGAGAATCTAAACACTGACTGGAACTACTTAGCAGGTGTCTGTAGGCCTATATCAGGAGATAATACACACCCTGCAGCCAATCAGAATACGAGTATTCCCCCAGACTGTGGTATAAACAATATTATTCAGTTATAATCAACCCCTACACATCAATATTAATGATAACCCATTATTATACGGTATGATTTCTAGATGTCACGTCCGCTCGCGACACTGGACTTGCGAGGCATCGACGCGGACTTCCATTCACATAGCCAAAAACAAGACAATAGATCTATGGCTAGATCAAAACATCAAGACATACAATTCTAAAAAGAACAGATGAAGCAGCTACCCTTTTTTCCTTTGCGGTTTGCCTGAGCAGCGCACCTGCATTTAATATATCCGTGAATTGTCACAATTTCTCAGAATCAAAGGTGAAAGTAGAAACGGGTGGCCTAAAGCTGTCATATTGTTCACAGACAAGTTTAAGTAGAAACGGGTGGCCAAAAGCTGTCATATTGTTAGTTATCACAGACAATTTTTAACAATAAATGTTCTGTACGGAGCTCCTTAAGGGACATTAGGGAGAACGCTCCCGGACAGAACCTTAGTTTGGAAGTCGTGCTCAGTGACACGACAAATACTCCCAATTGAAATACATGGTGCTTTTTGACACGAACATTTTGAAAACACGTGTCCCTGAACACGTTTCAATAGATTAAATAACGTGACAGTGTCACGTATTTTCGTGAGACCGGGTTGCATACAATCATACACACACTCAGACACACACAAACACACACACACAGACACAGCTATTATTTCCGCCAGTAACATCCTCCCAGTACCTGAATAGTATTCAAAGACATCCATAACCCACAGAAATGCCATACTACCCAAATTAATACTTGATTGCCTTTGCTTTTTCTCTCTCTGAAATACCAATATTCAAATTTTATGGAGCACTGTGGGGGTAACGTTTCCTCTGCATGTAACCTTTCTGGGAGCAGTTGGAAGCTGTCTGAATCCCCCTCCCAAATACCAGAGGTTAAGGCAAACAGCCGCAGTCACCTTATGGAACATGGTTCCCATGAAACCAGGAAGCTTTTTCCGATGGTTGAGTGGGTTCAAAATCAAATCAAAATCAAATCAAATTTATTGTCATTTTGTTGATTGAACAAAACGAGAAGGCGTTTCTCAGGGATCAAGATCAAGTACACATACATTTCAAAGAAACGTCCCAATGATGGATAAATAAATAAATAATAAATAAAGTCCAGTGAGAAGATCTAGGACGCTGGTGCATTGAGCATCCTGACAGCTTGAGGCAGGAAGCTGTTCCGCAGCCTGGTGGTGGAGCATCTTAAGCTGCGATAGCGCTTCTTGGAGGGTACGAGCTAAAAGAAGCTGTTCAGTTTGTTCACGTCCACCCCGTCTCTGCTGCTTCCTCCTCCGGGCAGTTGCGGTCACAGTGTCCGTTAGTAGCCTATCCTGTGTTTGCGCAGTATGTCCAGATGCCAGCGAATGCCAGTGATGTTACTCGCTTGCAATGTCCTAATGTTTAATATTGTTTCCCTGTCATAAACTATGTTCGTAGGACGTCTCACACTCAAACATTCAATCTCAATCTCACAGATCTCAAGAGCGGCCGCTGCGACTGTGCGCGCCGCCCTTGCAACGAGCTTACTTCCTCGTCTCCTAATCCTGTTCCTAATTCCTCCTCTCGATCCTCTTTTCCTCCGTATTGTCTTCTTTATCAGAGTTGTTGGTATGAAATCCAGTTGTTCGGGTGATAAATCAACTGTCTGGCAAGCGAGTTGAAGCTCCAGAAGGTCCGCTCTAGCGTAAGTGCGTCTCGGTGGATTTGGATACGTGGTGACCCCAGCAGAGAATAAACCTCCATAACTTGATGCAGAATGGCTTTTGAATTCCACCAACGCAGATTTGACAGTATCCATAATTCATAAGAATATTGTCACGATTTAAACTCGACAAAAATGTGAAAAAGTTAATAAAATATGTAATAAAGTAGCCTTTCAATCACGAGTCGCTCAAACAGAGGAGCGCCCCGCATCTCGTGGCCCTTGGGTTAAAACGCTGGTCCTGATGCAGGTGGTGAGTTTGAGTTCTTTGGTGGTGAACCCGGGCGGAAGGAACCATTAGGCTACTTTGTGAGCCTGCCTACTATCCGTTAATCATGCCTGTTTTTTTATTGTAGCAGGAACCCAACATGCACTGTTGTCACAGACCCTCTGAGGAGATCATGCTAAACACAGCACCTTCTGTTTAGGATTCAATGGTCGTCCTGGGTTCTGTATCCTATATGTTCTGTGTCTTGTATTCTATATGTCCTGTGTTTTGTGTCATATGTGTCCAGTATCCTACAGTATATGGCCTTTATCAACTGTACTGTCTGTTTCTACTGGATCCCTGAATTTCCCCAAGGGGATTAATATAGTATCTCGTTACTTAATTATATGTCCTGCATGTGTATTGTATCCTATATATATCCTGTGTCTTATATCCTATATGTCCTGTGTCTTGTATCCTATATGTGCTTTGTCTTGTATCCTATATGTCCTGTGCCTTGCATCCTATACGTCCTGTGTCTTGTATCCTATATGTCCTGTGTCTTGTATCCTGTATGTCCTGTGCCCTTTATTCAGGGGCGGATCTAGAAAAATATTCATGGGGTGGCAAGAGGGGGACAGGAGATTTTGAGGGGTGGCACCCTCTGGCAGAAGTATATACAGTATGCCGATTTAATTAAAGCCATACTAATCAATATTTACTTGGAAAGCCCCCACATTTAGATATTTTGACTCAATAACATTATATTTAATTTATTGTGGGATGAGTAAAGCCTTACATTTAAACATAAAAGGTTTCAGACAAAATGTAATAAATTATTACTGAATAATTACAAAATCCACCTGCCTTACAACAAACACCTGCACTATTACACCAGCAGGGGTATGGGGCTAAAAATATATGCAAAGAGAGCTGCAATATGTACTTTAGTTAACAATAAGTTGGCATTGGTCCATGAGATATTCCTATCAGATGTCAATCATCAGTCCAACTTGAGTGCAAATATCACTTTATTCACCGATTCCAATAATTTACATACAATGCCACCCTCAAAGTGCGGTGACATAGAATAACTCCAAAAGTAGAGTGTATTACCTGCATGCTTGGAAGAGCCAAATGGGGATTCAGGGGAAGTGCTATCAAAGATTTCCCTCTCTTTCTTTTTTTATATCTTTAATTTCTAAGTATTTAAGACCTTTTGGGTTTACCTTATTATTTTTTTTGCTCTTGATGTGAAGCTTGTTTTATTATTAATTATTGATGACTTATATTGGTTTATAAAAGTTCAGACAGGTGTGCAACCAAGTAGATTAGAGATGGCCATTTGTAAATAATTTAAAGAAGATGACTTGCATTTTGTTGTCCAAGTACCTGTTACTTGGTTCAATGACAATAAAGTTTAATATAATCAAATCGAATGACAGTTGATTTTACTTCTAGGACCCATCCTGTTCATTCTATACATCAAACAGTTACAGAAGATAGCAGAGAAATACGGTCTCAGTATACAACTCTATGCGGATGATTCCCAGTTGTATATATCATTCCACCCAATGAGACCTACTGAACTCTGTGATATTACAGCAAGGATCAACAACTGTCTGTCAGAGATAAAAAGCTGGATGATTGAGAACTTCATGAAACTCAATGAAAGCAAGACGGAGCTGCTCGTCATGGGTAAGCCGCTTGTTCTCAAGAAACACAACCTTGAAGTAAAGATACAGTTTGGTGTCACGACCATCACACCAACTATCTGTAAAGGAGACAGCTGGAAAAGCCTGGGTGTTCTCTTGGATGCATCACTGAACATGGAGAGACAAGTCAACAATGTCAAGCAGAAGTGCAGCTGGGATATGACAAACCTCAGAACCATCAGACGGTACCTTGATGAGAAGGTGAAACTCATGCTGATCAAGCAGCTAATCATCTCTAAGCTTGATTACTGTAATGCTCTGTACATGAATCTCACGAAGACAAGGCTTAGGAAACTCAAATCAGCGTTGAACACAGGTGTACGTTTCATCTATGACATCACAGATATGAACGTTGACCTCACTCCTTACTACAAGAAGGCTCACATCCTCCCAATTGAACAACGGATATTTTTCAAAGTATGTCTTCTCTGCTTTAAAGTAGTGAATGGGGTTGCCCCAGTGTATCTCCAGGAGCTTGTCACAATGAGTAGTAATGATCCGACCTTGAGGGAGTCAAGACTTCGTCCGGCTGATGTCGTTCATATGAAGCTACCAAAGATCTCCAAGCTGAAAGCAACAAACAGGCGCTTTAGTAACTATGCACCAGAAGCCTGGAACTCACTTCCATCTAGATTGAGAAAGATTGATAATATCAGCATTTTCAAGGGCCAATTGAAAAAATTTCTTTTTGAACATCTGTAGGCAGACTTTCATGTTTCCTACCTACTCCAAACAGTTTATCTGTCTTCCATGGAGTGCTATATATTTGCTTCTATCATATGTTTTTGTTAAAGTTAGGAGTGTAGAGCCGCCCTGACATGGGCAATATTCTGTCTATTTTATAGTAAGTCTATTGTTGCATATGGGCGGGATATAAATATTTTGTTTCGTTTCGTTTCGTTTTCGATACAAAAGGAGGCACATGAAGTTAACGGTCAGGAAAACCAGCTGAGTGTAGAAGGGTTTGTGTTTGTTAGCGCGTCTTTAGCGCGGATTGCAATTCTTATTGCAGCCTGCAGGGTTATGCGAGAAACATACGGAGGGACGCGGTTGTTGAGCTCCGCCGCCCCACATTGCATGACACGTTAAACTCAACTAGAATCGCCACCATCAATTTGATATCAACAGAACAAAAATAGTCGGAAAGCCTACAGAAACTATAGATAGTTAATGTGAATAATCACATTATTAAAAATAAACTTGGAGCAATGATTTACTGGGGAACAATTTTTTTGGGAGAATGCTTTTGCAGGGAGTTCGCCGCCCCACCTGCCCATACGGCACGCGCCTGCTATGCAGCTATAAGGCATTCCAATCTTAACTTAAGTCTTTAACTATGATGTTTCTGTAATACACAGCCCTGCTCTTTTCTAATTATTATAATTTCTTTATAGATAGACGGTTGATCAGTATTACCTCAAGAATGTAGTCTCTCTGCCGCGCCGCTTGCTTCGTTCGATTGGAGGACTCTCGCGCCTTCCTTGTATTCAAAATCAGTGCCGGCGGGAGTCTCGGGGAGGGGGGGGGGGGGGGGGGGGGGGGGGGGGGGCAGGCGGGATGGGGCAATATTTCCTGGTTGCATTCACTTGCAGTCAGACTTTTAAAACTCGCTTTTGTAAATGTCTTGTAAAAGCAAAAAAATATATATATGAATTTTGCGCTGCCAACTGGGGTTGCAGCTGGGGTGGCAAGGCTTTTTTTAGGGTGGCAGTTGCCACCCCATGCCACCCCAGTAGATCCGCCACCGCCTTTATTGTCTTTATCTTATATTTCCTGCATGTGTCTGGTAGCATATATGTTCTGTCCTATATGTCCTGTGTCTTGAATCCTAAATGTTGGGTACTTCCTAAAGAAATAAAGAGGGGCAGAATACACCCCACATTCCATCTATACTACTACTACTACAGCAATACTACTACTATTTATAGTACGGTTATGTTGTGTTCTGATGCAGTGATTATGGATGAGCACCCCCCACTGATACAATCCAGATAAACAAAACAGCAGCAACAGCTTAAACTTGAGTTGTGTAAGTGCCACTTTCTAAAAGTCTGCAGAAAAGTTAAAAAGTCAAAAGTTCATTCCCCAGGAGTCAATAGATTAAACAGTTTGAAGAAATACAACGATATGGTTGGACTTAAATTACTTGAGATGCAATTGATTTGTTGGCAAAGAATATTTTGGTGCTTAATGCACACCTTGATAACCCTTGATAACAAAGTAATTACCTATTTAATATAACGTATTTACTGTATTTAAAAAAAAAAAATTTTTTACTACTTATTATACAGGTATCATCTGCCATCGTGTGTGTGTGTGTGTGTGTGTGTGTGTGTGTGTGTGTGTGTGTGTGTGTGTGTGTGTGTGTGTGTGTGTGTGTGTGTGTGTGTGTGTGTGTGTGTGTATTGTGTTATAAAGGTATGTAACCCAACAGGGTTCACGCCTTATTGCTGTAGAAAAATGAAATGCAGAGCACACGTTGTTGACATACCAACCAACAAACCATCCACGGGGGCTGTTAGGATGAGTCTGAGAGCTTTACCATGTATGCACACTTGTTTTTACACGAGTCTCTTTGGTGTGTAGGCCTACGGTGAAATCGCCCACGTCGGCGTTCTTTTCAGCTGATTCAACATGCGTAATCGACCATTAGAGTCGTTCAGTCTTTTACCATTCTGATTGGTGGAGGGCTAGCAGCTTGACTAGCGAATCAGTGAATCCCCGAAGTGAGAATGGTAAACAACGAAGACGATGTCGACACACAACTGCACACAACGCATTGTTTGGCATCGAATTGAATCATGTGGACCGAAGACCTCGAGCAACAATTTATCACATTATTTATTAAATGTTATACTTTATTACTTCTTACAATAAAACACATCTTTGAAAAAGCAAATCTCCCTGCAAAAACATATTTTATAGCCTATAATAGGCCATGGACTGCTCCTATGGTGTCTGAATGTGGGCCAGTCCGTGTTGTCTACAGACATCATTCACATGAAGTGAACACTTCCTTCGTCCTCCATTCCCGTAAGAAATGTCACTACTGACAAATGCCGATTTAAGAGTAGGCTACATTACATTGACATTTGAACTTTTCACATTCCATTATTCCCTGACCAAAAACTATGCGGCATGTTTCCAACATCTATGACCAACCCGGTATCACGCCAAGGCGTAAAATAGATACGTCTGTCCACATCGCAAGGCGTGTTCAGGGTGACGCTTTGCCTGACCAAAGCGTCACCCTGAACACGCGTCCTTCTCCATTCGAAATGAATGGGGGAATAGTACCAACAGGGGGCGATACGTTCTCCTAGCATTTGGAGAAATTGTTACGTAGCCGTATTAATCGTTATTATCTGAATGGGAAATGCAATATTTTAGGACAGATACACCATTAAACGTGTTTCTAATGACATTTCTAGCGAGAAATGTACATTTTCCTTGCATAATCTTCAGTCAGTGAATGTGTATGATCTTTATTAATCATTATTATCTGAATGGGAAATGCAATATTTTAGGATCGATTCACCGTTAAACGTGTTTCTAATAACATTTCTAGCGAGAAATATACTTTTTACTTGCATAATCTTCAGTCAGTGATTGTGTCTGATCTTTAGTTTTATAGTTATTAAGAAGATTTAATCGTCTCGCTCGCATGTTTCAACGACGTCAGGTTGCTAGGGACGCTGCTTTCGCTAAACTAGCAGCTCACGTGTTTCCTGTGTTTGTGTTATTAAACCGTTACTTTATGTAACTTTTAATGATATTGTAATAACCACAGGCGAGGTATTGAGCGAAGTAAGCTTGAAAGCAGGTTTATTGGATTCCACAATCGGACAGGCAGGCACAGCTCCACCGGAAAACTACAACAACCAAAACTCCCGCCCGGAAGGAAACCCCCGGAACCCCCTCTCAGAAGGCCCGCCCCTTCCTCCCAAACCCTGTGACGTGAAACACGTTTATCTGAGAGCCAACCCAGTCGCCAAAAGCATACATTGACAGTGTACGTTTTCGTGAACACTGGATTACGTCGCATTTCAACATAAAATAGCGTGTTAGCACACATACACACGCACGCACGCACACACACACACACACGCACACACACACACACACACACACACACACACACACACACACACACACACACACACACACACACACACACACACACACACACACAATGCATTTCGCTGCTAAAACAACAACTTGGACTGCTTCTAGGACATTTTGGGTGGATTTTGAACGGTATGTGGGCAGGACGTTTTTTGCAGGCAGGACCTGGCAACCCTGCGCTGTTGTCCGAGGTGCAGAAATGCTCCGGAACAGATCTGGATCCACCATGGCCAAAATAATTGTCATGAATAGCATGAATAGATTCATGCATTATCATTCAACTTGAACATGTGTTTTTACAGTATAGAGTGGCGAAGTCACGCCCTTTCCGGTAGGGCTCATGGGACCTATGAGATCGAAAAATATGAATGGGTGTCAATGGAGAGAAAATTATTATTTTCTGGTCACAGTCTTTATATGCCCTGGATTACACATATGTTGTTTGTGGATTTAAATGATAATTTCTCATGCAAAGAAAACTAAAAATGTTCGTGAAGAAGTTTGATAATTTTAGGTTTTATGTGAGGCCGCTTTGTGAACTACAGCTCTTCGCTGCTCTCGACGCATATGATATACGTCACCACACCCGCCCTTGGAACTCGGCACAGAGATGGTGATCTCTCTGCCCCACTTCACCGCTTTTTCCAAGGGGAGGATAAAAGCATCGAAAGAGGTGAAAACCATTATAAGTCTGGGCACGTGCAGAGTTTCAGTTATGCCGATGGGAAGATTGTCGGTCTTCTCCACGGCAGTCGCAGGGAGCGTGACGTCACATACGAGCCGTGTAGTCTTTCTCGTTGTGTTTTCTCTACAGCCTTTATCTGAACAATTGCACAATAAACGGTCGAACTCTTTGCATGAAAAATTATCCTTTAAATCCACAAACAATAATCCAGGGCATATAAAGACCGGGACCAGAAAATAATTATTTTCTCTCCTTTGACACCCATTCATATTTTTCGATCTCATAGGTCCCATGAGCCCTACCGGAAGAGGCGTGACTTCGCCACTCTATAGAGTGGTGGAGGGATGACGTATGTTGGCCAACCCGGAAGTGAGCGTCGACCTGGGTTTCCCTTGACAAAAAGCCAACGGGTTTTTCCATTGGATTTTGGATTATTGCAGAAAAATGTGCATCTTTGAAGCACCTCCACAAAAAATGAAAATAATTAAATAAATAAAAATAACTGTGCTCCAAAGAACGAAATGTAAACCAATGCATTCTGAATGGGAGTGTTTCTCCGATTTTTCCATGCTACACAGAACGAAATGTAAACCCATGCAAATAAAGACTTCATGGTCATAATAATTTAAATATCATTATTCTCCTCAGTGTGTAGGGTGGTATTCTATTTTTTTCGACGGGGCTGCATCCAGTCACTTCACCGTCATGGTTGCTATGGTGGTTGCTATCGACCAGCCCCTCTAATCCTTACATGGCTCTAAAAACCACGCGGCAAAGGAGCTGCCGTCCATTGTGTTGTTTTTTGTCGTAAACTAGGGTCCGATGGTTAAAAAATAGACAGTTATTCCAAGGTATCCTTAAAAGGCAGCTTGGATGTTTTTATTTTCTGCAGTTTAGACTTCTTCTATAACCTATTTTTTAAAGCAAAACACCAAGCTCAATGATTTAACGAGGCAGGGTTATTTGAAACAATTTATTAAATAAATATTTGTGAGAGGTCATTCCTTCTCCTGAGTTTGCTTCCTATTTATGTCTAGTGTACAACCCTACTGTCCACAAGCATCACCCCCCCCCTCCCCATATGGATTTGGAGAATTGTTGCCACGTCCCAGTGGTGGAGGTATCATATATATGAAAGAGGGCATTCAATTATACTACAATGATCAATTAGGAGGCCAAAGCCCTAAAGGAAGTGATGCAATAGGTGACTGGGTCGACAACATTTAAGTAAGCTGTACTTTGACGTCTCTTATATCAAAGGGGGTCTCAAAGGACGCATACGCTTCAACCTGTGGCTCCAGCCCTACAGGAAATGACTCAGCAAGTGCTCCATCTCGTTGCACCTGCACCCAGCGGCTCGCTTGCAAGATTTTGGCCTGAAGTTCTTCACAGACCTACACCGTAGCCATCCAACCTGCATATCTGAGAATCAGGCCTCTCTTTAATAATGACAAAAAGTTATGAAAGAAATACACATTAACTTTTGTCTCATAAGCGGCGTGGTGCCGGCTCCTTTTGACCTTTTGACCCCAGACTTCTGGGGGAATAGCTGAATCAATTCATTAGTCAATCAGAAGCATGTAAATATCTTCCCGGTGGCGTAAGAGGGCGGACAAGGTGTCCTTCAACATCTACGCTTCCAGGCGATTGCAACGGTGCCACACATGAGCATATTCGAACATGTTTAATGGTAATAATTAGCTGTCAAAATTGGAGGCCTTAATCAATAATGAGCAGCTATTGATTTGCTTCCCGATAGAAATTTGTGACAAATGACATGTTATTTAGCATCTACATGTTGAGTTGAGTCCAATGACACCCAGCATGACACTCTAGCAAATGGTAACATGTATTTTACATGGTACACCTAGGTCTAGGACATGATCTCGGTGTAGCAAGAGGGCGAGCTTGATCTCATTGGACTCAGCTTAACGTGTAGATGCTAAATAACATGTATTTTGTCCAAAATCTCCATCGGGAAGCAAATCTATAGCTGGTCATTATTGATAAAGGCCTCCAAAATCGACAGCTAATTACTACCCCGAAACATATTCAAATATGATCATGTGTGTGGCACTGTTGCAATCGCCTCGAAACGTAGATGTCAAAGGACACCTTGTTTGTCCCGTTACGCCACCGGGAAGATATTTTCATACTTCTAATGGATTGATTCATATTTTAAGGTTCTCGGAGTGAGACTTTAAGCGGCTGCAGCAGAAGTGTTGAGACGAAAGATGATATCAAGACATTTATAGAATATTCCCATTCACATTATGATTCTTCGTCATAACATCCGACCAAACATCCTTTACAGTCACCGAGCGAGGATTATGAAAGTCCTGGCCCCCCCTTCCTGCACTCGGGGTCCGACTGGGCCAAGTTTCGGGCAGGAAGGGCCACCCCTTCCTGCCCTCGGGGTCCGACCGGGCCAAGTTTCGGTGCGGGGGTCCCAGTTAGGCCTTAAAATAAGGTATTCAAATTTCAGGGCGGTATCTCAAAAACTGTTTTTCCACCACATTCTGAACCATTAGGTCTTGCAGGTAACACTTCTGAGGGGCTTTGTCCAAATGACTTTTTTTCTCTAAGGGCAAGAACTCCAAATCTCGGATATGTCGTTCATTTTTCAGAGGTGGAAAGTAACGAATTACATTACTCGCGTTACTGTAATTGAGTAGCTTTTTTGTGTACTTGTACTTTTTTAACTACTTTTTAAAATGTGTAATTTTACTTTTACTTAAGTACATTTTCTTTGGAGTAATGTACTTCGGTACATTTTACAGCACAAGCGTTACTGAGTAAAAAAAAATCTCACTGAAACAAAAAAAACGTGTTCTGGTAATGAATTATGGGATGTAAAAAACTGAACGTTGTGCCCCTGCGCGCCGGCAGCTCTAGAATTCTAGCCTAGAACCTAGTTCTTTTATAAAGAGTGTTGGCGCGTACGATCTGTCTCTCACTCAAACGATGATGGCACTTTTTGCTGAATGTAGCACTCTGTAGTTTATGTAGCACTTTTTTAAATAAAAAGAAATGTGTTTTGGAAATGATTTTACCGTGAGTAGTCATTTTGCCATTTGGGGCTGCTCCCTTGCATGGGTGAGGCCAATTTCCACTGGAATCGGCACGGAAGCGGCACGGCAGCGAATCGCTCGCCGAAAATAATAGAAACCATTCAAGTGAACGTAGGCTATTCCACTGGATACGGCACCGGCACGGCACGGAACCGTCCCCAAACCGGCACTTCGTTTACGATACTTGTCTCTTCTATTTCTGAAAGTTGCCGGTTCGCTGCCGTGTCTCAGAACACGACTACAGCCAATCAGTTTGCCTTTGCGCATGAATATTCATGAGCTCACATCGATCCCTATGCAATTCACAGGGTATTTATATATTATACAGTCTATCTATGGTATGGTATCAATAGCTAATCAGTGGCAAAGAAGAAATGAAAGTCTGCGTCGATGCCTCGCAAGTCCAGTGTCGCGAGTGGACGTTGCCATGACATCTAGAAATCATAGGTCTACCGTATTTAATGGGTTATGTCATGTGTATGGTTGATTATAAGGTAGGCCTATGTATATATGTATATATTATAATGTATATTATGATATATATGGTTTCAATATAACTCGTGAATAATATTGTATGAATACTTATTATAATTATTCACGTCTTGAGCCATCTGTCGGAACGTGTCCGTGCCGCTTCCAGTGGGGATTGCAGTACGGTTCCGGTGGAAATTGGCCTTGAGGCATAAATGCAATTTTGTTGTGTGCAGTGACTGAGCACTGTGTGCTGTGTCACAATGACAATGGGAATTTGCCAGGTGGGCTTTCGATTTCCCAGGTGGGCTTTTGCACATCACAGTAGAGGCAGAAAACACTGATTGTAAAAAAGTAACTTTTTACTTTTACTTAAAGTACATTTTAAATTATTTACTTTTTACTTTTACTTGAGTAGATTTTTTGACCGGTAAATTTACTCGTACTTGAGTACAATTTCAACAGAGTAACAGTACTTGTACTTGAGTAAAATATTTTAGTACTCTTTCCACCTCTGCGATTCAGATAATAACGATTAATATGGCTACGTAACAATTTCACCAAATGCTAGGAGAACGTATCGCCCCCTGTTGGTGCTATTCCCCCATTAATTTCGAATGGAGAAGGACGCGTATTCAGGGTGACGCTTTGGTCAGGCAAAGCGTGACCCTGAACACGCCTTGCGATGTGGACAGACGTATCTATTTTACGCCTTGGCGTGATACCGGGTTGCTATGACACTAGTGTGGTGACTTAGCAGTGATGATGCTACATGAGGCAATTATGATTTATATGATTTTTATTGATCTCTCTGAATAATCACCGTTGATAATGGTAATTGGTGTTGCATCGCTGGATCATCGGTCTGACAAGTTCTTCCAACATGTGGAACTGATCAGGAAAGAGCCGAGCAAAATTTCTGAAATCATGGTTCATCCATATGGCTCAACAAAAATTCGGAGAAGCTCCTTGGCCTGCTCGCAGTTGTATCAACTGCTTCACCCTCTTAATGAGTCTAACTTTTCTCCTCATTTTTCGCTTACGACTGTCTTCTTCCAAAAGAAAAAGCGCGAAAACTGACAAGGCCAGTATCTTCGTATCAACTTCATCCATCGTTTGACAATAGTGACTGGTGATGACAGCGTGCTTTGTGTTTTGGTCTAGGGAGAGGACCTGGTATTTCCGGTTTTGGATTTCTTTTGGACCAAAATACAGATTAGCACCACCTGTTGTTTTGGAGACATTACATCTTGCGCAAGCGCAGAACGTACAGTGTCGGCTGTAATCACGTAGGTGTGTGTTTCCCATTTCGGTTGATCGAGTCGGCCAGATTAATAGCCAGACTTAATTTACCGACGCGAATCGGGCCGGTGTGTCACCGCCTTTAGAGGAAGGGAGATGAGATACTCTGCCAAATTCTATTGCTGTGGTGGCCAGCTCGGGCAATACACTATTTATTCATAACGTTAAAATATAACACTTCTAATATGAATAATAAGTCAAAGTTAGATCAAACCAATAGTGCTTGGCCAACCTCTGACCAGGGGGGGCCATGGCCCCCATGTGGCTACGCCCCTGTGTGAGAATCTCGAGTGAGTGCGCACACACTCACAGACACTCACTCTCTCTCACACATTAACAGACACAACACACACACGCAAAAAAAACACAGGCACACACACACACACACACATGAACATAGTCACACACAAACGCACACACACACACACACATGTATACACACACAAACATACCCACACCACACACACAGCCATCCACATCCACATCCACAAATATCCCAAATTCATATACTAAGGAATATTACCCTATTCCTTAGTGTATGAATTTGGGACATTTGTAATTATATTTCCTATTGATTTTCACATTCATTAATTCCGAATAATGGTTGAAAATCAATCATGCATGATAAAAACAATATCTAAGGTTGGACTATGGACTTCAATCAATTTTAAATGTTTTTTAGAATCTATTGGTTTGGATTTTATGTAAACGTCTGCACATCTTAATACGACCTGTGTAATTTGTATTAAGGTCCTCAGCCACTAACGACACCAGCCAATGGCACCTTTTAAGAAATCTATCATTTTTTAATGGCATTTATTTAATTGAAACCACTTCAAGTAATTTAATTCCTGGCCAATAACCTATACCTGGGGGTTGTTCTGGTGATGGTGAGAGTGGTTCTTGACTGTTTTGTTTGTCATTTTTGGAAAAATTGTTTATCAAATGATAAACAATAAATGTTAACTTACAATAAAATGATCAAATCAAATCATAAATGATCAAATGTTAAATGTTAATGATACATCACCATGTTAACTTTGAATGGTGTCCTGAAATAGTTGTAGCCTACTGTAATGAATCGATGTCCCACATTGATATGTTGTTTTAATAGGAATTACTCCTCATGTCGTTAGAACTTTGTATTTTCTGCTACTGCTCCTCAGCACTGTTCGGGCTGTAGTATATATATATTAGTGGTGGGCCGTTATCGAAGTTAACGGCTGCGTTAACGCGAAACTTTTATCGCGCGATAAAAAAAAATATTGCCGTTAATCTATTTTCAAACACTTCCTTGTTCGGACCCATCACGTGACTAAACTAACCAATCAGAAGCTAGAATTTAGACTGAGGTAAACGTGAGGGAATCAGAGAGGCAGATTCAACAGAATATCCTGACTGTGTTAAATATGTAAATATGTAATAATTGTGTAACATAAATATGTAAATGATTAACTGACATTTAAGTACTGTTAAGTACATTTATAGCAAATTAACTCCAATATAAATTATATTAATTTATTCTACAACTTTCAAATATTTAACTTCTAAACCTTACATTATTATGGATTATTACACGGCTCTTCTCAATGCTGTAGACTGCTCCATTCACTTGCATGGGCCTTCCCAACGTTCAGCTGTCAATTATTTTTGTTTATGCTCCGTTCACTTGCATGGGCACTTCACAACTTGCGGCGGTGAATTATATTTGATAAATCACCATTGCCCAGTATAATTGACCACTGTCAAGGTAAACGAACAGATTTTTTGCCGTTTGCCATTTTAATCTAGATTAATTTTGGAATTAATCTAGATTAAAAAAAGTAATCTATGGCCACCACTAATATATATATATATTAGTGCTGTCAGTTAAACACGTTATTAACGGCGTTAACGCAAACCAATTTTAACGGCGTAAAAAAAAATATCGCGCGATTAACGTAGCCTAATTATTTTATTAAAATAAAATAAAAAATACTTTTTTTTATTTTTTCCCTTTGGCTCAAAACAAAGAAGCAGTAGCCTGACTGCTATGTTCAAGGCAGTATGTTTGTATGTTCATCGTTTAATTGCACAATAGGCTTTTTTTTTGTATCGTCCTGTTTTGATCAGTATGTAGGCCTAGGCCTATTGTTATCAATAAAAAAACATTTGCACAAGGCAAGCCGATGGCACTTCTCCATGTTGATAAGAGCATTAAAATGAGAACAATTAATGGGACAAAGAAATCAAGGGATATTTAGCATAGAAAAAACATTTGTGAATCGTGACTTTGACATTAATGTGATTCATTATTTTAATCGCTTGACAGCACTAATATATATATATATATATATATATATATATATATATATATATATATATATATATATATATATATATATATATAGGCCTATATACATATATATTAAACTGCGAATTTGAGTCCACCGCGTGTTTTTCCGTTCAAGCCTGAACATTGTACTCATTCTAAACCATGATCCGTGGGGCTGTGTCACATCCTCACCGAACAGAACTGGGTGTAAACTTTCCTTTGAGGCGGAGTGGAGCAGTGGATGTCAGGGCAGTACAACTCGATCTACGCTGCTGTACATAAACAGAACGGCTCTGAAATAGGGCTGTCATTTTCAAGACACGACTTCGCAAAAATATACTCTTTAATAGGCTACAACAAGAAGACTGATCGAACAGAACCAAATTGGGATTGTATGGTGAAAACAACCCCATCGGCACAGAGGTTCAACCAACATAACGGGGAGCAGTCTGCATTGTCTCTGCAGACAATATGCAGCGGTGGTGAATTCACTTTTTATGGACCTCTTCTTTTTAGTTTGCTTATCAGAACGGATGGGCTTTTCTTTACCTTGAGGACAAATTGTGCGTAAAACGTGTTCTTGGATGAGTCCGTTCTTTAATTAAAGTGATCTCATATTTTCGTGTCAATTAACATAACCTCGAATATCCCTGATCATTTGGTTGAGATGAAGGACAACACGTGCTCTGAGTCCCACCCAGACGCACATTCTGGCGGTTTTTGAATACGAGTGTAATCACCGAGGAGCTTCGAGTGGCCGATCAGCAGCCAGACAATCAGGATCTTTTATGTTTCGAGATCAGCTGCAACTCATGGCCATTGTCTCTTATGAATTGACCGATCTCACATTAAACTCTTCACTTAGGGGATTTTCGATTTTCGATTATACGGCTATTGAAATTAGAATGTGCCATTCTGCCGGTGGCCCGCTGCCTTCTCATGATTGACAGCTGAAATTGACACTCCACGCTTTGCCTCTCATCCAGAGGAACTCAAGCTCCCGCTAATTGCAGGTAATGCATCTTTTCACTGTGTTTGATTGCATAGGAAATATGAAGTAGCGCACAAGAGGGAGAATCGATCATATTTTTTTCTAATTGCTTCAAAATTATCTTTTGTTGCCAGCGGTTAAATGCAGGAGCCGCCGTTCCCCGGTGCGTGAGGCGGATATAGCCGCGGGTCGGAGGCACCATGCGTAACGCGGAGCGCAGCGCGCGGCTCCATCTCCTCTCCAGATAGGACCGAAGAGCCGACATGGTGAGTCCACAGTCACCATCCTAGAAACTTGGCTGCTTTGTAATGTTGACTGTTGACTTTCTTCTGTACTTCAGTGGATTCTATTTAAATCCAGACTCTTCATCATTCCTTCACATTGGCGTTACAGAAGGGACGCCACTCGGACTACTGTTTTTTTTAGTGTTTTTTTTTTAATATATTTTGTATTATCTGTTACTTTCTATTATTATCTGTATCGTCGGTAGAATTCGAACTAGATAGTAACGTAATAATTATAACACAATAAATACTAACAGGACTCTTACTAAAATAATAACAATAATAATTATACTTATGATGATAATAACAACGTAGGCCTATATAATAAATAATGGAAATGAAAATCATATTCATGAATTTTCTAAAAGTCGAAATAATCCTTACGATCCTAATAGCATTTACACTGTGAATGAACTCTTCCCCAGTCTGACTCGGAGGTGAAGCAGGAGCGGAGCGCCTCGAGCCCGGCGGCGGCGCCGTGCGCACGTTCTCCTCCGCCGGCCTTTCCGCCCGCGCGGCCGTCGGTGAAGAACCAGTGCGCGAGCTGCGGGATGGACATCACCGACCGGTATCTACTAAAGGTAAAGTAAACCCCTCAGTAACACAAACTGACAGGCAGGCGCCTGCATAATTTTTTAACTGATTTGTGTTGTGCGTTGTTGTGCGTCAGGTGAACGACCTCCACTGGCACGCCGGCTGCCTGCAGTGCTCGGTGTGCAGCGCGTCTCTGCGGCAGAGCAGCAGCTGCTACATCAAGAACAAGGAGATCTTCTGCAAACTGGACTACTTTAGGTACTGACCTTCGGTTTTGACATTGTATGTCTTCTTCTCGTTAGGGCCGATTTAAGGTCGACACGATAGATTTTCCCAACATTCGTTTCTGACGTTAAATTGCAAAAGAAAAAAAAGCTTACAAAATATCTTATAGATAATTGCATGACTTCTAGCTCATTGGCCTGTAATGTTATAACAATAATTCTCAGGTCGAAGATATTTTTTATCAGCCGATGGCAGGAGGCCTAATGCAGAGACCCTGAAAATAAACAATACAAAATAAACCATTAGTCAGTCATCCGTTTAGTCTAAATGAACCATTAATGATGTTGGTTATATATATATATATTTATTCACCAACTTGTTGGCCAAAATACGTGTTTGCTGATTTGCTGAATGGACCGCGCAATAATAGAGCCATGCAAAAAAACGAAATAGGCCTATGCAATAGCCCAATAGTTCATAAATTTGGACTATGTAAAACCCAAATTATAATCTAATTACGAAAACGTTTTTACATCAAGACTTCTTCTTTTAATAGTTTTAAAGCCATTTATTCATTTACGGTGAGTCTTGTTATTATTGTTAAGTTATTAAAATAAATCCTAGGCCTGAGCCGTTTCCTCATTTCGTTGGTGTTAGGCCTGTTTGCTGAGGATTGACGAGAGACCTTGATAGAAAAATGGTTCAATCGAGGCAAAATCATTTTGAATTTATTTTGATTGTTCAGGTTAGGTTAGAATTGTTTCAGAAATCTCTGAATTAAAAAGGGAGGCTAACGTATGCATTCAGATCGTGTTTACGGCCCCAAACTAGAGCGCCCAACGCCTTGAGCGCTTTAGGTTCCTAATGAGCAGAATGGCTGAGTAACGTGTGGGGCAAACTGACCATGGGCCAATGTTGACCGCTTACTCGAAAATGTAATTTGTTTTCTAATTTCTAAGTTCAAAGTTTTGGTCTGGCTGGTTTTACACGAACCGATTAGTCCTAAAACATTTCTGCAACTCTAAGCCTACAGAAAATATTTATAACATACGTTTTTCAACAGTAGAATTACATTTCTCATTACACGTTCGTTATTATGGGCCCTTCCAATTTATTTTTTCAATCCAATTGTGATTCAGTGAATTGTTTGAGAAGAAGGTAACCACCCATCTGATCAAATTTACTACTCTGACTAAACAACAGAACCCCTCAAGACTCGGATCTCGATGGAGCCTGACCACTAACCCCCTGCGGGTGGTGTTGTATCTCCAGTAGGTTCGGGGCCCAGTGTGCCCAGTGCGGCCGCCAGGTGTTCGCCAGCGACTGGGTGCGGCGCGCGCGGGGTAGCGTGTACCACCTGGCGTGCTTCGCCTGCTTCTCGTGCAAGAGGCAGCTGTCCACGGGGGAGGAGTTCGGCCTCGTGGAGGGCAGGGTGCTGTGTCGCAGCCACTACGACATAATGCTGGAGAACCTCCGCAGGGCCGCCGAGAACGGTCCGTCAGGGTCACAAACACATTTACACACACATTTGTGTGTGTAGTTCACACACACACACACACACACACACACACACACACACACACACACACACACACACACACACACACACACACACACACACACACACACACACACACACACACACACACACACACACACCACGCACGCACGCACACACACACAATACAAACACAAATTTGAGAAATATTTAGATATAGATTCATTTATTGATCCTGGAGGAAATTAATTATTGATCCTGGAGGCAATCATTATTCCCAATACATTTCTGCTAAACGAGAGACTAAAACCAGAGCAACTTAAGCGTGAATCTATAATCAAGAACATAGTAAATACACAATTCTATTACTTTCCATTCCATTCTATTAAACGAAATCAACGAGGCAGACCTTTTATGTAATGTGAAGGGTTCTACTCTACTAGACCAGATAAGAGCTCAGGATGGTGAACCGTGGTGTTAAGGTGCGTTCACTGTTACAACCCGGTCTCACTGAAATATGTGACACTGTCACGTCACGTCATTTAATCTATACATTCGTGATCTGGGACACGTAATTTCAATTTTTTTCGTGCCAAGAGCACAAATTTCAAACTCATTCGAAAAAGAAGAGATGAAGCAGATACCTTTTTATCCGTTGCGGTTTGCCTACAGAGCAGCGCACCTGCATTAAATATATCTGTGAATTGTCACAATTTCCCAGAATCAAAGGTGAAAGTAGAAACGGGTTGCCAAAAGTTGTCAAGCTGTCATATTAAAGAAACAGAAATTTGTGCTTTTGGCACGAAAAAAAATGAAATTACGTGTCCCAGATCACGAATGAATAGATTAAATGACGTGACAGTGTCACGTATTTCCATGAGACTGGGTTGACTGTTACGGTCTTCCCCTGCAGGCACCGGGCTGACCCTGGAGGGGGCGCTACCGTCCGACCAGGACGGCCAACCGAAGCCAGCCAAGCGGGCTCGGACCTCCTTCACCGCAGAGCAGCTTCAGGTAGAGTCCGGCCACCACCATGGTCGTGTTGTCTTTGCTTCTTCTATAGCATTTGGGTCATGCTGTGTGTCTGCCTGAATATGTTTGTGTATGTTTGTGGGTGTTTGAGTGAGTAAGTGTTTGTGTGGTGTTTGTGTGTGTGTGTGTGTGTGTGTGTGTGTGTGTGTGTGTGTGTGTGTGTGTGTGTGTGTGTGTGTGTGTGTGTGTGTGTGTGTGTGTGTGTGTGTGTGTGTGCGTGTGTGTATGTGTGCGTGTCCATTGTCTGTGTTTGTGTGAGCTGTCTGTCCAACACAGTGACCCGATGCAAAGCACCTTATCCTGTCCCCATGGTGTCCCCCATCAGCACCACTCACTCTTGTTGACGGCATCCTGCTCATGACTGACGCCAGCGTCTCCCTGCAGGTGATGCAGACCCAGTTCTCCCAGGACAACAACCCTGATGCCCAGACGTTGCAGAAGCTGGCCGAGATGACAGGTCTCAGCAGACGTGTCATTCAGGTACAGGCAGTTAGAGCTTACTCTGACCAAACCCACAAACACACTCTATGTAAAGTGGGGTGATTTTGGGGCTTGACCAAAGTCCCAACCGCAAGGAAGTGGCTCTGATCCTTGATCTCTGCACCCTATTTAAGTAAACCAGGTACGCTCAAGGAGATGACACCCCATACCTCAGTGGTTCCCATGGGGTCAGGACCCCACTCGGTTCTGCCTGAGATTCAAATGGGGGCAGCTGGAGAGTTAAGAGAAATGTGACACATAGAAATGGGGTCACCAAAAGGTCCAAATGGGGACCCATGTCCCCTCCTGCTCCTTAATGTCCTCTATCGGAATTCATAGAAAGGCCATTTGCTTTGGATAAAAGTACCTGCTAAATGACCAAATAGTGCTAAACATAACTGTTTATACATTTATCTATCAGGCTGCAACTAACAATTATGCAAACGTTTTTTACAGATTAATAAAGTAATAATTTAGTCTATAAAATGCCATAAATAATAGCAAAGGCCATCCCAAATTACCAGTGTCTAAAGTGATGTTTTAAATGTCTTTGCTTTATCCGGCAAGCAGGAAAAAAAAACGAAGCATTCATTTAATAAAGATGCATGAACCAAGATTTTCATTTTGTGAAGCATTACGCAGAAAATGTTTGCTTGTTAATATTTGTACTTTATAAATGTTATAATTCTGTGGATGAGCTAATCCATGAAGTGTTGCAGACGTACTGTCGTACTGACACCTGGTCCTAACGCCCCCCCCCCCCCCCCCCCCTGGCCCCCAGGTTTGGTTCCAGAACTGTCGAGCGCGGCACAAAAAGCACCCCCCCCAGAACAACGGCTACCCTCCCATGGGCCGCATGGCCCCGTCACTCCAGGACGAGCTGCACTACTCCTCCTTTTCGGGGCCCGACCGGCCCCACCTGCTGGCCCTGCACGGCTACCTGGACAGTAGGTCTCAACATCTTCAAACCTCCACACGCTGGAATAACATTCATAGCTTACAGATTTATACCGGCTAACGGCTATACCGCTATAATGCATTGTGATATATAATGTGGTCAGGTTAGGTAAGGTTATTCTGCCACAATTTGCCAAACATTTTATTTCTGTATATGTATTCATTTATTTGATTCCTTTTTTATGAATAAAGTGAAAGAAAAGGGCTAATTTTGGATCTGTTTTTGAAAGTATTCAATTTTCATGAATCAACAGCAGTCCTGTTAGTGTTTACATTTTGGTTGAAGAAGAATTATTTCTATAACTGCGATGTGTTCTTCACCTACATTCCTAAATCCTCGTGCCCAACGGTTCTTTTCTTCTGAATGTTGGGGAGATTTGCCTGTTCACTAGAGATGTGAAACATGATTGCAGTACTGTTGTGGTGGGTTGTGTCTTCTGTGTTGGCAGGCCATCCCTTCTCGGTGTTAACTGCCCCTAGCCACTTGGGGCACCCAGCCATGCCTCTTCCACAGCTTCCAGTCAGTCGCTGACCTCCATCCCCCCACCTCCACCCTCTGCCCTGACGCTTCTCCATTTTGTGGAAGAATCCCCGGGACATTCCATCTCAAAGCCCCCTGGCTCGTGAGCCCCGTACCCCTGGACGGAAATGAAGCGATCCACACAGAAGCTTACCGAATACCAAGCTGGGACTAATGCATCAATCTATTTAATATGTCTTGGATTTGTCATTAATAAGAGACTGCTGCAAAGCCAGCTATTTGGTTCCATGATCCGACCCAAATGACGAGATGGAAAAACTGATGCTCTGTCTGGCCTCAGTGTAGCCTGTGGATAAGGAACAAGAACAGGACGCTGTCTGTTGGTTGATGTACCACTCATCCTCGTCTCATTTTAAGTGGACTAGACACATAGGACCAGCTGGATTTATTCCCTCGCATATTCCACATTCAAGGTATTCCAGTAAGAACTTTGGGTTTGAGGATTGATTCAGTCTTAAAGTGTACACCTCAAAAAAAATTCTATGTGTTTTGATGAATCAGTATTCAGTTTGTGATACCTGTGATTGTATTGTCGTGCAAAAAATGAAAACTTGTTATTTATTTCGAAAGAACCTACACAAACAGCACTTTTAAATATATCTTGAAGTGGAATAGTTCATGGCTGTACGTTGTAAATACTCATCCGATTTAATAAAATATATTATCTGAATGGATGTAATCAAAAAGAGAGGGTTGATTATCAAAAACTTGATGTGTATGTGTGCGGGTTGGGTTGGTGTGGGTCGGTTGGGTTGGTGTGTGTGGGTTGGGTTGGTGTGTTGGTTGGGTTGGTGTGTGTGTTTTTTCACAGTTTGACACAGTACGTGTGTGCGTGCCTGCGTGTGTGTGTGTCTGTGTAAGTGAGCGAGAGAGATCCTAACTATATCTCACTCCCTCTATCTAGCACTCCCTCACTCACATGCATGTGTGTGAAAATAGCAGCCAAACAAAGAAGAATACACAGCGAGAGAGAGGGGCCAAGATTGAATAACACAACAAAGACTGAACATTTGAAACAAATTATAGGATGAAATCTATAGGTCAGCTTTAAGGTGCCAGGCTCGTCTAATAACTGATCATTATGAGCAATATTGGTGATAAACCCACAGGTTGCCTCCAATTGACTCTCCACACTTCACCACAGAATCAATGGGGATGGTGGCGTTCACCATAAAGGAGGCTTCACTTAGCAGTGCTAAGCTATTGATTTGGTCATTTTGAGGCTTTCATTGGGCCTTTTAACACACAGTACTCTCAGGTTTTACCATTGATGGGTGGCTCTTAAGTGCCCACTGTGTGTTTTTGTTAAAGATGCAGGAGAGCAAAGCTCTACAGGTTCATTTTAGAGATTTCCCCAAAACCTGACTCAATGTGGAGGGCCCTCTTGGTAGAAATATCCTGTGCTTTAGTCATGTTCTTTACGTTCACATATCACGTTGGGTTTTGATGTTGGAGCTGTGGTGGATTCTATGGGCTTCTACTTACATATGGTTATGTTATGATTGTATTTTGTTCATGTTCTTGTGTTAAATTTCTTCCTCATGTTTCATTTTGATCTAAACTATCAATATTTTCTTTGCCGTCATTAAGCAAGTTAAAACCTCGGACAAAGAAATAGTTTAAGCTAATGTATGTCCGTAAATATGTAATAAACATTAGATAATGTTTTATTTATCCAATGTTCAGTTTGTAAAACAGTCACATAAGTCTTCTTCAAACCAACAGTTAGCAGACATTATAATTGCAATTATAAATCTCATGATTTTAAATGCTATCTCACACTATTATTTTTATATAAATTGAATATGTGGAATATCATTATCTATAATACTATATAAACTGTTTGAATACAGATACCAAGCACAGATAATTGCTGTGTAACCTATTTTTAGGATTTGATCAAGGTTTTAAACCCTTCTCTGGCGTCGGGTTAGTGAGGCTGGTTGAACAGATGTGAACGTTGACATCAGGGAGGAAACACAATGGAGATTCACTGAGAAGAAGAAGAAAAAGAAGAAGAAGTAGAGAAAGAGGAAGAGGAGGAAGAAAAGGAATGTAAGAAACAAAGTTAACACAGAGCTTCTATGTTCCTGGTGACAACAGAAATCTCGCTGAACATACTGAGAAACCAACACAATGGATCCTGATTAGAGATGAGTAGATCTTTGATTCTGCCAGGTTTATGTGTGTGTGTGTGTGTGTGTGTGTGTGTGTGTGTGTGTGTGTGTGTGTGTGTGTGTGTGTGTGTGTGTGTGTGTGTGTGTGTGTGTGTGTGTGTGTGTGTTTGTATGTGCATCCATGCCTGTGTGTGGGCGTATCTATGTGTGTGTGTTTGTGCCGTGATTGCCCCTGTTAATGAATACGCCTTTGACGACAGAGAACGATGAATGTCTAAAATCCTTTATAAAGAAAATCATAATAACACCGATATTAAAGATGATGATAATATGATAATCTTATAATGCACGGATCATAATGCCCTAGTCATCCAGTAGAGACAGACCTGTCTTGGAGGACTTGAAGCAGACTTTATGAAGAACATGTACTGTGCTCTGTCCCCGTCATCAGCATCTTACACTGAAAACTCAACTCCAGCCTGCAATCCCAGAATGTGTTCTAATCAATATCTTTTAATCACATCACATCCCAGACGGAGAAAAGGCTAGTTTTCTGCAAGATGGAATGTAAGAACAAAGGGCCGTCTTCATCACGCTGAAGACCAGAGATGATTATCAGGCTGACATCTCGTTGGCCACCTGCCAATAGAACACCATAAACTCAGATTTCTCCCTGATGCAAGTCTCCAAGATAGGATCGCTCCAGGCAGCGTTTAGCCATGTTTTTCCACGCTGCCTAAGCATCTCTGAGCGGTTAAGCCGCCCAGTTGTGTCATAATGTAATGCGTCTCCCCACTGAGTGGCAGGCTGAAGTGGTTGCAGATGAAAGCGGCCCCCCATGCTAATGAATAGGCCCCTGATTGCAGAGGCCTTTGTGCGTCGCTCGGCTAATGAGCGGTGCCCCTCGTCTCTGCATATTCACATCACTATTCTCCATGTGGATCCGCCCTCCTCTGCACCCAACAGTCAACAAAAACCTGAAACACAGAACCTTCCTCATCGTCGCTCTCCTCTTCCTCCTCAAGTTTATCTTAAATGGAAATGTTTTGTTTTTTCTTGGGCTGCTCTGCTTCCCGAGTATAAATCTGCATTGTTGTGTATAGGATACAGAATCCGGAAATGAGACCATAACTATCATACAGAGCCAATAAAAAAAACGTTGGATATAATAATGGCCTACACTTTTTATACTGTTTTGACTTCTTGCCTATAATTAAAAAAGGAAACATAGAAGGCCCTTGTCTTTCAAAGCAAAGTAGCCTACATGTTAGGCCCAAGTGCAGTTTGACCTGACAGGCCAGCAAGGCATTTAGCAGAAACCAACAACACACGGTCCTGAAGTCTGCAGCAATAGGGCGTATAGTGAATAAAAGGAGGATCTACAGGATAATGGACGCCTATGGTGTTCTCTTAGTCTGGGTCACGAGTTCGGGTCCTGGGTTTACTATAATAAGGGTCTCTTAGTCTTTAGAAGCATCACTTTATCAATGATTCACTCTTTATGCTCCTGCTGCAGCCTGAAACACTGCTTCAGGTTGGATGTTTGAGTTGTAAGTGCTGTCGGTGTAGGCCTATGTAGAGTTAACATCAAACAGACGATTTCGTTCACGATACAAAATTATCGACCTGTATTTGTTACATTCTGACCACCTTGCGGCCACTGGTCACATATCCCAGCCCTTTGGAGAACGACTGTCATGGATTAAAACATGCATAGGAAGACACGAAGAGTACAACCAATTGTACTGTGAACCACTGAGCATTGTTTGGGCCCACCCCAATTACATGTTTTTATTGTTTTACTTATTCGTAATTCAGAACGATCTTGCCAATATTTAGTTCGTGCTAAATATAATAATTGATATGTGACATTTCCTCAGTAGCATATGAATACAATTGCAGGCCGCGAGGAAAACAAAGCGAAAATTAAGACATGAAATCATCACATGACATATAAATCACGATGCAAAAATGCACATACGACTGCTCACGAAGTCTGTTTGTTTGGGGGGTCGCCAAAGTTTTACAGCACTTCACTTCAGAATTATTTATAATCTATCCTGGAGGCGTCCCCACATACTGAAGTGTAGGTTCGCTTAGGCATCAACCCTATGCACTTCAGTTCGACGGTTATTGGACAGATCTCCATATGATCTGACAGTGTCTCCATACTGCTCCTTCTTTACTGTCGTTGGTTAGTGACAGGCTCAGGGCTAATGAACACGTCAAACAATGTTCTCGAAGAGGACCAATCAAGGAATCACATCAGAAAAGAGCCCTTTTGATCCGGCTGCCAATGAGTGTGTGAAGACTTCGTGAACCGCACTCAATAGATGCTGCAGCAGGTCGGGTTCAGGTTGGTTCGGTATGCAGCGGGTGAGGTTCAGGTTGGTTTGGCCTGCAGACGTCCAACCCTTTGCTTCAGTACCATTCTTTTTTCTTGCTTAACGGATTCGTTTAAGTTGTTTAACGGATTTAAGATTAAGTTCACCATCATCACTGCAGTGATGGTGAACGTTTTTTTTTTATTCCGTGCGTGAAAAGTTGGATCTACGAGTTGTGGGGTGTGTGCAAATGCCAGGGCCGTTTTTTGATCCAAGTCCGTCCCTGATAATAACCTTGTTTCGTTTATCAGTTGTGCCTCTATATAGTCGATTCGATTGACATTGTATAGGATTTAACAACGTAGAAGAATTGATAGCGCACGTCTGCTATTCTTTTTTCCAGTATCTCATTATGCTCACATGATGGCGCTATAACCTTATAGTAGCCTAACTGATGTGAATTTTATCTGAATTACAGTTTAGCCATTTTGAGCACATTGATGGCATGCAACTTGAATGTAATGCAGTCGTAATTTTTATTCAGATAAACTCTTACAATCTGTACAACAATTATTGGGGAAGTCAGGTTTGTTTAGGCCTATTTGTGATCTATCCTTAAGACTTTAGGCCAACATTTAAGTCATTGTCCGCTACTGATTTAATCTGTTTCTGGTTTTCTTTAAAAAATATTACGGTATAAATTATTATTAAATTATTGGTGTGTGTGTGTGTGTGTGTGTGTGTGTGTGTGTGTGTGTGTGTGGTGTGTGAGTGTGAGTGTGAGTGTGAGTGTGTGTGTGTGTGTGTGTGTGTGTGTGTGTGTGTGTGTGTGCATGATGATTTCTTTGGAAATATTTCTGTATGTGAGTCTGAACGTGTTAGTATGCGTGTGCATGTTTGTGTGTGTGCATGATGATTTCTGTAGAAATATGTCTGTGTGTGAGTCTGAACATGTTAGTGTGCGTGTGCATGTTTGTGTGTGCACATTTCTGTATGAATGTGTGTGTGTGAGCACATGTGCATGTGATTGCGTTGGTATAGCTGTCTGTGTGTAAATATAAACCAGTGCTCCAGGTCAGGCGACGCCCTCCTTTGTTCCTCCAGGTCCTCCCGAGGAGACAGCCGTCTTCAGGTGCCCCTCGTCTCATCGTCTCACGGTGCAGCGCATTGTTCCCCGGCTCAATAGGAGGAGGAAATGCTGAGGCTGTTCTATCCAGCTCTATGAGTTCAGGTTAAACTCATCCCTCCAGGCAGTGTCAGTGTAATGTAGCCATTCGGCTTTATTGGGAAGCTCTTGGATACGTTCTGTATGCTGTAATATTTGTATTTTCATTACCACAATGCTTTCATCAACTTCCTATTATGACACTCAATCCAATTGTCAATATTCTACAGTCTTATACAAACAATACAATGTTTTGAACTTTCAATTTTTTTTACATTTCTAGTTTCAAGTTGGACGTTTATGACATACGAAACGCTCAGATTCCACACTTCTCCAACAGTGCATACAAAACGGCACACACAATCACTTTCCCGATAATTTCTTTCATTCTTTTTTTCTTTCATGGCTAGTGTGACGTCCTGTGATCATCTGCATATGCGCTTCACCTGACTCCACCCCACAGATGAGTGCTGGTATATACAGCCAGCTGAGCCCAGCAGTCCAACAGCCAGCAATCTTTTAGTAGCCTAAGCCAGCGTGAACACACCTCTCAGGGCCAGACTGCAGACGCAAACCTTCAGCAACACAACTCAAGTTAGTATTTGTGTTGTTTTCTCTTTATTCTGATCATATGTATTTGTCGATGATCGTTTTGGAATTTGAGTTTCCGTAATATCTAAACTGAGCGTGGGATAGACATTTTTATGCAGTGCAAGACTTCTGAGTTTGTGTGTTTTTGATTCATGTATTTTTACCTGCAAAAATGCTGTGGTCAGTGTAACTAAAAGTTGCTCAAAGTATCATTTTATTAAGTTACTAAAAGAAACTGCAGTTACTTACTATTCCATCCGCATTTTACTTACTTTCCTTACTCCCATCATATCCACTCAGCCCTCCTGACTGACCTTGCCCCCCCCCACCCAGGTGGATCCCACCATGGCCTTGTCGGTGCGTAGCTTCTCCCTCCGCCAGCCCTCCTTCTCCAGCCTCTCGGTGAGGGACAGCGGGCACAGCGGGCGCAGCGGGCGGGCCAAGCCGCCGCTGCACACCACCATGTCCTCGCTGGGCATCACCAGCAGCGGCCTGGCCCGCTCCGTCTCCCTGGGCAACGGCCTCAACGCGCTGGGTCCCAGCTTCTCCGTGATGGGCGGCAGCAGCCTGGGTCTGGGCGCCAGCGACAAGGAGACCATGCAGGGGCTGAACGACCGCCTGGCCAGCTACCTGGACAAGGTGCGCTCCCTGGAGCGCTCCAACACCGAGCTGGAGGCCCGCATCAAGACGCTGATGCTGGAGAAGTCGCCAAAAGGACACGACGTGGAGGGGATGCTGGCCCAGGCGCACACCATCGGCTTGGAGGTCAGTGTGCAGGACAGCAGGACGTAGCAGTTGAGCTTTCAGGGTGACGTTACAGATTACTGCCCTGATCCCCAACCAAAGTTTGGCTAATCTGTCTATGAATTAATCAAAAGCCGTATCTCGTCAACTGGAATGAGCTTTACATGTAGAATTCAGTGCCGTCCGTCAAATCGTGTCTTTTTGACTCTGACTGTGCTCTTGAGCAACGTATCCGTGTCTCCTGCCTGCAGGTGAGGAAGAGGACCCTGGAGAATGCCCGCATCATGCTGGAGATCGACAATGCCAAGCTGGCGGCCGACGATTTTAGGGTCAAGTGAGTGTGTGACCTTTCTGTCAGACTCGAGGCGAGTGAGAACACCCTTCCCGCGCTGCCTGTAAGATACGTTGAGGTATGGCAACCGTGGGTTAGCGTAGCACCTGTCAGATCGCTCAGGGTCAGGAAGATGTATTTGTTTCTTCTGAATAACCAGTTGACACAGTGATGTTTAAGGGAAGGCACCAGAACACGCTGCCGGAATCATCTTCATCTTGTCAATCGTGTATTTCACAAAGGGTCAATGGTATGTTCCTGGCATGCCGTGGATGAATGCAAGTGCAAAGATCAGACGTAGCTGTTTGCGTGCCTGGGAGAGAGGAATGAGAAGAGAGTGTGTGTGTCTGTGTGTGTGTCCCTGGTCACACATTCTTCAATGTTGTCTGTGCCAGCACTACCAATACTCAAAGGTTGATTTCTGTGATTCTGACATTTACTCTACTATATACTCACTTCTTGTTCCTTGTGTTATTTCCCTTGTTAAGCACTATGTATTGCTGTATTTGCACCAAAAGCATGTTGGAAATAAAGTTTGCTGGTATTTCATGTCAGGAGGACTAAAGAGGCTCAGAAGGTACAGTTGGTTGCTGGTTTGTTCCACGTAGTGTCAAGATTCCCCTGAGCAAGACACCTAACCCAAGCTGCTCCCATCGAGCCGGCTACTGCCAGCGCCATGAGAGTATGTATGTGTGTATGAATGGGTGGATAAGTGAGGCTCTAATTGTACAGCGTGTGAGGGGTCTTTGTCTGTTGTCTCTTTACCACGGACAATGAAGTCTCAATCTCTGCTCTGTGTTTAAAGATGGGAGGCAGAGGCCACCCTCTGCCAGTCGGTGGAGAGGGACTGCCTGGCCCTTCGGAGGGCCAAGTCGGACCACGACCAGATGATCGCAACGCTGAGAGGAGACCTGGACAGCCTAAAGGAGGAGATCTACTTCCTGAAGAAGAACCATGATGAGGTGAGATACCCCCTGGGCAGATCTTCACCATAAGATAGGAGATATGATAATAGATATCCATGAGGTATTACAGTAGCAAATACAAAAGCAAAACACAGAATATCAGATCGTTACATGACAAAAAAAAGGACAAACAAAGTGTTTAAAAAAGAAAGCTTCCAGGGTTTTGAGGGTTTAAGACTGTAGGCTTGTTATGGATACAGCAAGTGTCTGTCGTCATTGTTTTGGAAGAAAGAAACTGTGAGAGGATATTGTTCCCTCGCTGTGTAGATGGGATGGGTCCACACTGTTCCTGTCGGAAACATGATCATGTGTGTAGGACCACGCCTTGCACACTATTCTTTGTGTTGTCAGATACAACGATAACACACACACTCACAGAAGCTACACACGTGTGTGTGTGTGTGTGTGTGTGTGTGTGTGTGTGTGTGTGTGTGTGTGTGTGTGTGTGTGTGTGTGTGTGTGTGTGTGTGTGTGTGTGTGTGTGTGTGTGTGTGTGTGCTTGTGTATGTCTGTGTGTGTGTGTGTGTGTGTGTGTGTGTGTGTGTGTGTGTGTGTGTGTGTGTGTGTGTGTGTGTGTGTTAGCATGAGTTTAGACCAGGTGGGGTAAACAGGAAATGACAGTTTATCCATCAGTTAACTCAAACATTTTCACACCTCCCTCCTGTTTCCAAGGTACACATATCATGGGCCAGCCCCATGATTTCAAACGTTATATCCTATTCTATTCCACTATATTTTATTGTTCTCTAATCTAGTCTAGTTGAGCCTAATGTAGTCTAGTCTAGTATTGGATTATGTATACTATAAGTAAGGGATAATGTATAGAGCTGGGGTTGATAAATTACTGGATTACTCGCGGAGTGATACGAAAGACGGCAAAAAATTCACTTTCCTTGACAGCGGTCAATTATACTTAGCAACGGTGAATTATCAAATATAATTCACCGCCGGAAGTTGTGAAGGGCCGATGCAAATGAACGGAGCGTTCCAAGATATTGAGAAGAGCCGTGAAATAATATTGTTATATTTAATAGTCTAGAATGTCCTAATGATTCTAGTCTTGTCAAGTCTATTCTGTAGTGTCGTCTGTATGTTCTATCATAGTCTATTCTAGTCTGCTTTGTAGTGTAGTTTATTCTAGTCTAATCTGTTCTGTAGTGTAGTAGTCTGGTCTGTATGTTCTATTGTATTCGTCTTGTCTAGTCCAGGGTTGCAGTGGGCGGGGGGCGCGGGGGGACGCTGTCCACCCACTTAATTCAGCATCTTACAAAAAATAAATATATACGTATAAAGATGTTTTTTTTGCACGTTTGTTTTCACTATGGCAGCGCCGTCTGCTCAGTTTGTCATGACTGTAGGCCTAGCCTGTCTTTAAAGTGGTGGTAGCGTGGCGATGTTAGGAGCCTTTGGTTATTTTGGATTTGTGCCTTAAATGTGTTGAGTGACGTGAGTGTTTGTCTAGACCTGTAGGTATTGTTTTAATATATAAGGTAATGCAAAGAAACAATATTATTAAACATGTTGATTTTTACAATTGAGATTAGTTACAATTTCCATATTTGGCAAGTAACAAACCTCAAATTTCTTCTGAATGTGTGTGCGACCGCGTGCACGCTGGATTCCTTTTTGATGACGTCATACAGTCCCCCCACTAAAAAAAGCCCCCGCTGTTCTGTTGTCTAGTCTTATCTAATCTGTCTGTATGTTCTATTAGTTCTTTATTAGTGCAGTCTAGTGTAGTCCGTTCTGTAGTCTATTCTGTATGTTCTACTGTATTCCAGTCCTTATTTGAACTCCCATTGGCTGCTGGTGTGCAGGAGGTGGGTGCCCTGAAGGCCCGTCTGTCCACTGAGCAGGTGAGTGTGGAGGTTGATGCTGTGCACGGGCCTGACCTAGGGGCCCTGATGGCAGAGCTGAGGGTCCAGTATGAGGCAATCGCGCGCAAGAACAAGGAAGAGGCAGAGAACTGGTACCTCAAGAAGGTCAGTTTGGTCTCTCACTTTACCTAGAGTATGGGATTATTCCTGAGTTGCATCAAAAATGTACTCTGTGTTTGTGTGTGTGTGTGTGTGTGTGTGTGAGTGTGTGCGTGCGTGCTTGGTGTCGGCATGTGTGAGGCTGTGTGTGAGTGTGTATTTGCATGGCTTTGTGTGTGCGGCGTCTGTGTGTGTGTGTGTGTGTGTTTTTGTGTGTGTGTCTCCAGCTGGAGGCGGTGCAGTCTGAGGTGAAGCAGAGCAACGAGGCTCTGCGCTGCGCCCAGGGGGAGCTCAGTGAGAGGCGGCGCTTCCTGCAGGCCCTGGAGGGAGAGCTGGAGAGCCTACGCAAACAGGTACCACAGGGCCAACTCCTGAAAGGACCACACTTATCGTAACCATTACTAACAAAGGATATCAGTAATGGATCTTTGAGTAAAGCAAGGAGAGGCAGCCACGATGGTTGGGGGGGTCTGGGGGATCCAATCATCGTGGCCATCTCTCCTGGTTTGCTGCCAAAGACCATTTACCGTGAGCACGCTTGACACAAATGGCAACAATGACAATATATAAATTTGGTCTTTGTGGTAACCCATTTTGTAAATGACTTGTATTGTGATTCACTGCTGTGTTGTACACAATCTCTGTGCCGACACACATTGATACCATAAGATGAAAGTGCTACGTTGCCATTGTATACATTTGTCGCAAGATGTGTTCACCCTTTAAGGGCTTATTTTTATGCCAACAGGTGTGAGTGTGATTAACCATTACAAGCCGTTTGGCTAATCACCCTCACACCTGGTTTCATAATATCATCCCTTTTCATGCTTTTCGGCAGAATTTGTACAAGAAGGTTATTTTGAAACATCCTATAGGTAATGTCTCCTGAATCCAGGAGATACGGTTACCATAGTTTGATTACGGTTACAATGGCTTAACTCAAGTGAAGGGATTTGAACAGAGTCTAAATGGAGTGGACATGCAGACCATTTAAAAAAAGTCACATGTTTGGAAACAAATAAAGTGAAGAGTTAAACAAATAGCTAAAGCGATAAAGTTTGAATACATTTGAGATGAAATTTAGAATAGCTGAGCTGTTAAAGGGCAACTTCACCGGTGGAGACATGAATCTGCATTGAAAGTGGGTCATATATTTATTCAAATAGTAACATGAATCTCAAATTTTGTCCCTTCTTGACCGAGAAAAGGCAGACAGTGACTTTTTGACTCGTTTGCAGACTCCCGGAGCTCTTTATCTAAATACATAATATTATATAATATAGTAGGTATTTATTAAAATGTTATATATAATATCATGGCTAAAAGCTGTGTTCGCCTCCGGATGATATTAGGAATTAAAGACTGCGTTGGGTTCTCGGACATCTCTGGTACTTCCACAACAAATAAAGACTCGTAGTGGGGGATATCTCAGCCAGAGTCCTGCATGGGTTCGGGTACCCGACGGGTGACCCGCACAATTTCAATGAAACGGGGGGAAAATAATGTCGATACTGTGTCGGACACGGGTGCTGGTCGGGTCGGACGATGTTATTCAGGAGCAGAGCAGTAAACTAAAAAAACGTCCACAGTGGATGATGTGCTTTTTTTGCACAACAATCTAAAGCACTACGCCAAACACCGGATAGTGCAAATCCCCGGCGTTCCATCTAATGTGTCTAATTTTCCTTCGGGTGCGGGTCGGGCGTCGGTATCAATTTATAGTGGGTCTGGTCGGGTGCGGAATGTAATTCTCGGGTCCGGGTTTGCAAAATAAGACCCGTGCATTGATTCTCGGCCATGGTGGAGAAGGAATTGGGGGAAGAAACATTGGTTTTGACTCTCTGAAGTCCAGATTGAACTGCAACTTCAGATTGATGTGGAAGGACCAGTGACGTCGGAGAACCCGACACAGTCTCCCTCTGGAGCCCCACTGCCCACTGCCGCGAGGCACCAACACCGCGAGGCACCACCGCCACTTGGGCTCCGGCGGAAGACAATCGTGGGCAACAATCCCTTTCTCCTCCATGTCGCGGTTTAGTCTACTTCAGATTGATGTGGATGTGGAAGTTCAATCTGGACTTCCGAGAGTCAAAGCCAACGTTTCTTCCCCCAATTCCATCTTCACCATGGCCGAGAATCAATACACGGGTCTCCACTTCAGCTGTTTTCCATTGCAAATTTGTTTCTGCCATGGTTGGAGGTTTGTGTCGGTCTAGTTCTCTAGCTAAGCAGTGAAGAATCATGGCGGACATTGTGTTTACGTCTCGTACGCCAGCTCCAGCCCCCCTCATTCCTTATTGGTGGGCTTATAAATGTGCAGAACGACAGAGAAGGGTCCATCTGCAGTCTTGGGCGTTTCCGTCATGACACAAGAACGCCCTTTAGGCCTCCTGGTAGCGTTTTATCGACCAATCACGAGGTGTTTCGAAAGGCATACTGGGTTTCGCAAGGCATACTGCGAATGTAGCCCTATTGGGGCATTAGAATATCTAGATATGGACTAGTGTCTAGGTTCGTAAGGAGGGAAGAATTAAGTGACAGCACAATGATCAACTGGAGCCACAGGTTACTATTAAATTGACTGTATTCTTGGTAGGAAAAATTATAACAAAATGGATTTCAGTGCAATCAATAACATTCACCAATGTTTCACAATTTAGACCATAACATTAGGTCAGGAACAATTATCTTTAACCACCATAGAATGGCTGCAAAATGTCCATTAGAAAAAATAAAAAATAAAAAAATAAAATATCCTTGCAAGTGTTCCTTAGATTCTTCGGTTCGGCCAGTTGAGCATGCGTTAGTCAAAAGGGGCAATGTCAAGTCAGAAGTCCAAAGCCAAGGGTCATGTGTGGCGCTTCAGAGTGCTTTCACCTGAGATACTCAAGTAAATGAAGGTAAATGAATGATATGCTCCTCCTGGGCACAGGTGATCTCGGTCCACTCCTTTAAATAAGGAGGTATCTTCTTCCCTAGCTCGCCACCCCGTCGTCAAGGGGAATTCGATCCAGATCTCAAAGTTTTTCCAAGGACAAAAAAAACAAAAACCTAGCCTTTATAAAAACAGGCTATTATACATGGGTCTTAGAATAACACCCTTTATGGCCATAATGGATATCATCAAAAACATACTGTTGAAAACACAATAGTATTGCAGCAACGCAGAATTATCTTTTAACTATATCATGAATTACAAATCATTTCAACTCTTTTAACCATGAAATATGATTAAATACGCCTTAGTTAACATGTAACATAAAAAACATCTTACAGGCTTCACCTCAACATATTAAATTCAAGGCTATAATAAGTACATCTAGACCAGTCTTTTTAAACATATGCTACATACCATTAGCACAAGTAGTGCATAGCAGAGCATACATGCTCGAGTTGTAAACATTAAACACCACAAAAGTAAAGTACAAACAAATTGAGTTGCAAAGTAAAATGGCTTAGCTTCCTATTTTCTATCAGCTTATCAGTGAAATAATGTGCTGCTTTTACAGTAGCTCAGAACAGTTAACATAGTCAGGTTCACACACACAGCATCAGCGGTAAAATACAAGCATTCTTAATGAGCCTCGTGGTAAGACACAGCATGGCTAGCACAATTAGCAATGAGCATTAGCTTCTTGCTTCATGAACTCACCAAGACTCTGCCGAAAACAATAAAACTCCCGGCGCTAGGTCATCAATTCCCTCTCTCTCACTTCAGGTTCGTTTCCCTTCAACTCCACTCAGTTTTTATGTAGTTTAATAACTGACTCTATAGTTGACTCGTTTTCTCAGCTTGTTTCACTCGTCTGCTTGTGTTAGCGTTCTAGCTGCGCATGGACGACAGAACGTGAAGGGGCGGGTCTGTATTCTTAAATACAGCCAATAAGACTCCAGTATGAGCAAAATCACTGATTGACAGCTTAATAACCCGACAGGTAAACAATATAAGGCTTAAGGGAATATAACAGACAAAGAACAGAGGGGAAACTTTATGAGAAATAATGGGGTTAATATGGGAAATAAAATAATATATCAGGGCCCTGTTTCCAACTGGTGACATGAAGCACAGTCGCAAGGCATACTATGCTTTCATTCCTTAATGGAAATTGTACCTCTCTCATTAGATTTAGCATCATGGAGCCCCCACTTGGCTAACGTTAGTTCTATGCTACCCGTACTTACTACTAGATCATATTTTGAAACTTCTGTTTGAGAAAATCTAACTAGCAAATGTTCCAGATGTTGACAGCCGTGCGAAGAAGAAGGGGTGCGGTGTTGACGTTGAAAGTTAGGCCGGTTTATAGTAGTTTCCGTTGTCCGGTTATTACCGGTCATTGACCGGAAAAAAATGAGGAGGACCGAAAATTCGAAATGTTCCCGGTCAGAATGACCAATGGAAATAATTCTCTGCACAATTTGAATTGTGTTTAAATATGCTACAGTGGTAATTTGTTTAGCCAATTCATGTTAAACAATGAGGGTTTTGATTTCCTACCACTATCCTTGAGCCGGGTCGGGCCGGGCCTTTGATCGAGCGTTTGTGTTTTTTTTGTTTTTGTTATCATTGCTTTATTGGCCTAATCTGAGGAGAAATCTATGCCATAAACAGAAATATTATAGGCCTTTATTACACGGGTCTTCTCAATGCCGTGGAACTCTCCGTTCACTTGCATGGGTAGTCATGTAACTTGTCAACCCCAGCGTCTTCGGTTGCTAAACGACAACGTCAACGTCTTTGGCGGACTATTTCACTGCTGATCAACACTACGAATGCTGGTAACGAATAAATTGTAAAAAGACACACCATGTGTCTTTCTTTAGTTATTTTCAAGTTATTTTCCAAATAAGATTTGAAAAGCTTTGGAAGTTTATTTACAACCCTATTTACATGGTTTCGGAGAAGTACACTTTGACATTTTAATACAGCGAGAAAGGCAACGAAGAATAAGAAGGGGGCGTTCCAGTCTGCGTAAATGGGAACCCCCACCACACGAGAACGCCCATTTGTGTCTGCAGTGGGATGGGATGGGATTTATTGGAACGAGTGGCTTCTAGTCCTCGGCCCTTCTAGCAGGCAAGCAAAGTTCTACTGAGATGACGTCAAACGCGTCATTTGACGTCAGGTCAGTAGAAATGTAAGGAGGACAGCTGCTCCAAGGGAAGTCTGGGTTAGACTGAGGAAAGAAATAACTATTTTTTTACATTATAATAGCGATTTTCGAATGATGTACGCCGGTTCTGTATCGGTGAAGTATTAATATAAAGCTGATCAAGAAATGGTTGTTTAAATCAGTGTTACAGTCAAGTGTTTGTGTGTGTGTGTGTGTGTGTGTGTGTGTGTGTGTGTGTGTGTGTGTGTGTGTGTGTGTGTGTGTGTGTGTGCGTGTGTGTGTGTGTGTGCGTGCGTGCGTGCGTGTGTGCGTGCCTGCGTGTTTGTGTGTGTGTCTGTGCGTGTGTCATCCCTTGTAGTAACCAGGAAAAGTGTTTTTCTGATATGTAAGAAGCAGCTAGCTAGCCTCTAGCCATATCAACGGGGGTCCCAACCAGTGATGCCAGTAACGCGTTACTTAGTAACACGTTACTGGCCTCGGACCACGTTTTTCAGTGACAAGTAATCTAACACGATACTATTTCAAACCAGTTATCAGAATAAAGTTACTCATCAAAGTCACTGTGCGTTAATATTTTGTTTATTTTTTACCGGATCACTGATTGCCGTTGAGAGTGATGGAGTGGTGTGTGTGTGTGTCTGTCTGTCTGTCTGTCCGTCTGTTTGTGTGAGAGTGCGTGTGCGTGGAAAGCGTAAGTCTCCAAAGACTTCAATCTATCAGAGGCGAGTGTCGACCTTGACTCTCCAGAGTCCGCACCACCAGTTATTATTAGCGGCAAAATTAGTCGTGCGGTGCTGCGTGTGTGTGTGTGTGTGTGTGTGTGTGTGTGTGTGTGTGTGTGTGTGTGTGTGTGTGTGTGTGTGTGTGTGTGTGGAGCTGCGTCCGGTGATCCGGGGATCGCCCCGGTGATCCGGTGATCGCCCCGTAAAGCGCACGGTGATATTTTGTCTACGCATTAAAAGTTGGCGGAAGCGGTTGAAAGCAGAGCCGTAGCACCAAATTCTTGGCCCTGTATACAAGAGTATACTAACTCTGGGGGAGTTAGTATTGGCAAAACCGGTTGTAATTTCTTATTTTGAGGCAGCAGGGGGTGTTGTCGCAGCTAAATGACTAATAAGGTAACTTGTAATCTATCTTAGTTACTTTTAAAATCAAGTAATCAGTAAAGTAACTAAGTTACTATTTTAAGGAGTAACTATTAATCAGTAATCTGATTACATTTTCAAGGTAATTGTGGCAACACTGGTCCCCACACACAAACGCCCGATATATAACAATCATATTAATCATTAGATTAATAATTTTAGCGCCAGAGAAACGAGAAGTACTGTAACAGTTTAAGCATAGCATTGTGTTTCTAGCTTTAATAGTGAAATTGTTGTGCTCTGTGACGTCCGAAATGGTTAGCTTGTATGATAGCCCAACCTAGAGCGCGAGAAGTCCCTCAATAGCCTCAACCGAAGACCAACTGAAAAAAGTGGGTATGAAATTAAACTATTGATTCTGAATAAAGTATAAATGTTGTAGAAAATTTGTTTAGATGTATTCGAAGATCAAAGTGTGTTTGTTAAACCTTTGTTTAATAAATGTTAACGTAGCCCAAATTATAGTTTGTTATTCCGAGCTAATATGAACATTTAAAAAAAAATATTGTGGAAGGAGTAGGGTCCCAAAGAGAATAAGAAAAAAAAGAAAAAGAAAGAAAGATAGAAAGAGAAAGAAAGAATAAAGCCTAAGAAGAACAATAGTTGAGCACTGCATACAGCACTTACATAATAATTAAAAATAGAAAAATAAAGGGAACAGAAGGGAAAGGGAAGGGGGTATTAGGCCCCGTCCACACAAAGCCATTTTTTTTGGTGAAACCGCATAAAGGCCCATTCACACCCTACGGTAAATACGGATACGGACCGTTTCGTCCGGTCCCGGAGGTGTTTCGTCCGTCAATGGGTCCGTCACATCTGAGCTTACGAATCCGGAGTGCTCCGGCAGAAACGGAGCAATACCACCGGAAATCGAGGCGGCAGTATAGAGTCAAAAGTCAGACCATTCGCGAACATAGATAGAGTAGTATAATATCTAATATGTATATATATTGTATTTAACGTTTTATACTTATATTATACTATATACCTGACCTTTTTATTTGATTGTTCCCCTGCTTTTGCATTTTGGTTGCTATGGCGCCGGTGAGACGGCAGCCTGTTGCGTGCAGCTCTGTGTAGTGTGTATGTTAAATGTCGATTTAGTATTATTATTATTATTTTTTTGTATTTTTCTAGACTTCCTATAAGTGTGTTAGCTACAACTTTTGAGTGTTGTTAAGTTCTTAACCAAGACTTAACCATACTATCTGGAACGGGAGTGGAAATATGTGCCTAATATCGGCCAGACGGACGGAGCAAACTGCCGTGGTATACACCGGTTGGGAACTGATAAGCCTGGTACATGGCTCAATATTTGGGATTCGACATGACATACCGAAGGAACTCTTACAGAGGAGACATCGGGGAACCCGTGCAGGGATGAAGAGAAACAAGAGGAGGTTGGCGAGAACATGGAGAGAGACTTTTGACGAGCTTCACACCACTATCGCGAGACTTCAGTCCAAGTTCCCAGAGGCGTTCATTGTTGTGTCTGGAGATTTCAACCATGTCTGTCTCTCTAAGACTTTGCCCACTTTTAAACAGTTTATTGCAACTAGAGGTGTTAAAACACTTGATCTCTTGTATGCAAATGTGAAAAATGCATACAAATGTACAGCACTGCCCCCTCTTCGTCGATCAGACCACGACATGCTACATCTCTCTCCCTCCTACACCCCAGCTGTAAAGAGGCTGCCTGTCACCACCAGAACATCAAGAGTCTGGCATCCTGAGGCTGATGAAGCCCTGAGGTGCTGTTTTGAGATAACAGATTGGGATGTGTTCTGTGAGGACTATGGGGAAGACATCGACGGCCTAACAGAATGCATTACCAATTACATAAATTTCTGTTATGATGACATCATGCCATCCAGGGTAATTCGTTGCTTCCCTAACAACAAACCATGGATAACCAGCAGCCTGAAGTCCTTACTAAATGAGAAGAAAAAGGCTTTCAGGGAGGGCGACAGGAATAAAATCAAAGAACTTCATAAGGAACTTAAGGTGAGGATTAAGGAGGGGAAAGAAGCATTTCGGCTCAAACTGGAACAACAGTTGCAGCAGGATGGAGTGAAGCAGGTATGGGCTGGAATGCGAAAGATCACGGGCATGAAGCAGAAGGGCAGTACACTGCCTGATGGTGAACTGAGTCTGGCCGATGATCTGAACAGATTTTTCAACAGATTTGACTGCCCCACACCACCACTACCGCCCCTACCTGGTCTGCTGAACAATGCTGCTTCCTCACCACCTCCCCTCCCTCTCTCCAACACTCCTGAGATGTTACCTGCACAGAGTCCTCTCTTCTCACCTCCTACTCCACCAGCAACCCCACCTATGACTTTCCATACTGCCCAGGTTAAGATGATGCTGTACAGGCTGAAGCCAGGGAAAGCAGTGGGGCCCGATGACATCAGCCCAAGGCTACTGAAGACTTGCTCTTCAGAGTTGTGTGGTATTCTTACACACCTGTTCAACCTGAGCTTGCGCCTACAGAAGGTCCCAAGGCTGTGGAAAACATCTTGCCTAGTACCTGTCCCAAAGAAGACCCATCCCACAAACCACAATGATTACAGACCAGTAGCTCTCACTTCACATATCATGAAGACATTTGAGAGACTTGTCCTCTCCTCCCTCTGCACTAGTGTGTCTACGCAAATGGACCCTTTACAGTTTGCATATCAGCCTAACATCAGTGTTGATGATGCCCTCATTTACATGCTGCAGAGGGCATACACACATCTGGACACCCCTGATGCATCTGTAAGGATAACATTCTTTGACTTCTCATCTGCCTTTAATAACATCCAGCCACGTCTGCTAGGGGAGAAGATGGAGATGATGAAGGTGGATCCATTACTGGTACTGTGGTGTTTGGACTACCTTTATCTCAGACCACAGTATGTGCGCCTACAGAACAATATTTCATGCACCATCCTCAGCAGCACAGGGGCTCCACAAGGAACTGTGCTGGCTCCATTCCTGTTCACCATCTACACAGCGGATTACAAATACAACACTAAAAGCTGCTTCTTGCAAAAATATTCAGACGACACAGCTGTTGTTGGCCTCATTAAAGGGGGAAATGAGGAGGAGTACAGAGACACCATAGACAACTTTGTGGAGTGGAGTACACACAATAATCTCCATCTCAACACCACAAAGACGGAGGAGATAGTTGTGGATTTCAGGAGGGGAAGGAGGAGGACTCAACCAACACCAATCAGCATCGGGGGCACTATGGTGGAGATGGTCGCCAACCACAGGTACCTTGGTGTGCAGCTCGAGAGTGAGCTGGACTGGAAAAGTCATATGGAAGCGGTGTACAAGAAGGGACAAAGTCGACTCTTTTTCTTGAGGAGACTAAGGTCATTTAACATCTGCCAACCCCTACTGTGCACTGTCTACCACTCAGTGGTGGCCAGTGCTCTGTTTTTCGCTGTGGCATGTTGGGGAGAAGGCGCCTGCACAGCGGACAAAAAGAGACTGGACAAGCTGATCAGGAAGGCCAGCTCAGTGGTCGGGGCTGAGCAGCTAAAGGTCCAGCAGGTGGCAGAGGCCAGAATCCTCAACAAACTGGCCTCAATAATGTCTAACCCCACTCACCCACTCCACGCCCTGAAGGTGATCAAGAACCTTCAGTCAGAGACTAATTGCACCAATATGCAAAACGGAGCGGTACAGGAAGTCCTGTATACCAGCTGCCATACGGTTTTACAATGCACAAAATTAACTTTGCACCTGCAATGTGTGTTTGTTATGTCTGTCCACGCTGTTCTGACACTGTAATTTCCTGTAAAGGATTATTAAAGGATCTATCTATCTATCTATCTTTGGCAATGAGTTGTAACTGGTCATTTAACAACATTTCGAGGATAATCTGCGGGTTGGTGAGGGGTGTCACATGCCACTGCACACTTTTTGCACTTTTTTTGCCGATTTCGGATGACACAAAGCAAAATCATCTCTACAGATGTCATGTTTGCGATTGTCGATGCCGTTAATTTGTGAAACGACAGTCACTGCCCTCTAGAGGATTTATTGGGTAACATCCACAACAACGCTGAACGGAGGCAACGTATGGGGCGACGGACGAATTTCGTCCGGATCCGGAGGTATGAATCGGCCGACCGTCCAGACGGAGCCGGCGAATCCAGTGCCCGAAACCGATAGATTTGAAACCACCTTCAGAGGTGGTTTCCAATCTATCCGGACCTATGCGTTTTCGTGTAAGGATTTGTGTCGACGCCTGAAACACAAACGATGACGTCATTAGCCCCCCACCAGCTTGGGGACGTAAGAGTTGCATTGAATTTGTATTTATTATTTCATTTGTATTATTTTTGTAGCTTTAAATAAAGCCCCTTGATAAATGTAATTACTAACTGTACATTAAAAAGTATTTCTGCTCAATTTAAAAGGTTGGATCTCCTCGTGACTGAATGTTTGTATACAGGACGCAGGCTGTATGCGCGCAGCCTTGATGCGCTCCACTTTTTTTTGTGGAGAACCAGCGCCTTGAATATTTACTACAGCGTTTCTACAGCTTGATGCGGTTTTCGCAATGACTCCGTCTTTACGGAGATATTCCTGAACCACATAAAACGAAACCGGATCGTTTCCGCCCGTTTCGGCTCTGTGTTATGGCCGATCCATACCTCCGGATCCGGACGAAATTCGTCCGTCGCCCCAAACTACCCTTCATACCTCCGTCTGGTTTCAGCGTTGTTATGGATGTTACGCAATAAATCCTCAAGAGCAATAGTTCTCAATCTGTGGTACACGTACCACTGGTGGTACGCGAGCGCCATCTAGTGGTACGTGGAGTATGCGCGAAAAAATTTAAGCAATCGGTAATCGTTACATAAACGTAAATGTCCAGCCACACAAACACTAAACACATAAGTCACACGGTTTCTAAATGGAATTAAAATTAAACTAGGCTTTATTTCTCCTTATTTCTTTCTGTGTGTATGTTGCCGTTGTTTTTCGTGTGCGTGCGCACCCAAAAGAGACGTTACTACGAGCCTCTTCTTTGGAGCATTAGCTATTGATGTTAAACCGGCATAGTTATAACTGCTTTGATGATGAGTGGGGGAAGCAAAAATACTGCAAACTCGTTGCAATCTTGGCTCCAAGGAAATATAAGGAGTAGAACACAAAATGAAGTTGCCAACAGTCAAGGTGATCCTAGCGCTAGTGCTTGCAGTGATTTGCGCAGTGAGGTTTCAGCACCGGATAGCAAACGACACAAAACTGTAAGGAAATACCACTCGAATTACATTAATCTTGGATTTACTTGGACTGGGGCTGAGGATGAACCAAGACCACAGTGCGTTGTGTGCGGAGATGTTCTCAGCAATGAATGCATGAAGCCATCACATCTCACTCGGCATCTTTCCACCAAGCATCCATCACTGAAAGAAAAGCCAGTTGACTTTTTCATCAGAAAACGCGATGAGCTAAAGCAGTCAAAATCAACAATTAGGCACAGCATTACACCCGTTGCCAAAGCTCAGGAAGCTTCCTATCGTGGCAGCCTTCGTATAGCAAAAGCTGGTAAGCCGCACACGATTGCTGAAGAGCTATGTTTACCATTCGCAAAAGAGATGACGAGCATTATGTGTGAGGAGAACGTTGCGAAACAGTTAAGCTTGGTGCCGCTCTCTAATGACACAGTGTCACGGAGGATACAAGCGATGTCAGAAAATGTTAAACAAACACTGGTGGAACGCATTAAAGACAGTCCCTACTTTTCTATTCAACTTGACGAGACCACCGATGTTGCAGATTTGGCTAATTTGCTTGTGTTCGTCAGATACGAATATGAAAAAGCAACTCATGAGGATTTTCTGTTCTGTCAGTCTCTTCAGACGAGAACTACAGCTGAGCACATCTTTCAGCTCGTGAATGCCTTTTTCCAAGAGACTGGGCTTGATTGGAAAAAGTGCGTTGGAGTCTGCACAGACGGTGCAAGGGCCATGACAGGTCGCCACAGCGGAGTGGTGGCCCGAATCCGGGAGGTGGCACCTGATGTGCAATGGACTCACTGCAGCATTCACCGCGAAGCTCTTGCAGTGAAGAGAATGCCCGCAGAACTAAAGGCTGTTTTAGACACAGCTGTCAAAGCAGTCAATTTCATTAAATCCAGACCGATGCATGCTCGCCTTTTCCATGTCCTCTGCGATGAGATGGGCAGCGAGCATGTCCAACTTCTGTTGCATACAGAAGTGAGATGGCTCTCAAGAGGGAAGGTGCTGTCCAGGCTTTTTGAGTTGCACAGGGAGGTCCAAGTGTTCTTGCAGGACAAAAGCTTCCCCTTATCAGGTGTGTTTGATGACACTTTGTGGCTCAGTCAGCTCGCCTACTTGTCTGACATTTTTTCCCGAATGAATGAGCTGAATTTGGGACTGCAGGGACTCTCTACCAGTGCCTTTGATGTCCAGGACAAAATCAGTGCGATGCTGAAAAAGCTGGAATTATTCCAGATAAAAATACGGACTGGTGATGTGTCTGCGTTCCCTAATCTGGAGACTGATCAAGTCAGGATCAAGTCAGGGACAACATTGCTGAGCACCTGAAATCTCTCCGACAACAGTTCGCTGAATATTTCCCTGCGATTGTGCAGGGGAATACATGGATGCGCAATCCGTTTGTTGTTAAGGCTTATGACGTCCTGGAGGAGAACCTATCGGCTCTTGAGCAGGAGCTTTTAATTGAACTGTCCTGTGACGAGACATTGAAGTCAACTTTCAGAGGCCAGACATTGCTGGACTTTTGGATGCAGCGACGAGGCGAATATCCGGCGCTTTCGGACAAGGCTGTGCGCTTTCTAATTCCATTCGCCACCACTTATTTATGCGAGAAAGGATTCTCTTCTCTCGCCTGCATTAAGAATAAATATAGAAGCAGGTTGGATGCTGAACCAAGTCTGAGGCTAAAGCTAACCGCAATCGACCCAGACATCGCTGCACTCTGTTCACAGAGCCACGCACACCCCTCTCACTAAGCATGATAGGCCCAGGGTCGTCATTATCCATTTCCATTCTATTTTTTTCTTCTTCTTATAAGTAGCCTACATTCCATTTAAATGCATTACTCGAAAATATCACAGTAGGGCCTACTTTTCATAATTTTCAATGTTCAATTTATCTCTGTAAATGGTTTATACAAGGCAATTTGCTTATGTTGTTTGACTCCAGTATTTTAATATTCGTGTTTTGATGCAGTACAATTTACACTTGTTAAACGTCACTAGACTGACTGGTATTTTATATCCCCATTTGCTGGGTAGGCCTATATTTTGATGCAGATCAGTTGTTAGTATTGTCACGTTGTAAGTTTTTTAAATACAATACATGAGTTTACATTAGTTGCTTCAGTCATATGAACAATAAATCATTAATATTAATGCCTTCTGTGTAATCTCTATGTAGTTACTGGCCTACACTACTTTATTTTAATTCTGGTGGTACTTGGAGAGCAAAATCATTTCTAAGGTGGTACTCATTGTAAAAAGTTTGAGAACCACTGCTCTAGAGGGCAGTGACTGTCGTTTCACAAATTAACGGCGTCGACAATCGCAAACATGACATCTGTAGAGATGATTTTGCTTTGTGTCATTCGAAATCGGCAAAAAAAAAGTGTAGGCCTAGGCGGTGGTGGCATGTGACACCCCTCACCAACCCGCAGATTATCTCCTCAAAATGTAGTTAAATGACCAGTTACAACTCATTGCCAAAGCAGGAGAACAATAAAATAAAAAGGTCAAAGGAACTGGGGGGGACGGAGAACGTGTCCCCTCCAATTTTCGAGACAGGCGCATATTTTGAAAGCGCAACACAGCGTCTTGTCACCTCCCCCATGAATGGTGTTGTATGCCCCCCACGGAGCCTTTAAACTAAAGCCTGATTTCCACCGGGAACGTAAGCGCCGCAGAACGGCTGCGCCGCGGTCACCGCTGCTGATCGAAACTCTTTCCACCGGGCGTGCTGCGGAACGTCTCAGCAGCGTCCCAGGAGCGGCACGCCGCACCGCAGCGCTATCATTCCGTAGCACTTCCATTTTTGACGAGAGTCGTTGCTGAACCGCGTCAATTTCAACAGAGCAGATCGAGCAGGAAGTGAAAAAGTAAAAGCCATATAGCATCAGGTAAATTGTAGCTCATGTAGCCTATCACAACTTCACATCAACGTCCACTTCACATTACGTCATGACCGGTGGCACCAGGTCAGCAGTCAATCAATCAAAGGGACTCAGAGGGTCGGCAACATGGACGACGAGAGACCATGTTGCAGTGAGTACATGAGGTTTAGTATTATCGCGTGATCTCGTGATCTCGCGTGAATACGATTGACGCAGGCCAGACTTCGCAGCCGTTCCGCGTCGCGTACGTCCCCGGAGGAAATCAGGCGTCAGACTGTTTGAGATGCGGGTGTCTGCAGCTAGCGACAGGTTAGTGCCGTTAAGATGAAAAGACAGCAGCAGCGTTTAAATGATTTCTTTCTCCAGGGGAAGAAAAAAAAGAAAGGAAATGTGAGTTGGTCATAGTTTTATCCAGGAGGATAATTATATTTTCAGACTAACGTTAGAGTTGTTGATGTTAAGCTGATGTTGTGATTCAACATCTAACTCTTGCTAGGTAAAAGTTGTTATTATGAACGTTACTAGCCAACGTTTGCTGGCGAAAATGTAGCGGACTTTACAGTAAAGAAAAGGACAAAAAGCGATTTGATTAAAGATGACTGTAAAAAGAACATTATTTTTCATTATTTGTCCTGGATATTGTAGATGCAAAGCTCAGTGAGCTATTTAACCAGGATGACTTGTTGACTTTGCAAAAGTTGGAAGAGACACTTCTGAGTGGAGAGATTGATGCTGCAGTCATCGAGAAATACCCAGAGTTGAACAGAGGGTCACTTTCAGTGCAGCTTTCTATGTTTCGCCTGAACTACTCATTTAGCAACAGTGCAGAGGCTGCAGGGATCATTCGTGGATTGCCCGTAGAGGTACTATTTGAGCAAGTGGAAAACCTGGTCAGGTTGCTTCTTGTAGTCCCTGTTTCACCCTGTGAGGCAGAGAGAAGTTTTAGGGGACACTCACACTAGGCCATCTGGCCGTGGCCGTTGGCCGTTTTCACACCTAACCGTGCTCAAATGGCCCCATTGTTCTCTGGCCTGCACTCACACTAGGCCATCTGGCCGTGGTCGTTGGCCGTCGCAACTTTGGCCTGGCCACTAGTGTTGGCTTGTTCGTTCGCGAACCGGTTCGAATGAACGAGTCTTTAGGACGAACGAACCGAACCGGTTCGTCTCTCTCGTTCGTTCGGTTGTCTCGTTCACCATTCAATTCACCGGAAACTCGACTGAACGAACGAACGAGTTTACGGTAGCACTAACTCCACTGAGTCTGACTGACTCAGGTTTGAACCGTGCAATAGCGTGCATTCCATGATGCGATTCACCGTTACTGGAAACTAGGCTGAATCGCGAACGACTCCTCCACGTTCAGTCGAGTTTCCGGTGAATCGATTCACCGGAAACTCGACTGAACTGGGAGGAGTCGTTCACGAACAGTGTTGCCAGATTGGGCGGTTTTCCGCCCAATTGGGCTTCTTTTGTTTACGGCAGGCGGGGAAAAAATACCTTGGGCGGGTGTATACATTTTGGGCTGCTTCTGTCCACATTTGGCGAGTTTTTATTATTGTGAAAAATATTTTAAATATTATTAATATTATATAAATGTGGCGTACATAGCTTTAATATGGCGAATGGAAAGGAATTTGCGAGAAATATGGTCACGTAAATAAAATATACAAACAAACAGAGCTTTGTCTCCCCGCGACCTTTTATTGATTGAGTCTAAAACGTTCTCATCGATTCAGCCAATGAGAGGACTACAGCATGTAGCAATCGCGTTGCCATGGCACATGGGTAAACAAATAGGCACCACCACACAAGTTAACTAACGATCGCTGGTAGGCTTCAATATCATGCAAGCACTTGTTTTATTGTTATTTTGTTCTACATCACAATTGCAAGCTTTAATATAGTATTAGTATTGTTATTACCTACCATTATGAGTCTCGTTTGGTCTAGTAGGGAATTCGCACAATGGAGATTCACTGCTTATTATCTATGTTATTAGCGCTACTTGGAAGACGCCTTTTAATTCTTACTGCACCCCATTATGTATTAAGGATATTTATGAAAAAAAGGCACACATGTGCATTATATTAATATTTATACCTAACCTGGGCCATTTCGTATTTTTATTTTTTTAATCTGCAATATTTCAATTGGCAATATTCTTCCCATTTTATTTATCAGTCTACAAAACTGTATGATAAGGCCTGCAATTAAATAATTGATTTGATATGTATCATTTCAATACTGCCATTCAAAATGTGTTTTCCTTTACAAATGTATCTTTTTAGAAGAATAAAATACATTTGTGAATGTTTTGCAGTGTAGTTCATTTATGACATATTTCTGTTCGAACCATTAATGGATCTGTCAGGTTTCCGATATGTGTCCCCTCCAATGTTAAACTCGTTCCTACGCCCCTGGACGGACCCATTGACGGACGAAACACCTCCGGCACCGGACGAAACGGTCTGTGTCCGTATTTACCGTAGGGTGTGAATGGGCCTTTAGTCAGGGGGCAAGGTTTATAAGGAGTTGAAGTAATCAATTTGTAAAACAATATGTGAAAGAATTTAGTATTGTTGTCTGCACTGAGAATTTGATCTTTTCCATCGTAAAGTGTAATTCTGGCGAACCCAGGGTATTTTTCAGCATGAAAACACATAAAATAAGCCCTCCAGTATAGAGCTTGCACGGAGCATCTCTTATGGCCCGTTCAGACTACACGATTTCAGCCCGATTTTGCCCCGATTCTTTCGTCGCAGACAAATTTGCGAATCGTACACGATTTTGACGGGTCGGCGACGAGACGAGGTCTTGTAATGTGACATGCTTGAGATCTGCGATGCTTTCTTCTGCGACGTTCGAAAACCCCACGACGATAAGTTTGGCGTGTCAGAATTTTTTGGGGAATCGCATGACGTATCCATTGTTTACATGAAGGAACAACGCCCCCAGTTGCGTGAGGGAAGCCCGTGAACAGCTGGAACTCACGCGCAGTGTTTACCAACTGACTTCACTGCACTACGCTGAGTAGGAGTAACTACTGCAAAAATGAATGCGATCAATAACAAGAAGAAGGCTAATAAAGAAAACGATAGAAAATGGAGCAATATAATGGAGACAACTTTGGTGGAAATGTGGCAGCAACGTCCCTGCACTTTCAACCCAAGAACGAGTCCGCAATCTTTTCTTCTTTTTCTTCCTTTCCGTCTCTATGGAGAGGACCGCCAGCATAATGCCTAGTGCTAGGTACTCGGGATCCATTGTTGACGCTTTGTTGCTAGGCTACGTTGTTGCTGCGTCTACTTTGTATAGTTCATGTCACGCGCAACGCAACTACTGTGAGGAATTGCCGCATTGAGCAGATATAAAAACTACTGGAACCTTTATGACAAAAATGTAAAAAGCATTTATGTTAGTTCTAAATCTTAGATTTCCAAATGTCTTGCAAACGTGAATGATACAAAGTAGAGAGCATCGCACCCTCGAATCTTGTAGTGTGGCCAGTCTTACGACGAGACAAGGCCCGATTTCCTGGCTCTGAGATCGTATAGTGTGACATGTTAAATCGTGGAGGAATGTCTGTGAATCGTGTAGTCTGAACCGGCCATTACAGCCCAAATGTCTTACATTGCATCGGCTAGGGACATAGCAACGCTTCCAAATCTGCATTTTATAACCACTAATATTGCTCAAAATAGCACCAAACCTCTACAGTAATATGATTAGGGTTCCTAGCAACAACATAGTTACCGTACCGGGAGTTTATTTAAAAAGACTGTTTTACAAGTTGGAAGGTCGGAAGGTCCACACCCTAAAAAATCAAAAGTTGGGTCAACTTACAATTTTAAGGCAACAAACTGCAATAGAATTTTAAGTTGGGAGTGACAACTTAACTTTTTAAGTTCTGCTTTTGAGTTGGTAATACTTTGAATTTCAAGTTCTATTAACTCAACCTGAAGTTGCAGTAACTCACAATCTTCAGTTAAGAAAACTGTAAAACCTTAGTCATCTTGACTTAAGTCTAAGTTGCAGTAACTCGTAATTTTGAGTTGAAACTACTTTAAATCCTTAATCATCCTGACTTAAGTCTAAGTTGCGGCAACTCACAATTCTAAATTAAGAAAACTTTGAAACCCAAGTCATCTCGACTTATGTTTACTTTGCGGTAACTTGACATTTTAAGTTATGAATACTTTCAATCCTTCGTCATCTTGAATTCTCAAACTTGCAATAACTTTGAAATATGAAAACTTTAAAGCCATACTCATAACTCAACTTCAACTTGCATTAACTCTATATATAATACATCATGCATGAAAGAAATTACAGGGGCTATAATATCTCAATTCAAATCTTTTTTTATTGAACATGTCTTGCATGTCTTAAGTGCTGTGCAAAAGCACAGAAGACCAATAGCTCACCCGATCAGGTGAAACAGTTGCTTTCTTAAAACATTGAAATATCAGCACGTGCTGTATTAAAATGCATAATACAGCATTATTCCTATAGACAGGAAGAGAAGAGATATTTGGGGGACTGAGTAAAATAAGTAAATATACAAAAGGGCAGCATGAACATTAACAATTTAAAACAGGCCCAACAAGTTTGTTTTCAACAGAACTTGCAGCTCAACATTAGGTTCTGACACAGGGTTACAGAAGTTTGTTTTTGAGGGATCTGACTCTTGCAGAGAGATCTGTCCCCAGCTCCAAAAAGATATTTTGAAACATTTCAAAGGTGTATCGCAGTTCCTTGGGAAACTGGATGTTCAGAGCGTATATCGGCCCTAAGAGCAACGCAAGGGCCGTTGGCAGGTCAGGGAGGTCATGTAAGACGATATGTTCTTCTAAAACCACAGCTACATTTTGAAGTCTTGCAGGAGCGGAACTTTGATCCTCCATCACAGAAAGTATCCCCACTATGAGACCCCTTGTCTTCTCCTCTTCTGGGTCAGTATCCTTGTGATGACAGACAAAGACAAATGTATGATTAATAAATGAAACAAAAGGTTTGTCTTTAAATTCCTATGGCTCAGAATAAGCTCTTGCTCTCAAATAACTATAAAAAATATTACATTTATTTTACCTTGAGACACTTATGTTAAAAAACAGAACATTTCCATCTCGTAAGTTTCAGACTAAATAAAGTAATACCCACGAAGTACAGCTTTTTACGATACTTAATGGATTGACATAAAGAGGGCAAGGAGAACATTGGAATGGATAAACTGGATGAAAATAAAGGGCAGCTTCTCTTGACCCTCACGGAGAAATAAAGGAAGGCCCTTCAATGCTGGGGTCTGTCTGTGTCCTGTTATGTAATTTGTCTTAAACACAAAGAGATGGATAAAAAACATTACTACAAAATCAAAGTAACATGTACTAAAGTAGAGAGCAAACAGGAAAACGTCAATGGTGAGTTTATCTGATATATTTCGTCCAATTTCTTAGTTTAATTCATTCGTTTTTATTAACTTACTGTAGGTAGAGGACTAAACCAATGTAATCACAATTTTCACTGAATGAAGCATATACTATATATGGTGTGCCCGCATGCACGCGCCCGCCTGGATGAACGGCTGAAAAGCACAACATGCCCCAGCGAAAACGCTAGTATTCATTAGTATCCACTGAAATACAACAACCACACAATATAACCCACAAACTAACCGTTTAATTAAGGCAGCTGTACACGCCGTAAAATCTGGTTTTTTTTCAATGGAGTCTGGTGACCTGGTGACTATAAGCCACCAGACTCCATTGAAAAAAAGTGTAATCGTACGGCGTGGAAAACCGTCCTACAGCTTCCCTATTTAACAGTTAGTTACACATAGCTAGAAGTGTATGCTACTGTATTCTTGCAATAACGAGATATGTCTAGTGGAATACCGAGTATTTCAACCGGTCTGAAAGGACTGCAGTGCCGTTCTCGCACGACTGCGCTGTTTGCTGCTTGAACATACCGAGACAAGCACCGCAGGCCTCGTCCTAGCTTGCGATAAACTAAAAGCTAACGGCGACGGCAAGCATTATTTATTCTGTTTAGGGTCATACTATCGTCAGTGAAAATGCATACCTTATCCACTTATTTATCGTGTATTATATTCACATTCATGAAGAACTCACACTTCAAGTCTAATTGGAAAGAAGGTTAAAACTTGCCTGTGTTGTCTCCAGCCCTGACGAAAAATGACTCGTCGTCACTCGTGTGAGTTCAGGTAACAAACCTCAACTCGGAAAGTTGGCTTTCCCGCATTTTACGACAAGGACATACGAGTTGCCAGAACTTTTTCACTTGTTGTGCACAAGTTGTGCATCCCAACTGAAGGAAATAAGTCGTGGTAACTTACAAAATGCGGTTGAAACATACAAAATGCATGGTTTGCTGGAATTACTTACATTTTGAAGTCAAATATGAATAATTTATTTTTTCAAGTCTTAAAAACTTAAAATACTTTTTTAGGACAACAATATTAAGTTGGAGTTTTTACAGTGCATGTTTAAGATAGCCTTACTCTATGTTTGCTACTGTTACTGTCTTACAGCTGTTCTCTGGACTCCTTCCTATGTACATATAAGTTACAAGTTTAATGTTACAATAGCCTATAGACTGAAGATGATAACTAGTTAAATATATGCAAACACTGTTTTATGTTCATTACCAACTACTAAAGAAACCTGCATGATGTAGTAAAATAAAAACACACACATTCGAATCAAGATGCCATTAAACATACTGTTTAGCTAAATTAAAATTACAATATTCACCATAGGACATTAATAATAATACGAATTTGTTTTATTAAAATATTTTTTTCTAAAGACTCAAAATACTGTTCCATCAGTTAAAAGCAACAATAACATACAGTAAAGAACATTGCACAACCTTACACTATAGGAATGTGTTCTGTAAGGCACCATGTCTGTCTGCAGCTCACCCGGTACCGCTCAATGTGTCCTTCAGGTGAACGTTCTGGAGGGAAACCTTGGGGAGACGGGCCACAAGTATGCGACGGAGATGGAGCGCCTGCAGGCCACCCTGAGCCAGCTGGAGGACGAGCTGTCCCAGCTCCGGCTGGACATGCAGCGCAACAAGACTGAGTATGAGCAGCTGCTGCGCATTAAGCAGACCCTGGAGATGGAGATCGCCACCTACAGGCGGCTGCTGGAAGGAGAGGAGATGTGAGTTCAGATGTGGGTGTGCGTGGAAGGGGTAGGGTAGTTTGTGTGAGTGTTGTGGATCTGTGGATAAATTAGCTTGCTATTGATCCTCATTGAAATGTATAATATATGAATCATGAAGTTTGTTTATTCAATGTGGTAGTCCATTGGATTAAATATTTTGTGTCACCAAACAGGATTAAAGAAACGGCTCCACCTCCTAAAAGTAAGTTAGTATTTCATGTATTGTACTTTAATTTACAATCATCATTTGGTGTTCCTTTTCTGCATTCTTCAAGATGGAGATGAATTATCCATCTTGCATCTTATCCATCTCCAACTGTTTCTGACACCTTTTTAATGCTTCCACATTTCGTGGCAAATTCCACCAACACAAAGCGATAGTTCACCCCTTGTCCATGTGATATTCTATTTACAGAAGAGCCTGAAGTAAGGACCAGGAAAATTGTTAAAGTTGTCACTCAGACGATGATTAACGGGAAAGTGGTGGATGAGTCCAGCGAGGTGGAGCAGATTGAGGAGCGTAAGAATTGAGGCTTCTAGAGAGAGCCGGGACTGGAAACACCACCTAACCAAGATAGCCAAGGTCTGCCATGACCACAGCCGAAGGCCGCCAGGGAACACAGCCAAAGTCCTGTGATCCAAGAGACCATATCGTACCATATTATTGAGACCCGGATAAACCTCCTTTGATTCCTGTAAATGTGTGTGGAAGAAACACAACTATACGCTTGTAGCCTTTGTGTTTAGTAAAAGTACAAAATTTTAAAGGTGTTGGAAAAGATTGAAGAATTTTGTGTACGACTTCTAAATTGTTAACAACTAAGACTAGATTATTATTAGAAACTACATTATTAAAAAAGATTAAACTGTTAAATACATTTTTTAATGTGTGCATTAACAAATGTATTTTTGTTTTTCATCAAAACGAAATACCCATCCTCTGTTAGTATAATATACCATTCTTCAGAATAAACTTTTTGAAAACAATAGCGTGGAATTCCAATTTGCAATCGTACTGTTTATGTCATGAAAACTAGGCAGTTATCAAGATTACAGGTTTTGTTTAAAACTGCGTGGGTTTTGTTCCCACTGAGAAATGTGGACCGATACGCAGAGCTCGGTAGTGGAAGATAATAGGGTGGGGGGGGGGGGATCTACGCTGTTTACAATTAAAGTACCGGGAGACATGAAACTACAAGAAGCAAACTCTGACCTATATACAATAGGTCTCAGATGACAACCCATTGTGTGTGTGTTAATTTGTGGGTATGGATGGCCTATATATTTGTCCTTTTTTTAAACTGTATGACAATATATGTTTAAAAAATAAAAACATGATGGAAAAGACAAAAAACTGACGAGACCTTGATTAGATAACTGTAATGCAGCATAGAAAATACCCATGATATTGGAAACCACCTATTCTCCTATTCTAGATTATGATAAAAGGTCAATTTTTGGTGTCAAGCCCCAAACATAAGCCTGTTGTTGGATTCATTGCTGAATTAAGCAGAGATCAAACTCCAAGAAATGATGCCATTTCTGAAACTGTTATATGAGCGCAACTGTTAACGATTTAGCTCTCTGGTCCGTAATCTGATAACCATGTGTGTGTGTGTGTGTGTGAGGCAGGGCTCTGTTTTCCCTGACTGCTGTCAATTGGGGATTATAAAGAAACCTGAGCTGCTTTACCTTCCTACCGATGAGTAAGCCAGCGTGAGAGGTTTCACAAAGATCTGCTTGTGTGTGTGTGTGTGTGTGTGTGTGTGTGTGTGTGTGTGTGTGTGTGTGTGTGTGTGTGTGTGTGTGTGTGTGTGTGTGTGTGTGTGTGTGTGTGTGCGTGCGTGCGTGTGTCTGTGAGTTTGTCTTTGCACATACCGATGTGTTTGTTTGAGTACGTTCAATTAAGTGTGTGTGTGTGTGTGTGTGTGTGTGTGGGTGTGTGTGTGTGTGTTGTGGCATCCCGCCCCATAAACCTCGCCCCGGGCAGGTCCGAGGTGTAGTGGTAGACGGCATATACCGCCGCCACCCACCGACTGGCGACAGAGAGCACCACTTCTCTCTCCCCAATCAGCGTGATTGGGGGACACCTGTGGGATGGAGCAGGAGCCATGTTAAAAGGGCCACGAGGACAGACAGAAGGGACCGGGAACCATGGAGAGCGAGGAAGCCCAAGAGACGACGACCCATTAGAGGCTCACGGAGACCCTAAGTCGATCTTGTTTATGGACCCTGTATACCCCGGTTTTCCTGTGAATAAATGCCAAGTACGGCTAGAACCCTGACTATTCGACTCATTTATACCGGGAACCCGCACCAATGAGTACCGGGTTACCTGTGTGTGTGTGTGTGTGTGTGTGTGTGTGTGTGTGTGTGTGTTTGGAGGAGGAGGTTGTGGTAAAGAGTGCTAAAGAGAGTGGTGTGAACTTTATTTTTACACTGCTCTTTAGATTGATTCACAATTCAGCATCAAGGTCAATCTGTAGGCAGTGGTGGGTAGTAACGGATTACAAGTAACGCAAATGAGTAAAAAAGTACATTTTTCGGCTGACGAGTACTTTTCACGTTCCTTTTTTAAGTCTGTAATTTTACTCTTACTCAAGTAAATATTTGATTTAGAATTATACTCTTTACTCAATTACATTTTCCATTGTGCTTTCATTAAAATGAGTATTTTGATAAAAACATTATCTTTGTTGACTGTAATACAAGCGTACACGTTAGCGACGCGCTTTCCCTAGGTTGCAACGTGAGTCGACCGTTACGTTGGGACTGAGGACTAGAAACGTATGGATGCAGACGCGCAGGAAGATATTTTCGCCAGGGGGTGCAGAGTTACGGTCCACGTAGGCTATAGTTTATATAATTCTAAAGAAACTATGTTACACTGTATTCTGCAGACCACTCACAAACTTGTTCGTCATTGTCGTGTCTGGCTCTGTGAGTGTGCGTGCATGCTATGTGCGTAGGCTGGATAAATCTGATTGCCCAATCAGCCAACCAAGTCAGTCTCGTTTGTGTTTAATTGGTTGTGTTCCTACAAAGCTCTTGCCTTTTGTCACATGCACAAAGCTTAATGCAATTGCTTTTGTTGTACAACTTGTGAAGAAATGTTTTAGGAGTGCATCTCTTTCTCTCCCTCACTCACTCAAGCATTCTAACCAGCCGCGTGCCATCCATATGGGCAGGTGGGGCGGCGAACTCCCTGCAAAAGCATGCTCCCAAAAAAATAGTTCCTCAGTAAATCATTGCTCCAAGTTTATTGTTAATAATGTGATTGTCACATTAACTATCTATAGTTTCTGTAGGCTTTCCGACAATTTTTGGTCTGTTGATATCAAATTGATGGTGGTGATTCTAGTTGAGTTTAAAGTGCGTATTGGAAGTTATTTTTTTTTTAAATATTTATACATAACATTCTCTGAAAATTGCCCTTTGAAATTGAAATGCAGGATTTTATCAGTTAAAAATATATCGGCAAAAATTCCAGTTTTAAAGTGACTATTTTGAGCAAGGCTTCAAAAACCATTGTTTTTTTATGTGATACGTCAAACGCGTCATATTACGTAGGAATTGGTAGACGCGGTCGCTGTTGCTGCCTCAGCTCTATGCGTAGTTGTGAGTAGTTACCGCGGTGAGCGGTCTTGTATTCACCCCCCCTGTGGTTTTTGGGTTTTTCTAATCGGTGAGATGAGGTTTTGTATCTGTGGGGGTTGTTCCAACTCCGACCTCCTGTCCGACCATCTCAGATTTCACAGTTTCCCCGATCGGAGAAAGGATGGAGCAGCCTTTCGAGCCTGGGTGCATTTTGTACAGGTGAAGAGAAAGGACTTTCTTTTCGCCTCTGTCACCAAATACTCGTTCATTTGCGCGGCTCACTTTAGACCAGAGGACTATGTTTCCGGGGACATGATGGAGTTCAAGATGGGTTTTCGGAGCGAGAAACGAGTGAGGCTGAAAGCCGGTGTGGTTCCCTCAATTCATGCCGCTCCAGCCGCAGCTTCGGGCTCAGCCACCGGCGGCAGTGAAGATCACGGACCGGTCAGAGATTCAACGATTCGGAAACGTGAACTGTGCACTGTAAGTTTTGTTTTCTGACGTTTACTAACTTCCTACATTAGTCAACATAATGACTTATGGTCAGTATCTTTTATTGTAAAGCAGCTTTGCTGTCTTGTAAAATCCATCCGTTTTTACTGTAAACATGCTAAAATGTTAGCTAGCAACAGCATCCTATTTTATGAAACTTTTATGAAATCATCGTCATTAAGTTACCTGTTTAGCCGTAAACCGTCGACTAGAACATAAAGCAATTTAACTATTCAAAATGTTATAAAACAACTTTAAAATAATACAAATTAATTAAATATATATGGGATAGGGGGTGAGTCAGCGATTTTTTGGCTAGGTGATTGACACTGACAGGCTGACGCCATGATGATGCTCCTTTGAGACGACTATGGAACTCCTAAAAAAGCTAATTTCTTGTGGTTAAAACGTTATTCAGAGACAGTTTCCGAGGCTGTTCACTTTGTTGGAGCGGTATTTGTGCTTTCCCGAACATCAGGCACTAGGCTACCACATGAGCGGTTTTTCAACGTCAGTGCGCACCGTGCGCACTAGACTGCCTGTCGATATGTTGCCGTTTCTAAATAAACTAGTAGACTATCAGGCTATCGGCTATCAGGGATTTTAAACAGTTTGAAATGAAATAGTATATGTAATGTTTTTCTTATTAGTTGCTGGGAAATACGGCACGTTTTGAAGCCACAGATGCGCCTACAGCCAGTGAAGACTCGGAGCAAGAGGCCGTCGCTTCCCTGGCTTCTCAGCCAAAATCTGTGCTTCACTTTGGCTCACAGTGTCACATAAGACCTCCTTATCGTTCATCAGGTAGTGTGACTTAACTCTTATATCTAGCTTTAGCTCTACATGTTCTTAGCCAACATATTCACTCTTTACATACTGTCACAATAATTAATTATCTATTTTATAGCTGGGATAGCTCAACAGTATATCCACTTTAATTTACATGAATAAGAACACCTCAGACCAAATGACTACAAAAACTAAACAATACTTTGTAAAAGTAGATTTTATTCCAGGTTTGTCGTATCTGATTGCATTATATTGTATAGGTGTAGTGGCCATTGAATATATGATGTTTTACATTTACAGTATATTAAGTAAATCTCTTTCAACCTAGCTATCCAGGTACAGACACAGACGGTCAGTGTGGGGACACAGACCGAACTCTGTGTATCATCAATTCCACTGCCCAGTCCAGTACAAACAGAGGATGAATCATCCTCTGTTTCAAGAGATCAACCAGATGACAGGTCATGGAGTGAAGTGGAAGAGATGAGCGTGTCATCTTCTGAGGAGGAGTCAGAGCCACAGCAGGGTTGTCAGTGGGACTTCGGGTAAGACAACTTCCTTAACTTTTAGATTTTGTTTTTTCAAAATTCTGTCCGTCAGAAATAATAAGTGTTTTGTTTTTCCAGAGTTGCAGACAAGTTCATTGTCTGTCTCACCCAGCTGATGGCTCTCTTCACCATTTGTCCTGCCTGTTGTGGGGAAACCCATGGTAACGTGGAGCAGCAGCAGGGAACATTTGTTCAGATCAAGCAAGTAAGAGGATGTTGTACTCATATAAAAGTAAAGATGTGTGCTAACCTGTATTTATATTGTATATATTGTGTGTTTTTTGTGTTGTCATTTTTTACTTTATCAATTCACTTTTTTGACTGTTTAAGAGTTCTAATGGTCATTTTCATACACATCTCTTAGGTCTGTGCAGCTTGTGGGTTCGAGCGTGTCTGGCAGAACCAGCCAGTGCTGCATAGAAACATGCCAGCCTGCAACCTGATGCTTAGTGGGGCCATCCACTTTTCTGGTTGTATGGCTACACAAACACTTAGGATGTTAAAACTGTTTGGCCTTCAATGTTTTACTGCAAACACATTCTTCCGCCATCAACGCCTTTACACAATTCCCACCATTGTGCAGGCGTGGAAGAATGAGCAAGCTGGCATAGTCAGCCAGCTGAAGGAGATGGGGGGGGGTCTAATCCTCTCAGGTGACTGCAGGTATAACACCTCGCTTGTATACTTTTATATGTTACCGTTACGTGCCGTAGTGTGTTGGTTTTGGGCTTGTTTCGTTTTGTGTTTTGTGTTCAGGCTTGCCCCGTACCGGTGACCGCCAGCAGCATAGGACCAGCTTCTATTGGTCGCCAGTGAGGGTGCCGTGTGTTGTTTGCTGATCCTTGCCAAATCTTTGCATGTGTCCCGTCTTCGCGTGTGGAGATCGCCTTCAGTTTATTTTTGTGGTTCTGAGTAGCTAAGTAACAGTATCCATTGCAGTGTTTTTTGGCTTAAATGTTTTAATTAATTAAGCTATTCATCATGACATTCATAGGTCAGACTCTCCTGGTCATTGTGCCAAGTATGGGACCTACACCGTGATTGAGGACCGCATCAACAGGGTTTTGGATCTTCAACTTGTCCAAGTAAATTACCATTAATGGACACACAAATCAGTTGTTCTCTTTTTGATGTGGCACACTTTCTTATATGACTGATTAATGTTTTTTACAGAGCTCAGAGGTACCAAGCAGCAACTGGTGTGAGCTGGAGGGTTTGAAGCGAACCATAGCATTTCTCAAGGAGCAACACTTGCAAGTTTCAGCCCTTATTACCGACAGAAATCGCCAGGTAAAGACAAACAAGAAAGACATATGTATCAGTGTATTCATTATATGTTCCCCTACATTAATTTTACAGTGGGCTGTTGATTTTGACACGCTGTAAGGAGCAAATGCTCAAAAAAGCCTTACTAATTTATTTATTTTTGTACGATATTTTCTTTGCTTTATTAGACAGATTTGTACCCACTGTGCCACTGGCGCCCCAGCCTTACTAATTTTAAGAAATGTTGTCTCATTCTTTAGGTTGCCAAGTGGGTGCGGGAGGAGTTGTGCCCTGAAGGAACAAGTCACTTCTTTGACATCTGGCATGTTGGTAAAAGTAAGTAACTTGATGTTTATAGGTTTGTTTAGATGAACACTTGGTTAAAATAAAAACATAAAATTGTGTTTATGTTCTGAAACAGGCATAGGAAAAGCGCTAGATGCTGCTGCAAAGGAGAGGGGTTGTGAGGACCTTAAGCTGTGGAGGCCATCGATTGTCAACCACCTATACTGGACTGCAGCTTCCACACCTAATGGGGATCCAAATGTAATGGAGGCCAAGTGGCAAAGCATGGTGAACCATGTTCAGGACATCCATGAACATGACAGTCCTGGATTTCCCTCCTGTGCACATCTCCCTTTGGAGGGAGAAGCAAGGAACAAGCAGTGGCTGGAACCAGGTACAACATACTACGACATGTGTGGCTGAATATGATTAGAGGTCAAAGTTCTTGTTGGTGCGTTGTTAATTTGTGTTCCACAGCACTCCATCAATATACAGCCCCGCGAAGAAAAAAAAATTATGCCACCAGTCTGGATTTTTCTTAAATCGTTATCCCTGAAATACTTATTGAAAATGCTCTAAATGACAATATTTTTATTGTTAATTTGGTATAAATGTGGTCATTAGTTTATATTATAGAATCAAAATGTTCATACTACTCAAACATATGCCATTAAAGAGTAAAACAAGAGACACTGAACATTTGAAGTGGTCTCTTAATTTTTTCTGGAGCTGTATAACCCAGAGTGTGCTCACACATAAACAAAGTACTGTTCAAACTTGTGTGATACTGGAAGTAATTATATAATCATGCCTAATCAGTGTATGTAACTAATATGGACATCTATTAACATTGGAACACATGTTATGTTGTTGTTTATGCAGGATCAACTGTAGCTATTAAGTTGGAGAGTGTCACTACAAGAACAGCATTGTTGAAGGATGTTCGGCAGTTGTCCCCACAGCATCAGACCTTTTCCCTGGAGGCCTTTCACTCGCTTATCCTCCACTTTGCACCTAAGCACACTGGCTTCTCCTTCCTTGGGATGTACAGCAGGTAAATAGTGTGATATTGAAATGAGTATGGTACAGTGAGGCTGCAACTGCATTCATTTTAAATTGGTACTTGGATATAAGAGCAGCTTGTGAATTGCTTTTTCTACAGGCTTCTCTTGGCAGCCCTGCATTACAACCACAATGGAAGTCGAGAGGTTGCACGAACACATGACGGCGAGGTTCAATATGGAGTTCGTTACCCAAGGTTCCGCAAAGGAGGCTGGGTCGTCCGCCCTGTCAAGGAGAAGCCATCGTACGGTAAGCTGTTTTAGTTTTTTATTACTTTATTACTTACTTTTATTAAGTCCCTGAATTGGATCTAAACATTTGTTTTCTTTCTTCAGCTTATGCATCTGCCCTTATGGAGTCTCTGATTGAGGCCTACTCCAGGTCACCAAGGAGTCTACAAGAGAGCTCAGCTGACTTGTCCTCCTCTGCACCTGCCCCCCTTTCCACATCCTTCCAGATGATCAGCAAGGATGAGGCTGTTGGCTTGTATCTTGCACGACACACACGTTTTAACACAGGAAATTAGTGTTAAAACACTGTTAGGTATTTTGTACACTATATTGTAAAGCCACATTTAATCTCAGAGATAGATGTGGGACCATGGAGTTATGTGGTATCTGCATTTGCAACCAAGAGAAAGACACATCTATTGGCACATGGATCCATTCAGGGAAAGATCCCTCTTTACTTGAACTTCTGGATTCTTAAATTATTTCCCCCATTCTGATTATCTGCATTTTATTATTAATGAAGTTAATAACAAAACTATTCTTTCCCTAGGTTTTTTCTGGAGGTTTGCCTGCGGTTACCACCTGGTCCTGCTTGACACCCACGCTTTGGTTGAAATAAGTTTATGTTCTAGTCTACAGTTTATGTATGCTACACAGGAATATTTTATGAAGTTCTAATCCTGTATCTTAGTTTTGTTGCTGTGGTTAATTTTACGTTTAAATTTGTATTGCAGTATGTTCCTTTTGTTTTTAAACTGCAAGAACTAAATATTAAAAGAAAAGAATCATTAAAAGTTTCTATAAAATAAGACATTATTTTTATTGACTGTCATTTAAATGAGGCCACCCAAAACCTTTATAAACCCCATGTTCCTCTGGAAACTGCCGTCTGATGGCAGACACAATGCATGCAGGTAAGGGCTTCCTGATGTGCCTGCCAAGAATTCCATAGGCCCAGCGGACAACCTGCCTGTATGCGGTGTAACGATACTGCCTTTAGGATAGGGAAACAATATCGACAGTTAAACTTAGTCATCAAAAAGGGTGATATTGTTAATGGTATTAATAAGGTAAATTACAATAGAAAAAAAATCAATTGAGTTCTGATATTGCTACCAATTAATGTATTTAAATGTTTAATGTTTTCAGTTATATAAAATTGGTAAAGTCCATTCAACATATAAAGCAAGGCACAAATTCTGGGTTTCAGCAGGTTTCAAAACCCCAGAATCTGTGACTTGAGCTCTATTTACTTGGTAAACTAGGATCTTTTTATAGTTATTTTATTAAGGAATGTGGACAACTGAACATACTCGTGTGTGCTGGCCTGCAGAGGGCCATGCTCCTGTTTGAAGGCCAAGTATGCTACCTGGAGCACAAAGGGGTTCAGACAGCATCCCTCAAAGCCTGGATGCAGAGTCAGGCATGTTACGTCTGGTCTGGGGTTTAGCGTCTCCACTAGAGCCCAGAAGGGATCCACCTCCCTGCAACACATGCTCTCCTCAGCTGAGCTCATTGGCTGGCATTTCCCACACAAGCACCTATCAAAAGGAAATGTGAGGTTAACTTCGCTCGTTTCTTTCAGTTTGATCGCGCACTCTCTCGCTCGCCCACCCGTCCGTCCGCCGGAGCAGGATTACTATTGCAACAACACATCAGTAGGGTAAAACTAACCTGTCTCACGACGGTCTAAGCCCAGCTCACGTTCCCTATTAGTGGGTGAGTTATACATCCTGTAGATTCATATATAATCAAGTACTAGTAAAGTTATGCCTGTTAAATATTGATCCGTGGCCATCATTTGCTGTCATTAGCTAATATTAACTCAAGCTAATGCCAGTCACTCACCAAGACACCTGCCCAATTCTCCACTGATTCTCTTGACACCACAACTCTATCTCCCTCCTATTGCCATGGTGTCTCCCCCTATTAGGTGGTTGCTGTTCTCCCTCACGGCTAGCTGGCTCAAAATTGTACGGAAGTGGTCCGAAACTGTTATCCATTGTTATGTTGCCTATGTAGTCTATGATGATTAGAACGTCCGTCTACCAATTCCTACGTCACGCTCGAAACGAGCGTTTGAGATGCGGAAGTAAAATTGTATCACAAAAACGGCTCAAGATGCCACTTGTAGTGTAGATTTATTAATAAAAACTAAGAAATCGTGTATTCGAATTTTTTTCCTATATGATTCTTCATTGCAGTATCTAACTTCCAATACGCACTTTAACGTGTCATGCAATGTGGGGCGGCGGAGCTCAACGACCGCGTCCCTCCGTATGTTTCTCGCGTAACCCTGCAGGCTGCAATAAGAATTGCAATCAGCGCTATAAGACGCCCATATGGTCGTAAAGTAGTCTGCCACATGGTCATATTCTAGGACTGTTGTTGTTTAAAATCGAATTACTCCGCCTGTATCTTTCGGCATTGAAGACTATTTATTTATTTCAACAGGTATTCAAATTGCATACCCGATTTCATACCTGATTTAAACAGCTGTTATTAAGAAATATCTGATTTCAAAAGTGTTGTTTGAGAGATTTGCACACATCGTCGGGCCAAGTTCCAAATCGAAGGTCTGCTTGATTGATGACTTGTATTTCTACTTTTCATGTATTTGCAGTGCACTCGCTAAGCCTGTTGTTAAAATAAAATATGGAAGAAATAACTTCCCTATAAGGGACATCATATAACGAGTGTTGCGGATGGCACTTCAAAAGCGTGCAGTAACATTAGGCTATTAGTTTATTTCTTACTCACAATTAGTTTAGTTAACATGTTTTAATGTAGCTCAAAATATATATGTAAAAAATATATATAAATTGTGGGTGTGGTCATACGCAGTAGTTTCTGCCACACCGAAATGAAGGAGCACCGCACGCTACTGATTCTAACACGTTATGTATTTTTCTCTGATCCAAGCACTCCAATACAAAAATGTAAAGTAACTTGTAATTTGAGTAACTTTAAAACAAAGTACTTTTTTACTCTTACTCAAGTAGGTTTTCAAATTGGAATATTTACTTTTACTTGAGTAGATTTTGAAGGAGGTAATTTTACTTGAGTATAGATTTTCAGTACTCTACCCACCACTGTCTGTAGGTCAACTCTCTGACACAGGGAACCATATATAGCTTGTAAAAATCATTCCCTGACCCAGGAATCACTGAGTAGCAATAAACACATGCAAGCTTTCCATTTAATTATTAGAGAAATAGTCAGATGACAATGTTATTTATATTAATCAAAGAGTCCAGTCTTATAGAGCAACTAATAAAAACAAATGTGGGACAATAGCTTAAACAGGATGCCAAATATAAATCAATATTATATATACACATATATATAAAAAAAATATATATATATATACTGTATTATATATGGATGTATGGATGGCCATTATATTTTTCAGGATAGCAATATACATATTTATATATATATGTTTATTTATATGTATATATATATATTGCTATCCTGAAAAAACGTTGAGAAAATAATCTTGAGAACTGATGATTTTTCGCATACGGTACCTTAGTTTTGACCCCTTGCCTAAAGAAAGAATGAGCGAAGACTGCCCTCTAGTGGTATCACTAAACAGCTCTACACTGTACGTACTTTATGAAAAGAGCATCAAAAGGCACAGAGCATTGGAATAAATCAACGAAAAAGATAACGAACAAAAGCCAAACAAAATGCTAAAATTGTTTTTCTAAGGATATTTGAGACATTTAACACACTTATTCCATGTTTGATAGTTTTGATAATACTCCAGTTCTATTTCATATAGGCGAAACAGCTAAACCTTAGCCCATAAAGCGAAGCCTACGCCTACAATCATAGAGCTATAGTTATAACAACATAACTATCATAGAGCTAGAATTATAATAACATTCATAACTATCATAGCACTAGAGTTATGATAACATAACTATCATATAACTAGAGTTATAAAAAGTTTAGGAAATAAATATGAACTATGCCACAATTATGTCCGCGATCAGCACAAAGTCCACATGGAGCGCAGGTCGCAATCCACGACGGGTCACAATCAATGACAGCGGACCGTCGAATTCTGCGACCCCACTGTAAAGGCGGGAAAAAGGAGTCAAACCCCAACCAAATGTTTCAGGTCACTCATGGTATATTATCCCAAGAAAATAAGAAGAAAATATTATGTGTCATCGATACCATATCTTAACCAGATGATCTAAGTGAGCTGTGCCACTGCTGTGGAGAGGGAAAAGAAGCGCGAGGAGGAATTTCGGGTCTCGAGACAGACCTGATGCTACTGGCTGGGTAAGTTATTGTTATAACACTGGATAGGGGCATACTTCCGCAATCCACCAGTGCTCAGAGGCCAAGCCTGGTATTGCAGCTGTTTAAGCCGGCTGTGGACGGGGGTCCGTCATTTCATGTGGCCCAGAAGTAGATATCGCCGTCCACTCCAATACAAGTGGGGAACAGGATTGTGTCTCCGCAAAAAATGTCTGGATATCAATCAAAGGCTCATAATTACCTTCATGCCATGTCCTAAAAAAATGTAAGTTTTTTCTTTCCTTAACGCCACCTCAAGCGTTTTATTAGCCGTTATCTCGCTGGGGAAGAGGGGTGTGCAGCTGAAAGGAGTCGTAGTGAAGCAAATGGCATCCGAGAGGGCCTAGTTCAGTGCTCCGTTTTTTGGACTGGTTCATCTGCTGCTCAATAACTCTCACGGTCCTCTGCTTGCGATCATTGTGATTCATCATGTATTGATCCATTTATTCAAAAGATCCAAAGACAAAGAAGCGGTGCATTACGGTATCAGTTCTATATTTCTGCATCCAGTACGTCACGGACTAGGTCACGTGTCTTGGCCACATAACGCGGAAGCAAATCGCTCCTGTATGATGCCCTGCGCCACTGAGCAGTTTCCATAGGAATGAATGGGCGGCCATTTTCGGTCTGTGGTCCATCCTTTAATATGTCCATGGCCTGGCCAGGACACGTGTCCATGACGTACCGGATGCAGAGATCTTCTTCTTCTTCTAGTTTAGTGGCGGATCATAGTTTTTCCCCATATACCGCGACCTACTGGACTACTCAGGAGTTTGTGACAAGGACGTTGACAAGGACAAGGACGTTGGAAAATCATACTTTAAATCATACAAATAAATTCAAAGAAAAAACCAAACTAACCAAACAAAATAAACAAAATAAAACAAACTAACAAAAGAAATGAATAAATAAAAAATATATACATATATACTTAAGGTTAAATTCTTCTAATTAGGTTAGGATCTTTTAGCTAATTTATCAGCAATTTCATTGCCATATATTCCATGGTGGGCTGGAATCCAACAGAACTGAATCACTAAACCAAGGCTTATAATATTTAAAAGAAGATGCTTTACCTCTATCACCAAATCTTCACATATTGAATTATTTGTTATAAAACTTAGTATCTACAACCCATCTAAGAGCGGTTATTGTTGTGGCCATCTCGATTGAGTATACTGATAAAGTCACCCACTCTATATCCATATCCTTTTTCAAATTCTGGAATATATATGCCAATACCACATTGTCCTTTGGGATCTTTAGAACCATCTGTAAATATTTTCAGATATCCATAGAATGAAGTATTTAAATAACTTGAGCAGGCATTAGCAAAACTTTGCTTGGTGAGATGCTCGCTTTTTCGAAATGGAATAAGATGCAGCTGGGTAGGCGCTGAGAGGTGATGCATGAGGCATGATGGTGGCACGGCAGACAAGTAGAGGAGCATGATGGACTGGGATCTGATGAGGAAACAAAAAAAGATTATCTAACTTAAGATAAAATATACTCTGAAGTTTCCATTTTCTGCAAACAGAAGAGAAGGGGTTTAATTAAGGCTTTGTATCATTAATAAGATAAACTGTGAATAACAAACGAAAAAATATAAAAGGCCTGGCTTAGTTTAAAGCCCACTCACCACGTCAAGGTGCAGGCCAAGAGTGGGAACAAAGAACAAAGACTCACATCACAAACTCAGACAGTCACAACATGTAAAAAACATAAATACATGAAACATGCATATAAATACGAGACCAAAGACTCACATCACAAACTCAGACAGTCACAACATGTAAAAAACATATGAATACATGAAACATGTAAGACCATAGACTCACATCACAAACTCAGACAGTCAAAACATGTATATGAATACGAGACACAATAGAACAAAGACTCACATCACAAACTCAGACAGTCACAACATGTAAAAAACATAAATACATGAAACATGCATATAAATACGAGACCAAAGACTCACATCATAAACTCAGACAGTCACAACATGTAAAAAACATATGAATACATGAAACATGTATATACAAGAAAATAGACTCACATCACAAACTCAGACAGTCAAAACATGTATATGAATACGAGACACAATAGAACAAAGACTCACATCACAAACTCAGACAGTCACAACATGTAAAAAACATAAATACATGAAACATGTATATACAAGACCATAGACTCACATCACAAACTCTGACAGTCACAACATGTAAAAAACATATGAATACATGAAACATGTACGAAGAATGCAATCAATAATTTATATAAAAGTAAATGTTTACATATCGACCAGCAACGAAGTTGGAGTAGCCTACCCAAATATTGAATTGTAATACACCAACATTGTCAACTGTCATACATAGCTAACCATAACCCTGTCATACATAGCTAAACAAGCAAATGAAAATGAAATACCTACCAACGCAACTGAAATGTTAATATCAGACAATTTACAATATTATGAAAATTACGTAGGTCTCCCATAATCATTCAGGTAATCAATACGTGCGTGCCTGTTCCAGCTATTTCAATGATATGTGTGTTATATATCCGTGTTCAACGCCATTCATGTCAAGTAAAGGACAAATCTCAGACTTTGGAAGTTAATGGAGTTAATGGAAGTTAATTCGGAATTTAATTTAATTCGGAAGTTAATGGAGCCGTGCACTTCAAGAAATATGTCCATAGCATGGAGCCGTTTGTTTCAGTACGGCTCCTTTCAGCTGCATACCCAACGTAAACTGCTAATAAAACGCTTGAGGAGGCGTTTTGAAAAGAAAAAACTTAATTTTTTTTAGAACAGGGTAGAAATATAATTATGAGCCTTTGATTGATATCCAGACATTTCTTGCGGAGACACAATCCTGTTCCCCACTTGTATTGGAGTGGACGGCGATATCTACTTCTGGGCCGCATGAAATGACGGACCCCCGTCCACTCCCAGCTAAAACAGCTGCAATACCAGGCTTGGCCTCTGAGCACGGGTGGATTGCGGAAGTATATGCCTATCCTGGGGGCCTGGCTCGATCCAGGCCCCCAGGATAGGCATATACTTCCGCAATCCACCCCTAGCTGGGAGTGGACGGGGGTCCGTCATTTCATGCGGCCCAGAAGTAGATATCGCCGTCCACTCCAAAACAATTGGGGAACAGGATTGTGTCTCCGCAAGAAATGTCTGGATATCAATCAAAGGCTCATAATTATATTTCTACCCTGTTCTAAAAAAATTTAAGTTTTTTCTTTTCAAAACGCCTCCTCAAGCGTTTTATTAGCAGTTTACGTTGGGTACGCAGCTGAAAGGAGCCGTACTGAAACAAACGGCTCCATGCTATGGACATATTTTGAAGTGCACGGCTCCATTAAAGGTCCCATGACATGCTATTTTATGTATTCTTTAATATAGGTATTAGTGGGCAACTAACACAGTATTCAAAGACGTTCCCTAAATCAACACAGTCTCACTCCGAGAACGTCAAATACCAACTGTTGGCAAAGGCCCTTTAGCGTCGGTGACTGACGGGAAAGGTACCCTTTTTAGTCGGTCGGTGACGGTAAAGGTACCCTTCGGCGTCTTCTGCATACGGAATGGGGGGTGCCTCACTACGTCTCTAATAGACGCTGTGAGCATCTTTCCTATTGGATAGTTTTTAGGATATTCTTCTGTGAAAATGGCGGACATACTTTTTATCCTGGGTGGAAAATATGATATTTTAGCATAGTTAAACCATTAAAAGTGTTTATGTAAACATTTTTAGTGAGAAATGTGCATTTTACTTTCATAATCGTCGTTCGGCGAATGTGAAGGATGTTTGGTTTGATAGATATGACGAAGAATATTTCATCGGGCGATAATGGCCGGCGTACAGGCATCCCGGGCTCACGAAAATAGGTGACACTGTCACGTTATTTAATCTATTGAAACGTGATCAGGTACACGTATTTTCTAAATGTTCGTGTCAAAAAGCACAATTTTCAAACTCATGCATATCAATTGGAAGTATTTGTCGTGATTTGTCACTAAGCACGACTTCCATCTAAGGTTCTGTCCGGGAGCTTTCTCCCTATTGTCCCTTAAGGAGCTCCGTACAGAACATTTATTGTTAAAAATTGTCTGTGATAACTAAGAATATGACAGCTTTTCCAGTCTCACCAATATGCGCACAGATCGCACGGTTTGACACTTTCAAAATGCGTGCAGTACATACGCCAAATGACCATTTCGTGTGCATACGATACGCACGCACACACACACACACACACACACACACACACACACACACACACACACACACACACTGCATTTCGCTGCCAAATAAATAAATACTAAGGCAGAATAAAGAATAAATTAATTCATTATCATTCAACTTCAACATGCGTTATCACAGTATAGTGGTGGAGGGATTACGTATGTTGGCCAACCCGGAAGTGAGCGTCGCCCTGGGTTCCCTTGACAAATAGCCAACGGGTTTTTCCATTTGATTTTGGATTATTGCAGAAGCACCTTGAAGCACCTCCTCAAAAACTGAAAATAAATAAAAATAACTGTGCTCCAAAGAAAGAAATGTAAACCAATGCATTCCGAATGGGAGTGTTTCTCCGATTTTTCCATGCTACACAAAACGAAATGTAAACCCATGCAAATAAAGACTTCATGGTCATAATCATTTAAATATCATTAATCTCCTGAGGGTGGTATTCTATTTTTTTCAACGGGGCTGAATCCAGTCACTTGACCGTCATGGTTGCTATGGTGGTTGCTATCCACCAGCCCCTCTCATCCTTACATGGCTCTAAAAACCACGCGGCAAATGAGCTGCCGTAAATTGTGTTGTTTTTGTCGTAAACTAGGGTCCGATGGTTAAAAAATAGACGGATATTCCAAGGTATCCTTAAAAGGCAGCTTGGATGTTTTTATTTTCTGCAGTTTAGACTTCTTCTATAACCTATTTTTGAAAGCAAAACACCAAGCTCATTGATTTAACGAGGCAGGGTTATTTGAAACAATTTATTAAATAAATATTTATGAGAGGTCATTCCTTCTCCTGAGTTTTCTTCCTATTTATGTCTAGTGTACAACCCTACTGTCCACAAGCATCACCCCCCCCCCCCCCCTCCCCATATGGATTTGGAGAATTGTTGCCACGTCCCAGTGGTGGAGGTATCATATATATGAAAGAGGGCATTCAATTATACTGCAATGATCAATTAGGATGCCGAAGCCCTAAAGGAAGTGATGCAATAGGTGACTGGGTCGACGACATTTAAGTAAGCTTTACTTTGAGGTCTCTTATATATCAAAGGGGGTCTCAAAGGACGCATAAGCTTCAAACTGTGGCTCCAGCCCTACAGGAAATGACTCAGCAAGTGCTCCATCTCGTTGCACCTGCACCCAGCGGCTCGCTTGCAAGATTTTGGCCTGAAGTTATTCCCAGACCTACACCGTAGCCATCCAACCTGCATATCTGAGAATCAGGCTTCTCTTTAATAATGACAAAAAGCTATTAGAGAAATACACATTCACTTTTTGTTATCTCATAAGCGGCGTGGTGCCGGCTCCTTTTGACCTTTTGACCCCAGACTTCAAAAACGTGGCCACAGGCCAGCTGTGACTACACACCTTAAGCCACAAATGTACACCTCCATCCCACAAAAAATGGGGACTAGAAACTAACCTCTGTCTTATGTACATTTACTGTACTGTGGGAGGTCACGCCCCTTTTCCGGCCTTTTCGAGATAGCTAGGGATGCTAAAATGTTTACACACATTTCCCGGGGCCCCGAGAACGACATATCCGAGATTTGGAGTTCTAGCCCTTAGAGAAAAAAAGTTTTCCCAAATGGACCGTCATTTGGACAAAGCCCCTCCGAAGTGTTACCTGCAAGACCTAATGGTTCAGAATGTAGTGGAAAAACAGTTTTTGAGATAGGAAGGTCCTACCGCCCTGAAATTTGAGTACCTTATTCTAAGGCCTAACTGGGACCCCCGCACCGAAACTTGGCCCGGTCGGACCCCGAGGGCCGGAATGGGGGGCCCTTCCTGCCCTAAACTTGGCCCAGTCGGACCCCGAGTGCCGGAAGGGGGGGCCTGGACTTTCATAATCCTCGCTTGGTGACTGTAAAGGATGTTTGGTCGGATGTTATGACGAAGAATCATAATGTGAATGGGAATATTCTATAAATGTCTTGATATCATCTTTCGTCTCAACACTTCTGCTGCAGCCGCTTAAAGTCTCACTCCGAGAACCTTAAAATATGAATCAATTCATTAGAAGTATGAAAATATCTTCCCGGTTACGTAACGGGGCAAACAAGGTGTCCTTTGACATCTACGTTTCGAGGCGATTGCAACAGTGCCACACATGATCATATTTGAATATGTTCCGGGGTAGTAATTAGCTGTCGATTTTGGAGGCCTTTATCAATAATGACCAGCTATAGATTTGCTTCCCGATGGAGATTTTTGACAAATTACATGTTATTTAGCATCTACACGTTAAGCTGAGTCCAATGAGATCAAGCTCGCCCACTTGCTACACCGAGATCATGTCCTAGACCTAGGTGTACCATGTAAAATACATGTCACCATTTTCTAGAGTGTCATGCTTGGTGTCATTGGACTCAACTCAACGTGTAGAGGCTAAATAACATGTCATTTGTCACAAATTTCTATTGGGAAGCAAATCAATAGCTGCTCATTATTGATTAAGGCCTCCAATTTCGACAGCTAATTACTACCATTAAACATGTTCGAATATGCTCATGTGTGGCACCGTTGCAATCGCCTGGAAGCGTAGATGTTGAAGGACACCTTGTTCTCCCTCTTACGCCACCGGGAAGATATTTAAATGCTTTTGATTGACTAATGAATTGATTCAGCTATTCCCCCAGAAGTCTGGGGTCAAAAGGTCAAAAGGAGCCGGCACCACGCCGCTTATGAGTCAAAAGTTAATGTGTATTTCTCTCATACATTTTGTCATTATTAAAGAGAGGCCTGATTCTCAGATATGCAGGTTGGATGGCTACGGTGTAGGTCTGGGAATAACTTCAGGCCAAAATCTTGCAAGCGATTTATTTAATAAATTGTTTCAAATAACCCTGCCTCGTTAAATCAATGAGCTTGGTGTTTTGCTTTCAAAAACAGGTTATAGAAGAAGTCTAAACTGCAGAAAATAAAAACATCCAAGCTGCCTTTTAAGGATACCTTGGAATATCCGTCTATTTTTTAACCATCGGACCCTAGTTTACGACAAAAACAACACAATTTACGGCAGCTCATTTGCCGCGTGGTTTTTAGAGCCATGTAAGGATGAGAGGGGCTGGTGGATAGCAACCACCATAGCAACCATGACGGTCAAGTGACTGGATTCAGCCCCGTTGAAAAAAATAGAATACCACCCTCAGGAGATTAATGATATTTAAATGATTATGACCATGAAGTCTTTATTTGCATGGGTTTACATTTCGTTTTGTGTAGCATGGAAAAATCGGAGAAACACTCCCATTCGGAATGCATTGGTTTACATTTCTTTCTTTGGAGCACAGTTATTTTTATTTATTTTCAGTTTTTGAGGAGGTGCTTCAAGGTGCTTCTGCAATAATCCAAAATCAAATGGAAAAACCCGTTGGCTATTTGTCAAGGGAACCCAGGGCGACGCTCACTTCCGGGTTGGCCAACATACGTAATCCCTCCACCACTATACTGTGATAACGCATGTTGAAGTTGAATGATAATGAATTAATTTATTCTTTATTCTGCCTTAGTATTTATTTATTTGGCAGCGAAATGCAGTGTGTGTGTGTGTGTGTGTGTGTGTGTGTGTGTGTGTGTGTGTGTGTGTGTGTGTGTGTGTGTGTGTGTGCGTGCGTATCGTATGCACACGAAATGGTCATTTGGCGTATGTACTGCACGCATTTTGAAAGTGTCAAACCGTGCGATCTGTGCGCATATTGGTGAGACTGGAAAAGCTGTCATATTCTTAGTTATCACAGACAATTTTTAACAATAAATGTTCTGTACGGAGCTCCTTAAGGGACAATAGGGAGAAAGCTCCCGGACAGAACCTTAGATGGAAGTCGTGCTTAGTGACAAATCACGACAAATACTTCCAATTGATATGCATGAGTTTGAAAATTGTGCTTTTTGACACGAACATTTAGAAAATACGTGTACCTGATCACGTTTCAATAGATTAAATAACGTGACAGTGTCACCTATTTTCGTGAGCCCGGGATGCCTGTACGCCGGCCATTATCGCCCGATGAAATATTCTTCGTCATATCTATCAAACCAAACATCCTTCACATTCGCCGAACGACGATTATGAAAGTAAAATGCAAATTTCTCGCTAAAAATGTTTACATAAACACTTTTAATGGTTTAACTATGCTAAAATATCATATTTTCCACCCAGGATAAAAAGTATGTCCGCCATTTTCACAGAAGAATATCCTAAAAACTATCCAATAGGAAAGATGCTCACAGCGTCTATTAGAGACGTAGTGAGGCACCCCCCATTCCGTATGCAGAAGACGCCGAAGGGTACCTTTACCGTCACCGACCGACTAAAAAGGGTACCTTTCCCGTCAGTCACCGACGCTAAAGGGCCTTTGCCAACAGTCGGTATTTGACGTTCTCTGAGTGAGACTGTGTTGCCTAAATTCAGCCGTGGTGCAAAGTTACAGCCACCGAGCCAGTCGCACATTGAGCTTCCCCCAAATGCGCTGTTTCGGTGGGCGTGTCAAGGAGGAGGGTGGGGGTGTGGCCCTAAGCAGCTTGCAGCCACCATGCGCTCTGTTTACAGTGGATGTATCGCAATGGCGAGGCGCACACAGCCTTTAGCCGTGTTTTGTAAATATTCTAGAACACACGGGAGTCCTGGAGCTCTATATCTAAATATTATCATATAGCCTACACAGATATCTATATCATATAATATATATTATCACGGCCAAAAGCTGTGTGAGCCGATATTATGAATCTCAAACGACCGCGTTGGGTTCTCCGACGTTCCTGGTTCTTCAACGTCCACATCAATGTGAATACACACACTGTAACGCAAGTGTTTCTTGTCGGTTCTTTGACGTGTCTTGTATTTCCACAACGAGACTGTCGTGGGGGTTATCTGAGCCATGGTTGAGAAGGAATTGGGGGAAAGGAACTTTGGTTTGACTCGCTGAAGTACATGAACTGCGACATGCCGCCGGTTGCCGCGAGGCACCATCGCCCGGCAGCGGGCAGCCGGCAACAGGCAGCGCGCGGTTCAGTCGACTTCAGGTTGATGTGAAAGTGGAAGAACCAGCGACGTTGCAGAACCCGACAAAGTCGTTTGTGATTCATAATATCGTCTGGAGGCGCACACAATATGTTATATGATATAGATATCTATGTATATGATATTATTTAGATATAGAGCTCCAGGACTGTAACGCAAGTGTTGTACACGGTCCGTGGATCTTCTGGCCAATCGATTTTCGTTTTAAAACCAGGAAATGGAAAACGGATAACGAGCCGTCTCCCGTCTCCCGTCTAGGAGTCGGAAAATGGGAAACGAGGAACAAACCTATTTCCCATTTCCCATTTCCCATTTCAAAACGGGAAACGGGGAACGGGTCGTTTTCTGTGGTTCGTGTGCGTGGTTATGAATGGAAATTCGGGTAAATAAAAACAGGGGCAATTTTCATGTCTATTTTTACATAAATTTTGCATTAATATGACCGGGAACTTGATGTCTTTTGTCAGTGTCTGTTAATCATGGCTACCGTTGATGAAGTTGGACATTTAATACACGAAATGAGGCAAAGCGGCATGTCTTACACTGGGATCCCACCGGACGCGTACGCGCCGCGGAACGGCTGCGCCGCGGAACGGCCGCGTCCTCTGCCCTGCGTCCATTCCTACCGGGCGCGTAACGGCAGCGTAGCGCTGCCTTGCGAGCCAGCCGTATCCACGCGAGATCACGAGATCACGCGATAATCCTAAACCTAATGTACTCACCTTCCACTCCCAAAACTATTGCAATTAAATGCCACGCTTTGTCCTTTCTGACATTTTCCTTATAAAAAGGATGATTTGGTACATAAATGACTTCATGTTGCTGAACTTCGACAATGAGTCTCTCGTCGTCCATGCTGCCGACCCTCTGAGACCCACCGGTCATGACGTAATAATGTTGATGTGAAGTTACATGAGCTGAGTAGGCCTATTGTGTTTTATTTTGAAAATTGACCGGATGCTCTATGGCTTTTACTTTTCACTTCCTGCCCGGCTCGACCTGCTCTGTCGAAATTGACGCGGTTTAGCAGCGGCTCGCGGCAAAAATAGAATTGGACGGAAAGATAGCGCCGCGGTGCGGCGCAGCACGCCGCTCCTGGGACGCTGCTGAAACGTTCCGCGGCGCACCCGCTGGAAATGGTCTCATTGATTATAGTGGAAGCGATCAGCAGCGGTGACCGCGGCGCAGCCGTCCCGCGGCGCGTACGCCTCCGGTGGAATCGAGCCTTTATGCTGACATTTCAGAAAGACTAGTCGCTGAATTTGACTTAATAAGAGGTAAGAGGCTTATCAGAGAGAAGTATTCGGCGATACTGCGTCGAGCATGATTTGTTGAGGCGTCCTCTGTCAAGCGACCGATTGGAGGTAGAGGTGGCTCGCGCGATTCATGAGGTAGGTTAGTAGCCTGGGCGAAAGCCGACTGCGCGGAGCCAAAATGTAATGATGGGCAAATTAAGTTTTGTTGAAGCTCAGATCCATATAGGCATATTGTTTCAAAAATTGGGTTAGTAGGCTACTTGAAGTGTCAGGGCCCTCTCATGTTTGCAATTAAATGCGCCCAATTCGACAAGACGTGACATCCTACCCCCGAAAATATTGGACTGAGCTCAAACTTTTGCACACTATACTTGCATACATTTGACATTTTACGCAACTTGTATTTTTTGGTGATCAGAATAAAGTGTTCCTGAACATCCTCTTCTCCTTGTTTTTCATAAATTATGATGATGATGTGTGTGTACCTAGCCTACTACTGCTCTATTAATGAAGATGGACGTAATGCAGTCAATCTAGCCTTTTCCCGTCCATGAGAAATGTACTGCGTGGGTTAGCCCTATTTATCCTTTGAAATAAGTTATATCTCATGTCATGTGTATGTGAACACTTAGGCCTATGACCTGTGGGTCTTATGTCTGCTAGCGTTTTGGAGTGCGCGCACCCAGTTAAAACAGGTGCCGGACTAAACGCGATCGAACAAAAGAAGAAAAAGGTCCGCACACTGTTCTGCTCCCAGTTTATTATACACAACGTTTCGACCAGTCTGGTCTTCGTCAGGTGTAGGTGTGAGTTTGTGTTTCTGACAGTTCTTTTAATTTTTAAGTTTTAAAGACTCTCAATCAGGGGCGGGCGCAGTGCGCCGATGAATGATGAATGCTCCACACTTCATATTCATGTTCATTTATTCATATTCATTTATGTTCATATTCATATTTATTCATTTATTTATGAACTTTATGCCCTGGTACAAGTTATCTCGAACAGACCGTTACCGTCACACAGCTGTAAATGCAGTCCCAACACAAAACAACTATGCGCCCGCCGCAAGGCATTATGGGGCGACTATGCCCCATAATATGCCTATTCTATTCTAAATGCCTATTCTAATATGCCCCAGGCACATTAGAATAGGCCAGAATTAAAGTAAATTCAGCTTTTTTCAGGTCCATATGTGTACGTGCTGATCTGGAGTCAGTTTGGTAGGATTTGGGTATAAATATTTTTTTATATTTAAAGATATTCATGTAATTGCCATGCAAAATTGGTTAACCCGAACCAGCGGACAAAGAATTCAACCCGCGGCAACACTTCAAAAGTAGCCCAATTCCGCGGTAAAACCGCGTACCTGGCTGGTCATCAGCACATACAACAGAACCAGTTCCGGGTCATATTAATGCAAAATCAGTGAAGGAAAATTGCCCCTGTTTTTATTTACCCGAATTTCCATTCATAACCACGCACACGAACCACAGAAAACGACCCGTTCCCCGTTTCCCGTTTTGAAATCGGAAATCGGAAATGGGAAATAGGTTCGTTCCTCGTTTCCCATTTTCCGACTCCTTTTCCGACTCCCATTTTCCGAGACGGGAGACGGCTCGTTATCCGTTTTCCATTTCCTGGTTTTAAAACGAAAATCGATTGGCCAGAAGATCCACGGACCGTACACTTCCTTGTTATTTGGATAACCGTTCTGCTGTTGGTGTGATGCCGCATAACACGTCGGACTCTCGTATCTGGTATTTCTACAACGAGACTCGTATTGGGGGTTATCTCAGCCAAGGTTGAGAATGAATTGGGGGGAAGGAACTTTGGCTTTGACTCCCTCAAGAACATGAACCACGACATGGAGGAGAAAGGGATTGTTGGCGGCGAATGTCTCCCGCTTGAGCCCCGCTGAGTGACCACCGCCGGAGGCGGAGGTGCATAAGCGCTAACCGGCAAAGATCCCTTTCTCCTCCTTGTCGTGGTTCATGTTCTTGAGGGAGTCAAAGCCAAAGTTCCTTCCCCCCAATTAATTCTCAACCTTGGCTGAGATAACCCCCAATACGAGTGTCGTTGTAGAAATACCAGAGACGAGAGTCCGACGTGTTATGCGCCATCACACCAACAGCAGAACGGTTATCCAAATAACAAGGAAGTGTACAACACTTGCGTTACAGTCCTGGAGCTCTATATCTAAATAATATCATATGATACATAGATATCTATATCATATAACATTGTGTGCGCCTCCAGACGATATTATGAATCGCAAACGACTTTGTCGGGTTCTGCAACGTCTCTGGTTCTTCCACTTTCACATCAACCTGAAGTCGACTGAACCGCGCGCTACCTGCGGCCGGCTGCCCGCTGCCGGGCGATGGTGCCTCGCGGCAACCGGCGGCATGTCGCAGTTCATGTACTTCAGCGAGTCAAACCAAAGTTCCTTTCCCCCAATTCCTTCTCAACCATGGCTTAGATAACCCCCACGACAGTCTTGTTGTGGAAATACAAGACACGTCAAAGAACCGACAAGAAACACTTGCGTTACAGTGTGTGTATTCCAACCCAGTCGCCAAGAAAAAACGTCGACGGTGTACGTTTCCATGAACACTGGAGACGTACTATTACAACGTAAAAACAGCGTGTTATACCTACAGTATCCACGCGTGCCGCTGTGGAGGCGGGTTTCGGGGTTTGGGTTTCACGGCTTTCGCGGCAAATTGTGGACACGATTGTTTAGGGGGGGGGGGGGGGGGAGGTAGACTGTTGTTGACCGGGGAGGGGGGGGGGAGACACGTTTGTTGAGGGGGGGGGGACGACTTGATTGTAGGGGGGGGGACACGTTAGTTGAAGGGGGACGACGACGACGACACGTTTGTTGAGGGGGGGGGAGACACGTTTGTAGGGGGGGGGGCACGCTCGACAACGAGAGTTGTTTTTTATTGAACGCTCGACAACGAGAGTTGGTTTTTATTGAACGAGACTTCAACACGGAACAGCTGCACGAAACGATGGTCACGTCACTCTCGGTGACGGTGTCGACAACAATGAACACACGAACAATGTTAATAGAACAACACACAACCACATAACATCCCGAACCCATCAACCCCACTTAATCCTAACAACAAAACAAGTTAACAAAAGCCCCATTTGTCAACTGACAACCCCAATTCCCAGAATCCCCCGCGGCTCCGGAACACGGCGTAGTTTATATTAATCTTTATAATCCGAATGGGAAATGCAATATTTTAGGACCGATTCACCGTTAAACGTGTTTCTAATAACATTTCTAGCGAGAAATATACTTTTTACTTGCATAATCTTCAGTCAGTGATTGTGTCTGATCTTTAGTTTTATAGTTATTAGGATTTGATCGGATCGCTCGCATGTTTCAACGTCAGGTTGTTAGGCTGCTTTCGCTAAACTAGCAGCTCACGTGCTTCCTGCGTTTGTGTTATTAAACTGTTACTTTATGTAACTTTTAATGATATCATCTTGTTAGAAACACGTATATCTGAGAGGCAACCCAGTCGCCAAAAGCATTCGTTGACAGTGTACGTTTCGTGAACACTGGATTACGTCGCATTTCAACATAAAATAGCGTGTTATACACACACACACGCACGCACGCACACACACACACACACGCACACGCACGCACGCACAGACACACACAGACACACAGACACAGACACACACACACACACACACACACACACACACACACACACACACGCACACGGTGCATTTCGCTGCTAAAACAACAACAAAATATTCCCTCAAATATTATTGCTAAAGAACCGTTTTCCAAAGAACGAAATGTAAACCAATGCATTCTGAATGGGAGTGTTTCTCCGATTTTTCCATGCTACACAGAACTAAATGTAAACCCATGCAAATAAAGACTTCATTGTCATAATCATTTAAATATCATTAATCTCCGTGTGTTGGGTGGTATTCTATTTTTTTCAACGGGGCTGGTGCCGTCTCCTTTTGACCTTTTGACCCCAGACTTCTGGGGGAATAGCTGAATCAATTCATTAGTCAATCAGAAGCATGTAAATATCTTCCCGGTGGTGTAGGAGAACGAACAAGGTGTCCTCCAACATCTACACTTCCAGGCGATTGCAACGGTGCCACACATGAGCATATTCGAACATGTTTAATGGTAGTAATTAGCTGTCGAAATTGGAGGCCTTAATCAATAATGAGCAGCTATTGATTTGCTTCCCGATGGAAAAAAAATTGTGACAAATGACATGTTATTTAGCATCTACACGTTGAGCTGAGTCCAATGACACCAAGCATGACACTCTTGCTAATGGTAACATGTATTTTACATGGTACACCTAGGTCTAGGACATGATCTCGGTGTAGCAAGAGGGCGAGCTTGATCTCATTGGACTCAGCTTAACGTGTAGATGCTAATTAACATGTAATTTGTCAAAAATCTCCATCGGGAAGCAAATCTATAGCTGGTCATTATTGATAAAGGCCTCCAAAATCGACAGCTAATTACTACCCCGAAACATATTCAAATAGGATCATGTGTGGCACTGTTGCAATCGTCTCGAAACGTAGATGTCAAAGGACACCTTGTTTGCCCTGTTGCACGACCGGGAAGATATTTTCATACTTCTAATGGATTGATTCATATTTTAAGGTTCTCGGAGTGAGACTTTAAGCGGCTGCAGCAGAAGTGTTGAGACGATAAAAGATGATATCAAGACATTAATAGAATATTCCCATTCACATTATGATTCTTCGTCATAACATCCGACCAAACATCCTTTACATTCACCGAGCGAAGATTATGAAAGTCCAGGCCCCCCCTTCCTGCACTCGGGGTCCGACCGGGCCAAGTTTCGGTGCGGGGGTCCCAGTAAGGCCCTAGAATATGGTATTCAAATTTCAGGGCGGTAGGACCTTCCTATCTCAAAAACTGTTTTTCCACCACATTCTGAACCATTAGGTCTCGCAGGCAACACTTCTGAAGGGGCTTTGTCCAAATGACGGTCCATTTGGGAAAACTTTTTTTCTCTATGGGCTAGAACTACAAATCTTGGATATGTCGTTCTCGGGGCCCCGGGAAATGTGTGTAAACATTTTAGCATCCCTAGCTATCTCGAAAAGGCCGGAAAAGGGGCGTGACCTCCAACAGTACAGTCAATGTACATAAGACAGAGGTTAGTTTCTAGGCCCCATTTTTTGCGGGATGGAGGTGTACATTTGTGGCTTAATGTGTGTAGACACAGCTGGCCTGTGGCCACGTCTTTGAAGTCTGGGGTCAAAAGGTCAAAAGGAGCCGGCACCACGCCGCTTATGAGATAACAAAAAGTGAATCTGTATTTCTCTCATAACATTTTGTCATTATTGAAGAGAGGCCTGATTCTCAGATATGCATGTTGGACTGTTAGGGTATAGGTCTGGGAAGAACTTCAGGCCAAAATCTTGCAAGCGAGCCGCTGGGTGCAGGTGCAACGAGATGGAGCACTTGCTGAGTCATTTCCTGTAGGGCTGGAGCCACAGGTTGAAGCGTATGCGTCCTTTGAAACCCCCTTTGATATATAAGAGACCCCAAGGTACAGTTTACTTAAATGTTCTCGCCTCAGTCACCTATTGTATCACTTCCTTGAGGGCTTCGGCCTCCTAATTGATCATTGTAGTATAATTGAATGCCCTCTTTCATATTATATGATACTTCCACCACTGGGACGTGGCAACAACTCTCCAAATCCATATGGGGAGGGGGGGGGGATGCTTTTGGACAGTAGGGGTGTACACTAGACATAAATAGGAAGCAAACTCAGGAGAAGGAATGACCTCTCACAAATATTTATTGAATAAATTGTTTCAAATAACCCTGCCTCGTTAAATCAATGAACTTGGTGTTTTGCTTTCAAAAATAGGTTATAGAAGAAGTCTAAACTGCAGAAAATAAAAACATCCAAGCTGCCTTTTAAGGATACCTCGGAATATCTGTCTATTTTTTAACCGTCGGACCCCAGTTTACGACAAAAACAACACAATTTACGGCAGCTCCTTTGCCGCGTGGTTTTTAGAGCCATGTAAGGATTAGAGGGGGCGGTCGATAGCAACCACCATAGCAGCATGACGGTCAAGTGACTGGATGCAGCCCCGTTGAAAAAAATAGAATACCACCCAACACACGGAGATTAATGATATTTAAATTATTATGACCATGAAGTCTTTATTTGCATGGGTTTACATTTCGTTCTGTGTAGCATGGAAAAATCGGAGAAACACTCCCATTCAGAATGCATTGGTTTACATTTCGTTCTTTGGAAAACGGTTCTTTAGTAATAATATTTGAGGGAATATTTTGTTGTCGTTGTTTTAGCAGCGAAATGCACCGTGTGCGTGTGTGTGTGTGTGTGTGTGTGTGTGTGTGTGTGTGTGTCTGTGTCTGTGTGTCTGTGCGTGCGTGTGCGTGTGTGTGTGTGTGTGTGTGCGTGCGTGTGTGTGTGTATAACACGCTATTTTATGTTGAAATGCGACGTAATCCAGTGTTCACGAAACGTACACTGTCAACGAATGCTTTTGGCGACTGGGTTGCCTCTCAGATATACGTGTTTCTAACAAGATGATATTATTAAAAGTTACATAAAGTAACAGTTTAATAACACAAACGCAGGAAGCACGTGAGCTGCTAGTTTAGCGAAAGCAGCCTAACAACCTGACGTTGAAACATGCGAGCGATCCGATCAAATCCTAATAACTATAAAACTAAAGATCAGACACAATCACTGACTGAAGATTATGCAAGTAAAAAGTATATTTCTCGCTAGAAATGTTATTAGAAACACGTTTAACGGTGAATCGGTCCTAAAATATTGCATTTCCCATTCAGATAATAAAGATTAATAAAGATCATACACATTCACTGACTGAAGATTATGAAAGGAAAATTTACATTTCTCGCTAGAAATGTCATTAGAAACGCGTTTAATGGTGTATCTGTCCTAAAATATTGCATTTCCCATTCGGATAATAAAGATTAATATAAACTACGCCGTGTTCCGGAGCCGCGGGGGATTCTGGGAATTGGGGTTGTCAGTTGACAAATGGGGCTTTTGTTAACTTGTTTTGTTGTAAGGATTAAGTGGGGTTGATGGGTTCGGGATGTTATGTGGTTGTGTGTTGTTCTATTAACATTGTTCGTGTGTTCATTGTTGTCGACACCGTCACCGAGAGTGACGTGACCATCGTGTCATCGTCCCCCCCTCAACAAACGTGTCTCCCCCCCCCTCCCCGGTCAACAACAGTCTACCTCCCCCCCCCCCCCTTAAACAATCGTGTCCACAATTTGCCGCGAATGCCGTGAAACCCAAACCCCGAAACCCGCCTCCACAGTGGCACTCGTGGATACTGTAGGTATAACACGCTGTTTTTACGTTGTAATAGTACGTCTCCAGTGTTCATGGAAACGTACACCGTCGACGTTTTTTCTTGGCGACTGGGTTGTGTATTCACACACACACATGTGGCGCTCGCACGGTCGAGTCTCATTGGCGGGCCAACGTCTCTGGGCGGGCCAGGCAGAGTAAGGGGAGGAGCTGAGATTCCTGATGACGTCATGAGCACAGACATTCCAAATCAGCGCGCTTGAGCCTCAGTTTTTTCAAAGGCGAGCAGAACAGCTAGTGCTAGTTTTACACCAAACGCAAGTTTTAGCCACTGGGGGACCATAGGCAGGCTAGGGGAACTCATATTTATGTTAGAAAACCTCCCAAAGTGAGATTTTCATGTCATGGGACCTTTAACTTCCGAATTAAATTAAATTCCGAATTAACTTCCATTAACTCCATTAACTTCCAAAGTCTGAGATTTGTCCTTTACTTGACATGAATGGCGTTGAACACGGATATATAACACACATATCATTGAAATAGCTGGAACAGGCACGCACGTATTGATTACCTGAATGATTATGGGAGACCTACGTAATTTTCATAATATTGTAAATTGTCTGATATTAACATTTCAGCTGCGTTGGTAGGTATTTCATTTTCATTTGCTTGTTTAGCTATGTATGACAGGGTTATGGTTAGCTATGTATGACAGTTGACAATGTTGGTGTAGGCCTATTACAATTCAATATTTGGGTAGGCTACTCCAACTTCGTTGCTGGTCGATATGTAAACATTTACTTTTATATAAATTATTGATTGCATTCTTCGTACATGTTTCATGTATTCATATGTTTTTTACATGTTGTGACTGTCTGAGTTTGTGATGTGAGTCTATGGTCTTGTATATGCATGTTTCATGTATTTATATGTTTTTTACATGTTGTGACTGTCTGAGTTTGTGATGCGAGTCTTTGGTCTCGTATTTATATGCATGTTTCATGTATTTATGTTTTTTACATGTTGTGACTGTCTGAGTTTGTGATGTGAGTCTTTGTTCTATTGTGTCTCGTATTCATATACATGTTTTGACTGTCTGAGTTTGTGATGTGAGTCTATGGTCTTGTATATACATGTTTCATGTATTCATATGTTTTTTTACATGTTGTGACTGTTTGAGTTTGTGATGTGAGTCTTTGGTCTCGTATTTATATGCATGTTTCATGTATTTATGTTTTTTACATGTTGTGACTGTCTGAGTTTGTGATGTGAGTCTTTGTTCTGTTCCCACTCTTGGCCTGCACCTTGACGTGGTGAGTGAGTTTTAAACTAAGCCAGGCCTTTTATATTTTTTTGTTTGTTATTCACAGTCTATCTTATTAATGATACAAAGCCTTAATTAAACCCCTTCTCTTCTGTTTGCAGAAAATGGAAACTTCAGAGTATATTTTATCTTAAGTTAGATAATCTTTTTTTGAGATCCCAGTCCATCATGCTCCTCTACTTGTCTGCCGTGCCACCATCATGCCTCATGCATCACCTCTCAGCGCCTACCCAGCTGCATCTTATTCCATTTCGAAAAAGCGAGCATCTCACCAAGCAAAGTTTTGCTAATGCCTGCTCAAGTTATTTAAATACTTCATTCTATGGATATCTGAAAATATTTACAGATGGTTCTAAAGATCCCAAAGGACAATGTGGTATTGGCATATATATTCCAGAATTTGAAAAAGGATATGGATATAGAGTGGGTGACTTTATCAGTATACTCAATCGAGATGGCCACAACAATAACCGCTCTTAGATGGGTTGTAGATACTAAGTTTTATAACAAATAATTCAATACGTGAAGATTTGGTGATAGAGGTAAAGCATCTTCTTTTAAATATTATAAGCCTTGGTTTAGTTATTCAGTTCTGTTGGATTCCAGCCCACCATGGAATATATGGCAATGAAATTGCTGATAAATTAGCTAAAAGATACTAACCTAATTAGAAGAATTTAACCTTAAGTATATATATTTTTTATTTTTATTTATTCATTTCTTTTGTTAGTTTGTTTTATTTTGTTTATTTTGTTTCGTTAGTTTGGTTTTTTCTTTGAATTTATTTGTATGATTTAAAGTATGATTTGCCAACGTCCTTGTCCTTGTCAACGTCCTTGTCACAAACTCCTGTGTAGTAGTCCAGTAGGTCGCGGTATATGGGGAAAAACTATGATCCGCCACTAAACTAGAAGAAGAAGAAGATCTCTGCATCCGGTACGTCATGGACTAGGTCACGTGTCCTGGCCACATACCGCGGAAGCAAATCGCTCCTGTATGTTACCATGCGCCACTGAGCAGTTTGCATAGGAATGAATGGGCGGCCATTTTCCAGTCCGTGGTCCATCCTTTATTATGTCCATGGTTACCATGCGGCACTGAGCAGTTTGCATAGGAATGAATGGGCGGCCATTTTCCAGTCCGTGGTCCATCCTTTATTATGTCCATGGCTCGATTTCACCGCCGTTTCACCGAGCATATAAACAAGCAATATAAACAAATGATATAAAACAAAATCCCAGCCTCTTTCATTTTCAAATAGTATGTAAATATTCTGAATGAATAAAAATTGAAAAGATATGCGTGTCCTGTCATGTGTATAAGCTATACACACACGACTTTATCTATCTATATATATTTATATATTATCTTATATTATTATTATTATTATTATATTATATATTATATAAATATATAAGTTAAGAGTAACTTAAGCTACAGTTGTGCGTCTTCTCCATATTGTCCGCCATCGTACTGCTGCGAGTGCGAAATGCATCCTGGGATTTATAGCGGTTGCAAGCACACACAAGCCACCTCCGATGCATGCTCGGTGAAACGGCGAGATCGAGCACGCATCAAGAACACTTCCGGGTTTTACGACAGTACTCGCTTGATGCGTGCTTCGAATTGGAACAGTGCTCGGGCAACGACTGATGACGTTTCACGAGTCCACGAGCACACGAGCACGCACAAGTACGCGAATTGAGAAACGGCCATAATAATAATAATAATAATAATGCATTTTATTTAGAAAAGCTCCTTTCAGGTCACTCAAGGACACTGTACATCACACACAATAAAACACACAATGAAATATACAAAAAGCGTGATAAAATAGACATAGAAAGGACAACATAATAAGGGCATAGGGCAGAATGGCAGGAAGCATGGAGGTTAGAGAGAGTAGGCAGTCCGAAACAGGTGGGTTTTTAGTTGTGCTTTGAAAATGGGGAGAGAGTCACAGTTTCGGAGGTCGGGTGGTAGAGAGTTCCAGAGCTGGGGAGCAGAGCGACTGAAGGCTCTGCCCCCCATAGTGCTGAGGCGGGCAGGGGGCACAGAGAGGTGGATGGAGGAGGAGGATCGAAGGGAACGGGTGGGGATGTTAATGTGCAGGAGATCAGAGAGGTAGGGAGGGACGAGGTTATGGATGGCCATGAATGTAAACACTAGGAGTTTGTAGTTAATGCGGTGGGTTACGGGGAGCCAGTGGAGCTGCTGGAGGACAGGGGTGATGTGATGGTATGAGGGGGTCTTTGTGATGATGCGGGCAGCAGAGTTTTGGACCAGTTGTAGTTTGCGGAGGGACTTGTGGGGGAGGCCGAAGAGGAGAGAATTGCAGTAGTCCAGACGGGAGGTGACGAGGCTGTGAACAAGGATGGCGGTGGTGTGGGGGGTGAGGGAGGGGCGGAGTCTGTTGATGTTGCGGAGATGGAAATATGCAGTGCGGGTAATGGTGTTGATGTGAGAATGGAAGGAAAGTGTGCTATCGAGGATGACACCCAAGCTCTTAACCTGAGGGGAGGGGGAAACTGAGGAGCTGTCGATGGTGAGAGAGAAGGTAGTGACTTTCGCTAGTGTGGATTTAGTGCCGAGGAGGAGCATTTCAGTTTTATTGCAGTTTAGTTTAAGGAAGTTTGAGGTGAACCAGGTTTTTATTTCGGAGAGACAGTCGGTGAGGGAGGGGGGTGGGAGTGAGGAATTGGGTTTGCAGGAAAGGTAGAGCTGGGTGTCATCCGCGAAGCAGTGGAACTGGATATTGTATTTGCGGAGGATGTGGCCGAGGGGGAGGAGATAGATGATGAATAGAAGAGGGCCCAGGACAGATCCCTGGGGCACACCAGTAGTGACTGGGGAGGGATTGGAGGTGAAGGATTTAAGCTGGATGAACTGGGTGCGGCCTGTGAGGTAGGAGTGGAACCAACTGAGGGGGGTGTGGGAGAGGCCAATCGAGGAGAGTCTACTGAGAAGGATGGGGTGTGAGATGGTGTCGAACGCTGCACTCAGATCGAGGAGGATGAGGATGGAGAAGGAACCAGAGTCAGCTGCAATGAGGAGATCGTTAGTGATTTTGATGAGGGCGGTCTCTGTGCTGTGACGGGGGCGGAAACCGGACTGGAAAGGCTCGTAGAGTGAGTGGAGGGATAAGTGGGAGTGAAGTTGGGAGGCGACAATCTTTTCTAGGGTTTTGGAAATGAATGGTAGGTTAGAGATGGGGCGGAGGTTACTGAAGTTGTTGGGGTCTGAACCGGGTTTCTTTAATATGGGGGTGACAGCGGCAGTTTTGAAAAGTGAGGGGACTATTCCAGATGAGAGTGAGGAGTGAATGATGGCGGTGATGAGAGGGAGGAGGGAGGGGAGGCAGGATTTGACTAGGGTTGTGGGGAGGGGATCAAGCTGGCAGGTGGTGGGCTTAGATTTGAGAATGAGAACGGAGAGGTCGGAGGCAGTGGGGAGAAGAAAACTGGCGAAGAGATGGCAAGTAGGGGGAAGTGCAGGTGGGGAGAGAGGGGGGGAATTGGGATGTAGGTGCTGATGAATGGTGTGGATTTTCAGATTGAAATAGTCCAAGATGGAATTGCAGGATTCAGTGGAGTACAAGTGGGGGGGGAGAGAATTGGGTGGGTGGAGGATTTTTTTGAGAACCGAGAAGAGGGTTTTTGAGTTACCTTCATTGGTTAAAATGAGGCCGGAGTAGTAGGTGGATTTGGTCAGGGATATGAGGTCCTTATATTGTGCAATGTGGGAGGTGTACATGTCATTGTGGATGGTGAGACCGGTTCGTTTATAAAGTCGCTCAAGTTGACGGTTTTTAGCTTTCATGGACCTGAGCTCGGGGGTAAACCAGGGGGCAGATGTGGAAAAGGAAACAGACTGGGTTTTTAGGGGGGCGATAGAGGTGAGAGTGTTTGTGAGGCAGGTGTTGTAAAGAGTGACGAGTTCATCAGGGTTTGAGGTAGAGTCGGTGGTCGGAAAACTGTCAATGAGGGAGCAGAGGGTGGCAATGTTAATGTTCTTGATATCGCGAAATGAAATGAGGCGGGGCAACTTGATTGTGGAGAGGCGGAGGACAGCTTTGAAAGTGAGGAGGGAGTGATCTGTGGCGGGGAAAACATCAGCAGTGGGCTTGGAGGGGGTGAGACCGGAGCAGGAGACTAGGTCAAGAGAGTGGCCTTTGATATGGGTGGGGAAATCAATCAGATTATGTAGTCCAAAGCTGTCAAGACAGGATGCAAAGTCTCTGGTGAGAGGCAGGTTGATATTGTCCATGTGAATATTGAAGTCCCCCAGCAGAATTACGTTGGGTGAGAGAGTGGATATATGAGTGAGCAGAGTAGAAAATTCACTGATAAAATCACTGTGTGGCTTGGGGGGGCGGTAAAATGTAGCAATGATGGTAGGTGAGGGGCCAGGAAGCTTAAAAACAAGGCATTCAAAAGAGCTGAATGCAGGCACAGAGACGGGCAGGACTTTCCACTTCTCACGGTGAATTACCGCGAGACCTCCCCCGCGGCCGTTGCCACGGGGACGGCAGATGTAAACAAAACCGGGAGGAGAGGAGTCGTTGAGTGTGGAAAAGTCATTGGGCTGTTGCCAAGTTTCAGTTAAAAATAAAAAGTCAAGCTTACGGTCAGTGAGGACGTCTTGGATGAGATGACCTTTGCCGGTGAGAGAGCGGATGTTGAGGAGACCGAAGTTGACAGCGGAGGAGTCGAGTTTGACGGTAGCATTAGCCGACCTAGCTAGGCTGGCTAATGCATGATGGTTGACGGCGCGGCCGGAGTTGATGGGAGAGCGACGAGAAGTGGACCAGGTGGAGTTGATTGTACTGGAGTTGTCGCTGGGCTGGACATGTCTGCGGGACCCGCGGTGGATGTAGCGCCGACGAGGGGGGCGAGCGAGGTCCGGGTGATGGTGCAGCTCCGGAGGTGGGGGCTCCAATACATCCAAGCGGGTCGCGAGAGGGTCTGTGATGGAGTAGTGGAGTAGTCCTGCCACAGGATGATGGCAGAACAACAGGAATACCCAGACCAGTCCAAAGCAGGTGAGAGAGTTGTTGGGCCGCATGATGAGGCAGGAACCAGGTAAGCTTAGAAAGCCGGTGTCGCGACAGCCGGTTAGCAACTAGCTACCGGCGTTAGCCCGTAGTGGTGGATAGGGGTGCCGGAGCTAGCTGTGCGAGATAAAATGTTCACGCGACACTACTACTACTAGTCCTACTACTATTACTACTACTGCTACTAACGTTACTACACTACTACTACTACTACTATTACAACTTACTATTTCCAGCGAACAGCGGCAACAAACATGCCAGCGTACACTCGACCGGAAGGGGAGGTCAAATAATCTATTCTATTTGACATTTGCGGATCTCTTCTCTTGTCGAACCTAGAGAAGACCACGCCCGACCTGTTTGTATTGATTTGATTATCATCATTTCGCCGTGTTACCGATTTGAAGTTGTCATCCCATGGCTATGTGGTTAGCCGCTAACTAGTAGGAGCGGGAAAGGATCTGCACACTGCTTGCAAAGGACTTAATTAGATCAAAGATGCCTGAGGAAGATCTGTCTGTTTGTGTGAGTCATGTTACAGCATCTATGTCACACCTGCGCTTACATTGTATACACTTGCATTTGTTACCGTACATACGTATTACGTCATCACGCTGAGATTGGTCAGTCGTTGTATAGGCGTGTATTTCACACGAGGGGCGTGTATTTCACACGAGGGACGTGTATTTCACACGAGGGGCGTGTATTGCACACGAGGGGCGTGTCTTGCAGGAGGACGCAGGACGCAGTCGGACCCTATTGGCCGTTTCACCGAGCATGCATCGGAGGTGGCTTGTGTGTGCTTGCAATCGCTATAAATCCCAGGATGCATTTCGCACTCGCAGCAGTACGATGGCGGACAATATGGAGAAGACGCACAACTGTAGCTTAATTACTCTTAACTTATATATATATTTGTATAATATAATAATAATAACAATAATAATATAAGATAATATATAAATATATATATATAAAGTCGTGTGTGTATAGCTCATACACATGACAGGACACGCATATCTTTTCAATTTTTATTCATTCAGAATATTTACATACTATTTGACAATGAAAGAGGCTGGGATTTTGTTTTATATCATTTGTTTATATTGTTCAGTAGTATATGCCTAAATGAGGCCGTAGCACAGTTAACGGACGAGCAGAGGTGGTGACGTCATCGAGTCCGCTGCTGTTCCAATTGCAGGTACGTACTCGCGTGCTCGCAAGTCTGTGCTTGAAGTACGGACTTGCCAAGTACGTGCTTGCAAGTCATCGAGTCCGTAGTACGCGTGCTAGGAATTGAGAAACTGCCTTTCTCTCTCTGCCGGACCGTTGTCGAGGTGGCGGTGTCACACTAAATTTGTACCGGCTGCCAAATTTGTACTGGGCGCGTCATCCATACGTAATCCATTCCAAACCTGCCTGTCAGCAGATGATCGCGTCGTCCGTTGCCGGGCAGGTTTCAAAAAACATTCGCGCTCATGTTGCCAAAGACGAAATAACATAATACAGTTAACGGATCGCTAGATAACACTTGTTTTTACTTTATATTTGTATTGTATTTAATTGTTTGATCAAATTTAGCTAGTAAACTGAGTGTTTAAAGCGGGTTTCAAAAAACATTCGCGCTCATGTTGCCAAAGACAAAATAACATAATACCGAAAACGGATCTAGATAACACTTGTTTTTACTTTATATTTGTATTGTATTTAATTGTTTGATCAAATTTAGCTAGTAAACTGAGTGTTTAAAGCGGGTTTCAAAAAACATTCGCGCTCATGTTGCCAAAGACGAAATAACATAATACAGAAAACGGATCTAGATAACACTTGTTTTTACTTTATATTTGTATTGTATTTAATTGTTTAATCAAATTTAGCAAGTAAACTGAGTGTTTAAAGCAGGTCAAGGACGAAATAGCACAATACAGATAACGGATCGCTAGATAGAAGGTTTGCGAATGTTCGTGAACCTTTCACGTTATTCGACGCGATTGTCCGTTGCCAGGCAACGGACGAAGCGATCATCTGTCAACTGTCTGTCAACTGATGCTGTCAACATGGGACTACAATACATACTGCACCACCTCGACTACCCAGGGACGTATGCCAGGATCCTGTTTGTGGACTTCAGCTCGGCGTTCAACACCATCGTCCCTGAAATCCTTCATCAGAAGCTCACCCAGTTCGAAGTGCCTGTCAGTGGATCATCAGCTTCCTGATTGACAGGCAGCAGCATGTCAGACTGGGGAGCATCTCTTCCAAAACCCGGTCCATCAGCACTGGCGCCCCACAGGGGTGTGTCCTCTCCCCGCTGCTCTTCTCCATCTACACCAATGACTGCACCTCAAAGAACCCGTGTGTAAAACTCCTGAAGTTTGCAGATGACACCACCATCATTGGTTTGATCCAGGATGGTGATGAGTCTGCTTACAGACAGGAGGTGGAACAGCTGGTCCAATGGTGCAGTCAGCACCACCTGGTGTTAAACCACAACAAGACTGTGGAGATGACAGTGGACTTTCGGAGAAGTCCCCCCCCCCACTCCCCCCCCTCACCATCCAGAACGACACAGTGTCCACTGTCGATTCCTTTAGGTTCCTAGGTACAACCATTTCACAGGACCTAAAATGGTGTCCCCACATTTACTCTGTCCAGAAAAAGGCCCAGCAGAGGTTATACTTCCTGCGACAACTAAGGAAGTTTAATCTGCCTAAAGAGCTGCTGACCACCTTCTACTCAGCCATCATCCAGTCTGTCATCTGCACCTCGATCACTGTCTGGTTTGGGTCAGCCACCAAACGGGACAGGGCCAGACTGCAACGGACAATACGGGCTGCGGAGAAGATCATTGCAGCTGACCTTCCCACCATTGAGGACCTGTACCAGTCCAGGGTCAGGAAAAGGGCAACAAGAATCGCCCTAGATCCCTCACATCCTGGTCACAAAATGTTCAACCTCCTACCCTCGGGCAGGCGATACAGGGCACTGTTTGCCAAAACCAGCCGACACAAAGTCAGCTTCTTTGACCAAGCAGTCTCTCTGTTGAACGCTCAGAATTAGCCCCCACCCTCTATTTTATTATATTATTATAATTATTGTTATTTATTGTATTGTATTGTTATTCTGTATACTTAACCGTTTATTTATATTTATTTATTTTTTTGTACTGTTTTCTGTTTTGTGTTTTTCTCTTTTTTAGATATTAACAATAGGTTAAATGTTGTGTGTTGTGTAGGTTAAGTGTTGTACATAGAGAGCTAAGGGACCGAAGTCAAATTCCTCGTTTGTTCGCAAACCTGGCCAATAAAGCTGAATCTGAATCTGAATCTGTTGCCAGGCAGATTTGGAGTGGATTACGTATGGATGACGCGCCCGGTACAAATTTGGCAGCCGGTACAAATTTAGTGTGACAGCGGCATGCAAACTTTTTCTTGAAGAAAATTATTGTTTGCGTGAGAGAGCCAGATATATCCCAACGTTTTGAGTTATTATCGGCGGCGCAGAGAACAAAGCTTTTTTTGTTGTTACCGTGGGTTGATTAGCGGACCTTGTTTGTGACGGAAACGAAGGAGAACGTGAGTTGGTTATTAGCAACTATAGCGCTAGCTCATGCCATTAGCCACATGTACTTTGTTACATATTACTGAACTCCCGTGTCCCTGTCCCTTCAAAAGCGGAACCTGGACTGATGAGAGCTGTGTATTCTGCCTTGTACCCGGAGTGTGTGTGTGTATGTGATGCTTGAGCCTCTGTTGAGTAAACTTTATTGATGTTCGTCTGATGAACAGAGTTGAAGTGTGCATCTGTTAATGTTAATGTGGATTAACGAGGCATTAATTTCATGTCTGTTGTTTTAAAAATGTTTTATATTACGGTGTTTTAATTACATTACCCCCACTCTGTGTTTAATCTGAGAGTGAGCGGCGTTAGATATATACATATATACGCCTCAATCGGTTCGGAATAGAATTCAATGCAGAATAGAATAGGTGGTATAGTCCGCTATAAATACTTATTCCGATTAGTTTGGGGTTTAACTTGGAGCAGCTGCAGTAGTTCGCAATTGGTCCACTCCGTCTGTACTTTAATGCACACCGAACATTACCGCTGTCAAGGAAATTGGATTTATTGCCTGATTCACGTCTTTGTTATTATCACTCCGTAGTAGTTTCAGTAGTCCGGTAACTTAACAACCCCAGCGTGTCCGGTTGCTAAGCGACGGGTGACATCGGTGGGTTCATGTGTTAGCATCGTCGTTCTCGCTCCGTGTGTGTGTGTGTGTGTGTGTGTGTGTGTGTGTGTGTGTGTGTGTGTGTGTGTGTGTGTGTGTGTGTGTGTGTGTGTGTGTGTGTGTGTGTGTGTGTGTGAAAGAATGACAGGGAGAACGAGTGCTATGCAGAGATGAATGGACGGAACGATTTTTAGATTTCCAAATCGCGTTATTAAAAATATATATATATTGTGGCGAGCAGCGCGGGAAGGACGAGACGGGAGCCCAGGTTTAAATGGCGGCGCAACTCTCGTGCCTCAGTACACCGCACGACCCCGAGAGCTGCCTTTATTCAAAACACCACACATAACAGAAAACACGGCACAACTGACCAACACACACAACACTCTCACTAATGGTCCCGATCACACTACACATCACAATTAACACACAAACAATAAAGAACCCAAACCCGTTAACCCCACTTAACCTAATAACAGAACAAGTTATACAAAGACAATAAAACCCCTTTTCCCCAAACATTATGAATACCCAGACTCCCCGGGGGTAGGAGTCGCCACACAGCCCCCACCTTAGGGGTCAGACGTCCCGACGACCCCAACACCCACTGCACAGTCCCGAGTGTTCAGGGGGCCGGCGTCGCCGCCTTGGCCCCGGCCAGTAGCGGCCCCGTTGCGGTGCAGCCTTCCCCTCGGGTTGGGACGCCTGTCTCCAACAGTCAGTAGCGGTCCTGGGGTTGTGGTCGGGGACCACCTCCATCGGGGCCCCCACCAGGTTCCGCTGTAGGGGGCCTCTGGAGCGCCGTTCGGGCACCCCATCCTCCGCCGCCCTCCGACGTCTGGCCTTCCGACGGCCACGCCGGCGGCTGCGACGAGGATGAGTGGCACGCTGCCACGTCCACCCGCAGTCCTCGACCAGCCCCAGCTGCCGACACTGCGCAAGGGAAGCCTCAGCCGTCTCGGTGGGGGGAAGGGTGGCCGTCCGGATCCGGCCCTTCCGCTGCCTGGACTTGACCCCCATGTTCTTGGTGCCGGGGGGGAGGGCTGCCCCAGCCGCGTCCACGGATCCACCACCGCGACGGCGGCAGAGCTCCACCTCAGCCCGTTCGGCCTGGTCCAGAGCCGCATCGAGGGTCTGGGGTGCGGTGAGGCGGACATGCTGCCCCAGACTCTCCGGCTGCAGTCCCCGCAGGAAAGCGTGGAGCGCCAGGGCCTCCCGTGTAGCCGCGGAGAATTCCGGGTAGCTGCGTCGGGTCAAGAGCTGGACATCCGCAGCGTAGACCCCCAGGCTCTCCTCCTCCCTGCGGCGGTGAGAAGCCAGCAACTGCTTGCTCTCGTTGCTGGAGACCCGTTCACCGAACCGCCTCTCCAACGCTTGGATCAGGGCCTGCAGGTCTCGCTGGTCTGCTTGGTCCAGGTCGAGCAGCACCCGTGCTGCCGTCCCCTCCAATGCCAGGGCAAGGTGGACAACCGCCTCGTCGGCACCCCAGCCGTTGTGCCACGCTGCAAGCCGGAACTGGGCCAGGTATGGTTCCAACTGCGTTACCCCAGTGAACTTCGGCAGCCTAACCGCTGTCCTGGGGCGGTGGGCAGCTGCCGGTCCTCCGGGCCTTCCGGTCGTGTCCACAGGGGGGCGCTGCGCTCCCATAGCGCAGGGTGCGTTGTCCATGGGCTCGACCGCGAAACTCAAATCCCCCCGCGCATGCGCAGGCCACATCCCACTTCTGACACCAATGTGGCGAGCAGCGCGGGAAGGACGAGACGGGAGCCCAGGTTTAAATGGCGGCGCAACTCTCGTGCCTCAGTACACCGCACGACCCCGAGAGCTGCCTTTATTCAAAACACCACACATAACAGAAAACACGGCACAACTGACCAACACACACAACACTCTCACTAATGGTCCCGATCACACTACACATCACAATTAACACACAAACAATAAAGAACCCAAACCCGTTAACCCCACTTAACCTAATAACAGAACAAGTTATACAAAGACAATAAAACCCCTTTTCCCCAAACATTATGAATACCCAGACTCCCCGGGGGTAGGAGTCGCCACAATATAAAAAAAAAAAAAAAAAAAAAAAAGACAGAATCAATTCGTGGCGCTCGATGTTGATTCTGTGGCGCCGCGCCACACAATGGTCTATGTATGGGGCTTTGTATGGATTCCTGGTTGAGATCTGCATGAAGATTCTTCTCCCGCTGGGATTTCTCCCATCTCTGTAGAGGTAGTGGGGAACCTCAGTGGTAGTGGCGAGCTACCCAAACCAAGGACTGTTATTTTGTTACAAAGATTCAGATTTTCCCAGTGGCTGGATGTATTGAGAAACTGTGGTTGATATCTTATGTTTTTATTTATTATTTTTATTTTACTTCTTTAAATCTAAACAATATAGCTCTTAAAAAACGTACCTGTTGATTGTGTGAGTCCTTTACTCTGTCAGTCAATGCTATGCTTCTGATTTTTCTGGCCGACGAGTTAATTAATGCACTGATAAATATATCTGTATCTCCCAGTCTTTACCATCGACGGTTAGAGCTGATGCTGGTTTCAGTAATAGGCGAGCTAGCCAGGAGTCTGGAGACATGCCTTCACCCACCCTGATACAAGAGCTTCCAGGACTTTGGTTGTGGCTCAGAGAATGGAAACGTCTAGAGCTGAGAGATGGAGTGTTATGGTGCGTTCCAGAGCCCATCCAAACCAGTGGGACGTGGGACTTATCCTACCTCCAACTAAGAAAAGTGCACTGGAATGCCTGTCGAAGTGGAACATCCCACCGTCGAAGTGGAATCTCCTACTATCGAATTGGGGGGTGATCGACCTACCCCCACTTCACCAAGTAGGAGCTAGTACAGTTCAGGTAGGATAAGTCCCACATCCCATTGCTTTGGATGGGCTCTGGAACGCACCATTATACAGGGCACGAACATCAACATCAAGGCTAGCAGGCCCTTGGAGCTGGTCTGCATGGACTTTCTGTCAGTGGAGCCTGATCGGAGCAACACAAAAGATATACTGGTACTGACAGACCATTTCACTAAGTACGCAGTCGCGATCCCAACTCGAAACCAAAAGGTGCAGACTGTGGCTAAGTGTTTATGGGAAAACTTTTTGGTGCATTATGGATTTCCGGAAAGGCTTCTGAGTGACCAGGGTCCAGATTTTGAATCTCGCACCATAAAAGAACTGTGCTTCATCGCTGGTATTCAGAAGGTCAGGACTACCCCTTGCCACCCCTGGGGGAATCCAGTGGGGAGATTCAATAGGACCCTCCTCCAGATGCTGGGCACTCTGGAAAATAAGGACAAGTCTCATTGGAGGGAGTTTGTCAAGCCTCTAGTGCACGCCTAGAACTGCACACGGAATGACGTGACCGGATTCAGTCCCTACAAACTAATGTTTGGCAGACAACCCCGGCTTCCAGTTGATTTGGCGTTTGGTCTACCTTCCAGCCGTGAACCCAAGTCACATTCCCAGTATGTGCATGACTTAAAGGGCCGCCTAGAGGAAAGCTACCGAGTCGCCACAGAGAATGCCTCAAAGACAGCTGAGCGTAACAAGCAGCGGTTTGACAGGAGAGTTGTTGAGTCCACTCTTGAAACAGGAGATCGTGTCCTTGTGAGGAATGTTCGGATAAGAGGGAAACACAATTTGGCCGATAAATGGGGACCAGACATTCACATAGAGGTCAAACGTGCTGGTTACCTACCTGTGTACACTGTCAAACCAGAGGGAAAAGATGGACCACTTCGCACCTTGCACCGTGACCTCTTGCTGCCGTGTGGGTTCTTACCTGTGGCTGAGCCCGAGCAACCTCCGAAGCAGGCTATCAACAGACCTAGAACAAGGAGACAGTCGAGAATGGAAGTCACAGCTGAGTCTGAGGTGGCAGATGATAATTCAGAGTCAGAAGACAATGACTACTATTGCTACTTACCTAGAGAGACACAGAATACTGACTTTATTGAAACACAGATTCTGACCCGGCCAGAGACAGTACCTGCAAGGGAAAGACATGTCGGAGAGACAAAACAACCAACCCTGTCTCCAGTTGTTTGGCTTCCTGCTCCTGCCGACCTGGAAGAAAAGACAGAGACATTGATCATTGAGAAACAGGACAGAGAAAAGAGACCTGCACCTGAAAGAGAGACAGTGCAGCGGATACCTGTGGAGATCATTCCATCCAAATCAGAGAAACTTCCAGCTTTCGGGGATGACACCCCAAATGAGCCAAGCTCTGACAGATCAAACTGTTTTGGATGGAGAGGAACCTCAGCAGTTGTTGATCCAGAGGCTGAGGTCACCTCAAGGCACAGAGAAGCTCATCCCCCCAAAGTGAGAAGAGTTCTGTTTGGAAACTCTCAGGACGCCCCCTCTGACATTTCAAGACAAGAGGATGAGACCTTACCTGTCCAGTCGAGCATGTCGGAGTCTCCCTCAGAACCAAACATTATGGATGGAAGCCTTCCTGTTTTCTCAGACCTGTCATTCAGTGACAGCCGCAAGGACAAAGGATGCTTTGTCAACAAACCTTGTGAGGGCATGTCAGTGAACAGGACCAATGGGGAAACAGCAGCTGGGACATCTGGAAGAACAATCTCTCCAGTCATCATGGGAGAGATTGAGAGCGACAATGTTCCAAGACGTTCCCAGAGGCATAGAGAACAACCTGAACGACTACAGTATGGTCAACCGGGAAATCCCTTGCTGTCCATAGTCCAGTCACTTTTCCAATGCCTCAACCTTGCTTTTACCGACGCACTCCAGAACAATGGCTATGCAGACACCCCCCTAAGTAACCCCAAGGCCAATTCATAGTCATGTGGGTGTAATGGGACATACACACCTTTAGAAGGGAAGGATGTAACCCAGGTTACTAGGCACTTTTCAGAAGTCCAGTTTCAGTTCATTGATTAAATCAATAAATTAATAAGATAGATAAGATAAATAGATAAATAAATAAATAGGGGATTATTTAAAATAATCTTCCATAAAATGAATAGGATTTATGATTGAAATCTTAAATATGTCAATAAATAGATTAAAAAGATTAATATACACAAGGTTATTTATATCTGTTTAAAAAGAATATTTTGTTTATTTCAAGTGTGGCGAATGTGCCTTTCTCAAAGTGTACAAGATTCGGGTGACATGAGGAGTTCACGTAAGGCAACGTAGCGTAACCAATCAGACACCGTCAAGGTGTACGTGCCGTTTCTCTCTCTCTCTGCCGGACCGTTGTCGAGGTGGTGGAATGCAAACTTTTTCTTGAAGAAAATTATTGTTTGCGTGAGAGCTAGATATATCCCAACGTTTTGAGCTATCATCGGCGGCGCAGAGAACGCAGCTTTTTTTTTTTTTTTTTTTGTGACGGAAACGAAGGAGAACGTGAGTTGGTTATTAGCAATTATAGCGCTAGCTCATGCCATTAGCCACATGTACTTCGTTACATATCACTGAACTCCCGTGTCCCTGTCTCTTCAAAAGCGGAACCTGGACTGATGAGAGCTGTGTATTCTGCCTTGTACCCGGAGTGTGTGTGTGTATGTGATGCTTGAGCCTCTGGTGAGTAAACTTTATTGATGTTCGCCTGATGAACAGAGTTGAAGTGTGCATCTGTTAATGTTAATGTGGATTAACGGGGCATTAATTTCATGTATGTTGTTTTATAAATTTTATATTACGGTGTTTTAGTTACATTACCCCCACTCTGTTTAATCTGAGAGTGAGCGGCGGTAGAAAAAGGAAAAGTAAAGGAGATGAACGGAAAGAAATGTTCAGCCATTTGTCTCATGTTAATGTTGAGAAATGTGTTAAAAAGTAGTTAAGATGATTATTAGAAAACAATGTACATCTTTAAATATGTGTGTTAATATGCATTTATTTACATTTAAAAGTGTAGTTTATTTATATGAATATTATAGTAACCCTTTTTCTGGCCTTTATAGGCCGGGTCTTTTTGCTTTGTATGGATTCCTGGTTGAGATCTGCATGAAGATTCTTCTCCCGCTGGTATTTCTCCCATCTCTGTGGGAACCTCTGGGGAACCTCAGTGGTCGTGGCGAGCTACCCAAACCAAGGACTGTTATTTTGTTACAAAGATTCTGATTTTCCCAGTGGCTGGATGTATTGAGAAACTGTGGTTGATATCTCATGTTTTTTATTTATTATTTTTATTTTACTTCTTTAAATCCACACAACATAGCTCTTAAAAACGTACCTGTTGATTTTGTGAGTCCTTCACTCTGTCACTCAATGCATATTGCTAATACCCCTTTGTCCTATAGCGATCTAGACTTCTGATTTTTCTGGCCCACGAGTTAATTAATGCACTGATACATATATCTGTATCTCCCAGTCTTTACCATCGATGGTTAGAGCTGATGCTGGTTTCATAAACAAGTACCTACTGGGTACCATGGAGATCTGCCTAAATTCATGTGAATTAGGGTCTGAATGTTAAACAGCAGCTTTACATGTATATGGATGTCAATATAACTATGTCTTAAACCATGTCTTATTATATATAGCCTATAAAAACCTTGCCTGTGTCTTTGCATGACTGTGTATGTTAAAACAGTCTTAGTTTATATTAAATAGATAAATGCATTAAATGAACCATGGTATAAATCAACAATATCTTTCTTCATTCTGCTCCTTATGCCAACCTGTCTGGTACAGGAGAAGACACACATTTACACTGAACTTTGTCCCATTTAATGTAACCTTGGTTTAAGATAACATAAATAAGATTTACTTTATTAATCCTGAGGGGAATTGTTGTGTTTCAGATCCAGTGTGACGCCTGTGGAAGATGGTACCACGAGGGTTGTGTTGGGAGACCCGACAGAGATAATTTGTGCAGACGTCCTGCATGCCCCCAGGCTCAAATGTGTTGAAACAAGTCAGAGGTGTAGCCATGGTTTCAACATTGGGGGGGACAAATGCCTGGGGGCGGGGTCCGGCCCCCCCAGGCAAAGATTTTGAACATGCATTAATCTGGTGCACTCTGAGAGCAAAATCTCAATACCTAGCACCTTTCTAGGGATGGATGTTTAAAACACTTTAATACTGGATGTGACCAAGCAGTCTGGGAGTGTGGAAGACTTGAAATTGGGAAAAGGTTTACACACAAATACTTCAGAGCTCTGTTTTCCTTTACTTTTTCAATTTAATATAACATTTTGTGCTCCTCAATATTTCAACCAATCCAGTCAGTTTTCCCACATTCAATTCATTGATGTTTTGTCTTTCTTACAAAACACACACAAACAAACACCTGCACCACCACAACAAGGACACAAAATCCAGCCAGTTCTTACTTCCATTACATTTTTTATTGCATAACCATCACATTTGCCAATGTTGAGTAAAACCCACCCAGATGCATCTATCTCATGGACCTAAATAGAACCCCACCCCAAAACTTTTGTTACCCCTCAGATTTTCTGATATTTTCAACCACTTGTTTAATAAGTACCTAGATGAGTTTCATGAGAGAGCGCACTGAGCTAATCTCATGGTGAAACCATTAGCCGTAATGAATGATGCACTGTTAAAGAATTGGACATGTCAAGGACATAACCTAAATGTTTTCTGATTAGTTATGGATTAATCTATGAATACATACATTATACAATGTTTTGTAACTTTGAATGAGACTTGACTTAATAATTATTATATTGCTATATTAGCAACTGCAACGCTGCTGTGTAAAGTTGTGTGTCAACTGAAGGAGGCGAGAAAAAAAAAGAGATGAAGATGATGAAGACAGCGGTTTTAGTATCGATGCTGTTGCACATAAGTATCTAATCCTTTATTATTTTTTTTAATTTTAATCGATTAGTATCTGACTATACATTTTTTTGACAACCCTACACTATATACATGTGTGTTAACAGGATTCTGCTTGAATGTCATGATTCGGTCTTAACCTTTCATATTTACTCCTCTCTTAGGCGACTCACCTTTATGCCACCACTAGATTGACAAACTCTCCCTGTGCTTTCATCCTCCAAACTTTCTGTCTCTCCCGCTGGCTCACTAGCTCTACTCTGAACACAACAGAGGAAACATGGAAGGAATAATATCACAGATATCAGCAAACTATTTACCAGCAGACTACTGAAACACACTATAGACATCAGTGCCACTGCCAACAGGATTCTGCTCTAATGTCACAATTCGGTTTAAACCATTAATATTTACTCTTTGACAATCATTTTGCAGACGCTTTTAACCAAAGTAACTTACAAATTGCATTGAACATAGGAAAAGCCAAGGTTCTACTAGTTTCCAGAACTCCTCTCTTACTGTCCGTCCACACCAGAAGCGAATTGAGCGACCAAATCGCCGGAAGTCATTCACTTTCTATGGGCAAGAGCGACCAAAGCGACCAAAGCGACCAACGCTACCAGCGGCCAAAGTTGAGCGACCAGAGCGTCAAAAATAAGTTGAAAACTTTTTAACTTTATGCAAATGACTATTATTCGCTTCAGCGGCCAAACACTGACAGCCAATCGGAATGTAGACGCTCTTCGCTTGCGTGGATCCCAGGGAACATCGGCAGGCACTTTGGTTCCTACCTACCTTTATTCACTCACTGAACAAAATGTCGGCTGAAGTATTAATCGCGGCTGTAACTGGGCACCCGGTGTTGTACGAACCCACCCTTTTTCAGTTCAGAGATCGAAACGCCATAGTGGTTTGGATATCAAGTGATGATAAGCGGGAGTATTTATAGGCTACATCTAGAACGTTCGTATTTAAGCGGGACTCATTTTAATTTGCTCTACATGCCACCAATCTAACCAACCAATCGCATGTAGCATGCTTTAAACAAAACCAAAAAAGTTTTTGAAATCGTCACATAAACAAACTAATCGACAAGACGAGGGATAAATGACAAGGGATATATCTCTTGTCTTTTATCCCTCTATTCCCCACTATTCACGGAGCCTGAGGTGAATAATTGTTAATTAAATAGTCTAGATAGATAGCCTAGTCAAGTCTTTATTAATACCAAACGACACAAATCGTCGGGAATCCATTTAGGTGGTTCGGCCCACACAGGACTAGCCTACAAGACCACACAGAACAAGTCTGACTGGACATACACACAATACATCACATTAAAACTAGACACGCGTTGATAGATAGATAGACAGAAAGACCTAGATAGATAGATATGTTCCATTATTTGCCTTGCGGAGCCAACCAGTCCTGTGCACGTATGCAAATTAGCCATGTGCGCTAATGTCTATTTGTTTTGAATGCGACGAATGAGTGCAGATCAGGATTTGCAGATCCAGATCAGTGAAACAAATTTCAACTACTACAGCACGCAGGGTTTTTTGTTCTCGGTTGTAATTAGCCTTCATTTTAGGATTTTTTTTTATATTGGGGGGAATCACTGTCCTACTTGTTGTCGAAGCACTTTATCGAACAAGCAAAACCGTCTCGGCAATATGGCCAAGGTGTATGGGAGAGTTCACTATTTGATATGGCTGTCTGTAGGGCCTACTAAACGCATACGGCTCCTTTAAATGCGTCTGCATAATTGAATTGTACGTCATGAGCGACTTGAGCGACCAAAGCGAACAGAAAAATTCGCAGCGAAACTTTGTGAGCGACCAAAGCGTCTTGGTGTGGACGTACATAGGCTACTCACCTCTATGTCACTACCAGATTGACACACACTGCTTTCATCCTCCAAACGTTCTTGCTCTCTCTGTGCTTCACTCTCTTTATTCTGAACACACCAAAGTGAACATGCCACAGGGAAGATCCACATCCTCATTGTACCCAGCACTTCTGAAAATGCACTTCCGAATGCATCTCTGTCCCCAGCACATTTAAAACCAAACGGCCCATGCATTTAGATCTAATGGGGAACATTTCGGAACATTGAGACGTCGGCATAATGAGGCGTTGGAATTACGGAATGGGGCCGGGGCCAACGTCATCTAGCTGGCTTATTACATGGGTAACACATAGCTAATGATGCTGCTCGCTAGAGAAGCGACAAAAACCCACGAAATTTGATAGACACTATCAAAAGCTTCATAACTTACCTGTTTTTTCGATCGTAACATGCCACTAATTTGCTGTTGCTGATGTTTTTGATTCCATGGTCATGTAAAAAAGACAGTTGATGACCAATGCAATCGAGGGACACAAGTCACCGTCACCGAGCCGCACGTGCGGGGACGAATCAAATCATGGATCTATCCCATTGGCTAGCTAGCCCGAACAGCCATATTCTCATTGGCTGTAAGAGCTGTAGATAGAATCGGATTGAGTTATTTAGGGTGTGCGGCGCGCACTGTGTGCAGAGATGCGTTCAGGGAACGGAGTGTACTTCAGGGAAAACCTAAGTGTTCTACCCATAGAAATATTGAATTGCTATATCCCTATAAATTCCCAGCGATTTATTGGGGGGGACATTTTGGGATATCTGAACATTGGGGGGGACTTGTACCCCCCAATGTATATGGCCGCTACGCCTATGAAACAAGTACTGTATATATTAAGTTATTTAATAATAAGTTGAGCTTCCATATGTTACTCTTGCTACTATAACATGGAAGATATAATTTCATTAAACCAAGGGTGTAGCCATGGTTTCAAGATTGGGGGTGACAAATGCCTCCTGAATTTAGATCTGAAACTAAATCGGATACTAGATTTCTTCGAAGGTGGTGCTCCACACAGAACCTCCTCACCGTCATAACGGAGCACTTCGGGGCACCAGATTGCTTTAGAGCGGTACTGATCGCCTCGTGTGTCTTTCCAGTGTCAAATAGTTCACGAATAAAATCACCATAAGGTTCAAGTGCGGCCATAACTAAGGCTAAAAGTAATTAGACAGTCTATTGCTGGTTTAGGTGGTTGGCTCTTTTTTCTTCGCTGCGTTCTGCCTTCTGGTGTAGTCTATAACTATAAATGTATCTATTTTTTGTTTTTGTTTCTGTTTCGGGTTTAAAAAACCAACACACAAAACACAAACACAAATAAAATGCTGTTTATTTGTTTATTCCTCCTTTTGTTCATTGTTTTTTCTCATTTTGTTTTAAATCGGAATATTCAAACAACTAACCATACACGGTTTCACGTCCATTGTTTACTTCGGCGTTGGTCTTCCTGTTTATGAAGGTAAGGATAACCCCGCCCCCTGCCCCCGGCGTAAAAGCAGTTCTAGTTCTAGCCAAGCTCAATCCTGGGGCTGGAGTTGAACCAGTTTTTAGAGGCCAGGGCCCCGTTTCCCGATAACGATGGATCTTCGCTCGTACGATCATTCTCCCGATGGATCTTGCGATCCATCGATAATTTCTTTGTCGCGTTTCCCGAAACTCCTCTTAACGTGAACGCGCATTCGCTGCACTCACGACGTCGTAGGATTGTAACTGTCTACTGACACGGTGCTGAAATGGGCTCCGTAGGAGGGGGAGACGCAGGAATGTAGCAGGAAAATTGTGTTAAAAAGGGTTAAAATATATCCCCATCAAGGACAACAGCAGAGTAGCCTACGAAAAAAATAGACTGCAATTATATGAATGCTAAAGACATTAAAACACAATTGATTAGGCTTAAACTGACATATATCAGTCCTAATCCTGAGCGCACGATCGGGAGGTGGAAGTTGCGCTTTAGATGCCTTCACAAGTCCAGCGGAGGGCTTCAGTTTTCGCCGGCCAAGTCATGCGCCGTGATATGTGTGACGGCTATGTTGCACAACATTGCAGCTAAGGCTGGGGTGGCTTTGCTTGAACCGGAGGACGTTGAGGACGATGACGACGAGGAAGATCGGTGTGAGGACGGCCTCCCTCATAACTACGCGGCTGGTTTTCATGCGCGTCGAAGAGTGATTGAGACTTTTTTTTAACCCCCTCCACCCTCCCACATGTCACTAAACATTCCCTTCAACGTGACCAATCCCCACCATATCCCAGCCTTTTGCCTGCTCCTTTGCTTGTTTTTTATTAAAAAAAAATATATATATATTTTATGCTACGTTTTATGAGTAGCCTATGTCAGTCTGCACAAATCCCCACACTTTCTCTCACACATTTTGAGTGCCCTGCCTGCGCAAACATTTTCTGGACTGTCCCGTTTTATTTTGGCCATTTTAACATCTTTATTAATAAATAAATTAATAATCTTTATTAATTACCAAACTAAGAACATAAAGGCGCAATGCGTTTTAATAAAACGCAGGAATGTCCGATGGTGACGCCACTGAGGCTATAGCTGACGATGCTCTTAGCGTCCTACGAGTACCTACGAGCACCCCTGGAGTACTCGTTAGCTACGAGCGTTTTCAAGACGTTCGTTCCCAACGATGCTTTCGGGAAACGCGATGCCCTTTCGACGCACTTCACGATCCACTTAGGCTAACGACGCTTTCGGGAAACGGGGCCCAGAGCCGGTTCTCTGGCGGTGTGAAACCAAAACACAACAAACTAGCTCCGAACTGGCCCGGAACGGGCTCCGATTTTACGGCGGTGTGAAAGGCCCATCTGAAAGCAAAATCTCAATACCTAGCACCTCATTTTGAAGACCTTTTTAGGAATGGATGTTTAAAACACTTTAATACTGGATGTGACCAAGCAGTCTGGGAGAGTGGAAGACTTGAAATTAGGAAAAAGTTGACACACATATACTTCAGGGGCCGTATACACAAAGCATTTTATCTTACCGCTAGGAGTGCTCCTAACTCGCGCTAAAACATTTTACGTAGGGGTTTTTTCTTAAGTTATTCACAAAGCCGCTGAGACCTACTCTTACTAAGGATAAATCACAAAGAGTGAACTAAGAGTGACGCGCCGTTGCTATGGATTACGTCAATTCTCGTGCACGAGTTTAGAAGCAGTCAGTTCGGTGATTGGTTGTTCAGACGAGCCCACTGAATCACCGAAAAACAAGGAAATAGCCTAGGCTAGAAATGAATTCCTATTAAGTAGTTATAGTGCAGTTAGCAGAATACACGCATGATGACAATTTTGTGCAGACCACGATAATGCTGGAGAGAGACCACGACGTTGTAGCCTGCACGTTCAAGAGAGAGAGAAAGCAAACAATAAAAATGCGTAAAATTTAAAAGAAAATAAATGTTATGAACTACCCAAGTGTTGACTGATTTGTGCCAAGGTGTTTACCTAAAATGTGTTTTCAAAGTGATCCCTATATGCCTGTCCACACGGTTCCACACGGCCAAATTCCTTGTCACGTTGATCGCCATCATCATCATCATCATCATCATCGTCTGGCTGTGGAATGTTCCTCCGCTTGCAGAGGTTGTGTAGAATGGCACATACAGTGATTACTGTGCTTGCCCTCTCTGGGGTGAGGCGTATTTCGCCGTGGAGGACATGAAACCGACGTTTCATCTGCCCAATTCCTCTCCCCAACATTTCGTGTATGTTTGTGTGCTCTAGCATATATGGAAGAAATCAGTAAACAATAATAATTATGGATTCAACAAATAAAAGGCGTGAAAGAGCCAATACGATGTGTTTTAAGCATAGGACTAAAGGCCAATTTCCACCGGAATCGGCACGGAAGCGCCACGGCAGCGAAGCGGCTGTGTTCCGTACTGCAATCCCCACTGGAAGCGGCACGGACACGTTCCGACAGATGGCTCAAGACGAGCATAATTATAAGTATTCATACAATATTATTACCGAGTTATATTCAAACCATATATATATATATATAAATATAGATATATATATATATATATATATATATATATATATATAGGCCTACCTTATAATCAACCATACACATAACCCATTAAATATGGTAGACCTATGATTTCTAGATGTCATGGCAACGTCCACTCGCGACACTGGACTTGCATCGACGCAGACTTTCATTTCTTCTTTGCCACTGATTAGCTATTGATACCATAGACTGTATAATATTACAATACCCTGTGAATTGCATAGGGTGAGGGGAAAAACGGTCTGTCTAGTTACTGGACCAGATGAAATGAGACGGAGAGGTAATAAAGTCTGTCGGCACGAGGACCTTGGATTTATTAAGTAAAGTGGCAACGGTTATACAGAGTCATAAAGCGTGAGAGATCGAATATGTCTAAGTCCCTAATCAGCGCTGATGGTTCGTCCAGAGCTTCGCCTCCGTGGAAGGTCTGCTTCAGAAGAAGATGAAGAGTCCCAGAGTGATACCGTCTTATGCTGTATCCTCCTCTCGATGAGGTGTGTGCGTTTGAGGTGTGTGCGGTTCTGTGTGTTTTTGCTTGACCTTGGCTCTCAGGCCCTAGTATATCCATGTATCTCTTGTGTTCCTCCTAACGGGAGAGCTCCTTTGTGTCACCTGTGTCCACGAAGTATCTCTTGTGTGTTAAATTAATGTGGCTCTCCCGTTCTTGGGGATGACTGGTGCATTGTCTGAGTATCTACCATCTGCCTGGCTGAGAAATGGGGCCTTCGGCTCTGGCCTTGACCTGACTATATATTATCATGTTTGTGTTCGTTGGGTTAGAGCAAGAGTTGACTATATTGTAATGTGTCTGCCATGTGATGTGCTCATCAGGCTAGGGTAGGAGTTAGCTATATTTGTAATGTACATGTGATGTACTCAGCAGGTTATTTTTCCCAACAAGGGATCGATGTGAGCTCATGAATATTCATGCACAAAGGCAAACTGATTGGCTGTAGTCGTGTTCTGAGACACGGCAGCGAACCGGCAACTTTCAGAAATAGAAGAGGCAAGTATCGGGACGGTTCCGTGCCGTGCCGGTGCCGTATCCAGTGGAATAGCCTACGTTGACTTTAATGGTTTCTATTATTTTCGGCGAGCGATTCGCTGCCGTGCCGCTTCCGTGCCGATTCCAGTGGAAATTGGCCTTAAGCGTAATCTGCGTAATCACTTACATGTTATACTTTAACTGTGCTCTTGGTTGTGGATTGAGGTAGGGTGTCTAGAGCCACGTCTTGCATGGATAGTCACATGTCACCCAGCAAGTGACACCCAACTGGTACATCTCAAAAAGCTGCCTCAGACCGCTCACCATTAAAATGCGCGAATCATGGGTAGCTGAAGATCCAGGCCACTTTGCAACAACATCCAGTAGGCTATGTTAAAATTTGCATCCAAAACAACCTGCGTGTTGATGGAATGCACTTTCTTCCTATTGCGTCCCGTCAATAGCACCGACCACACCGGGCATACCTGCAATTGCCATGAAGTTGGCTTTGATCCTGTGTAATTGTTGAATGTCCAAAGGAAAGTTTATGGCACGGCTGACTGATGGTTGCGATAATATTAAATCGTCGGCATTGCAAAGTTGCATTTCCCCTGTTGCTAAATAACGTAGTGTGGCCAAACATTTTATTTCGGGACTAATCGGATTATTCCTGTTAGTCGGGGATGTTATTGCATCGCGCATTAACTCCACAACAAGTTGAATACCCTAACATTTCGTCTCGCAGGCATTTTACGATTCTTTGTGAATAGGTCTTACTGAGTTAGGAGTCCTCTTGAGGACTTTTAAGCTCTCCTAGACTTAGGTGCTACTTTTAGGCCTGAATTGCTCTTAGTGAAAAAAGTTAGGAGTCCTAAATTTAAGAGTGACACGCCCATTATTTTTAGGAGTTACTCCTAAATTCACCAGTTAGGACCTACTTTTAGCCCTAAGATCCTTTGTGAATACGGCCCCAGAGCTCTGTTTTCCTTTACTTTTTAAATTAAGTAAAACATTTTGTGCTACTCAATATTTCAAGCACTCCAGTCAGTTTTTTCACAATGTATTCATTGACGTTTTGTCTTTTTTACAACACACACAAACAAACACCTGCACCAACACAACAAGGACTCAAAATCCAGCCAGTTCTTACTTCCATTAAATCGTTTATTGCATACCCATCACATTTGACAATGTTGAGTAAAACCCACCCAGGTGCATCAATCTCATGGACCTAAATAGAAGTCACCGGTTTTGTTACCGCTCAGAAAACATAGATTTTCTGATATTTTCAACCACTTGTTTAATAAGTATAGATGCGTTTCATGAGAGAGCGCACTGAGCTAATCTCATGGTGAAACCATTAGCCGTATTGAGTGATGCACTGCTAAAGAATTAGACATGTCAAGGATATAACCTAAATGTAACCTAAACCAGAAGTCACTATGGAACCATTTAAACCGATTATGTTACATTAAAGCCCACCCCATGTTTTTCAATAGGATGTCCAATTCTCACTGTAATGAAATGCCAGGCTGTTCATTTTAAGACTTGATTACATGGGGTTATATACATCAAGATTATACACTGTCCAAAGTATTACATTTATCTTAGTATAATAGATTAAGCTAATTTGTTTGCAGGAAGATAATTACTACAAAAAGAAGAAATCCCAGCACCAGTCCTAATATAGTAGAGGAATAGGCTTAATGGGTACCTTTACCCTGACAAAAAAAGGTGGTTAGGGATGAAGCATGGGTTGGAGGTGAGTGGGGGAGCTTCAGGCTGGAGAGAGTGAAGCAGGCAGGCTGGAAGTGGAGATCCACAGAGCACTAGGGGAGAGTGGGGTAAGTTGTGCCAGTGGGTAAGTTGTGCCACCCCTTGTTTCTCGAAAACCATAGAAAAAATTGGTCATGTGACCAAATTTTTTTTGAAGAGCCATCCATTTGACTCATCTTGCAAAGAAAGAAGAGACATGGAATGAGAGATATGCACCTTTAAGCTCACAAAACTGTTTTTTGCCTTTCAAAGTAAAATTTATATGATCAAGGTTTTTTGATTGTTGCATCTGAACAATTATAGTTAAGATGGAAAACGTTTGACACATGTTTTAGTGCTTTAGTATGCTACACTATGAGTCTATACATTTAGCACAATGTTATCCCTAAAATGTTGAATCATGCTAGTTTTGCAAAATGGTGGGGGTGGGGTGATTTGTGCCAAAGGGCCTGGGGTGAGTTGTGCCAGTGGCACAAAGAAAATGGTGTAGTTATGCTCACCCTGCCACCTCACACCGTTTGCAACCATTGGTCAAAGCAGTGTATGGAACACTTAAAACCTACTTCAACAGAGCGATGGATGGTTGGATGCGCACGCATCCTGGTCGAACCGTATCGATTTACGAGGTTGCAGAACTTGTTAAGCAAGCATTTATGCCTGCAATGACACCAACAAATATCACATCAGGTTTCAGAGCAACGGGCATATTCCCGTTCAACAGGAATATCTTCCCAGATGAAGGTTATGCCCCATCAATGGTAACAGACAGGCCAAACCCAGAAGAGCCCTCCACCAGTGCTGCTGCTGACCTGCCTGTACCATCACACAAGGAGCCAACCAATGCCACAGGTCTTGAAGCAAGTGTAGATCCAGTGGAGCCACCTGCCACTCTTCCAGAACCAAATCCAAAGCACTCATCAAGTGACGATACTGGTTCTTGTGCTCATTTGGGTTATGTGTCTCCAGAAGTCATATATCCTCTGCCAAAAGCCACAACAAGAAGGCCAAGAATGATAAGAAATTAAAAACAAGAATTGTGACCGACACAACTGAGAAGATGGAGCTGGAGAAGGCACACAAAGAAAAAGAAGATGAAAAGGCTGAAAAGGAAAATAAAAAGATTGAAAGGCAGAAGAAAAGGGCTCTGAAAGGCTCACATCAAACCAAAATCAAGAAGAAAAAGGTTGTGTACAGTAGCTCAGAAGAAATCACCATGGGCATTCCACTTGAGGACACCACTGACGATGAAGCAGAAGATGACCTGGAGAACACACACAACAGAGAAAATAAAAGGGCTGAAAAGGAATGAATATAAGAAGAAAGGGGCTCTGAAAGGGTTTAAACCAACCAAGCCCAAAAATAAAGTGGTTGTATACAGTAGCTCAGAAGAGTCCGACATCTCCATTCCACTTAACGACACCACTGATGAGAGTTCAGATGGCCAGAATGATGATGATGATGATGGTGACAAAGATCTGTCTGCTGGTGACTTTGTCATTGTGAGCTTTGCAGGTAAAACTGCAACCTATAATTACATTGGATTGGTGGAGAAGGTTGATGATGCCGACATCAGTGCAAAATTTCTAAGGCAAAGTTGCAAGAGGTCTGTGGATGGAAAGCCCATCTTCACATTTAAAGACAACGATGAAGGAGTCATCCCTAGAGGTGATGTGCTAAAAAGACTACCAACACCAAAAAAACTTGGTGGTACAGCCAGAAGGGAGGAGAAGTTCATATTCCCCTGCAGCATCAACAAGTGGAATGTTAAGTAGTCGATCTGTCGGTTGTCAATTAAGGCCTGATTTTGAATTTAATTTTGTTCTTGTTTTCTTTCTCATTTTGTTCTTGTGTTCTTGTCTTCTACTTGGTGTAGAAGGAAGGATGTTCAGCATTATCCTGGTTGGAACTCTTTATTTACTTTAAATAAACCTTAGATTAATAATTTTCTAATGGATTTGTCTTGCTTTTATATAGCATTACAGTTTATGAGATGTATCAATGGCACAATTTACCCCAACGTATTCTCTCCAAAGGCACAACTTACCCCGCACCGGGGGCAAGTTGTGCCATGAGACCACTTTTTTTCTGAAAGCTATATTTCTTAAACAGTTTATTTCAGATCTAAAGTTATTGTTGCCAGGGATGCACCACATCCTGAAATATACATACATATTTAATTTGGCGACATTACTGTCATGGCCTCACTTTAAAGTCACTTTGAGTAAAAAAGTGGCACTACTCACCCCACTCTCCCCTACATGCAGAAAGAAACAAGGATTGAGAAATACAACTGGTGAGAAAAAACGATATCAGGTGTTAAATGTACGAGAGCCAGATACACATGTCGACCACTGAAATGTATGATCCAACAGCTTTGTGTTGTCTCTCCTGGCACTCATTTAATATTCTTACATTGATTTCTTAAATATGTATATGTAAAAACGGATGTGAATAATTACTTTACAGTTAAAATAAGCCAATGTATAAATTCATATTATTTTGCCGTTTTAGGTTTGTGATTATGTCACTTCCTGTTTAGTCACTTCATGTGACGTCATTTCCTGTTAAAAATCTTACCTCTGTAGAAGGAATGGCAGACATGTGCATCTTCTGATTGTAATCCGCTAGCATCCACATGAAAGCATCTAAGAGGCAATGCCGTAAGTTTGTTTAATCAATGCAAGACATGTTTAAGATAATATATTAGAGTGGATTTAGTTAAAAATAATGTTTGATGTGTTGTTAAAAACGTTTTGGTTAGCAATTGTGTACAAACTAAAATCAATGCAATCGGCATCAGAATGTCTTCATACAGTGTTAGACAGTTTATATTATTATTTACAACTATGTACAACATGCTGTTTAGTCAAATGTACATTCAGTATTTTTGTATTCTTTTATTTGCAGTTTTCACCGTCTGTTACGGCTCTGTCTTCATTGGCTACGGTTTAACTCGGTGTTAAGTCAGAGTTACAACACACTGCACGAGAACACTACAGTGAAAAGGCAGCATTGGATGTTTTGAAGTGGTCGCCATGGCAAGCAACAGATCGTCTGTCGGCAGTGCTAAGAGCATCAAAACATCAGCATCATCAGTAAGCGCAGCCCGCGCCCGGGCTGAAGCAGAAGCTGCAAAGGTGAGAGCTTCATATGCTAGCCTGGAGGCTAAGCTAGGGTGACCAGACGTCCTCTTTTTCCCGGACATGTCCTCTTTTCGAGACCTAAAAAATGCGTCCGGCAGGGATTCCAAAAACGTCCGGTATTTTGCCTCGTCGCAAAAAAAATAAATTATATTATTATTATTATTATTTATTTTTTTGCCTCGTCGCATATTTGTGTTTCTGGGTCTTTCACATAACCTACTAGTTATTACCATTGTATATGTCTATGGTTATTACGGCCTTCCAAGTTCTGGAAATGGTATCTCCCTTACGTTCCACCTTCTTGCGTGAGCTGACTGTAGAGAGAGTCTGTCATTGGGCGACCGATCTCAGGGTTGACAGAGCCACGATAATTATCCTCCAAATACGACCATTTTGGGCCTTTGGTACGTTACTTTGCCATTTCCAATCTGGCAACATTGAGCACCTTGCCGCTTCCACTCTGTTTACAACAGCACATTACATCTGCAGCCATGCCTAAACGTAAATGTAAGTTCACGGACGAACTAAAGAAAAAAAAAAAGTAATTTATTATTTAGAATATTGTATTTGTTATCATTATTGCTTTAATATATGAGGACTGAAAAGTTTCTAATTTTCTTATTTTAATGTGGCCATATAAAGATTTTATTATTTAGAATGTTTTATTTGTTATCATTATTGACACATTTAAATGCCACAAAAAAGATTTGTTTTACATTTGCACTTTGCAATTTTGTTAAAGTTCAATAAATAGATGTTCATATTGTCATTTCATTTGTGACATTTGTATGCATTCACATGGTCATGGTGCGGCATGCTATCCACTACCCCCCCCCCCCCCCCCCCCCCCGCGACGAAGTGTCCTATTTTTTACAAACTCAAATCTGGTCACCCTAGCTAAGCTAAAAATGGAAAAAGCTGCTAGAGAGGCAGAAAGGGCAACTAGAGATGCTCAAAATAAAATGGAAACTACAAGAATAGACAGAGTATAAATTGGAAACTACAAGAATAGACACAGAGTTGGAAGTGTTAACCCTTCATAGAGAAGCTGACGCAGCGATGGTGACAGCTCAAGTGTTGGAAGACGCAGAGGCGATGCAGTCTGTTGTCGAAGACGGGAAATCTGAATCTGAAAAGATGAAAATTAAACGCACCAGTGAATACGTTCAATCCCAGATCGACCTTAAGAACCGTTCTCCTTCCCCACCATTACCCGTTGCTCCCTCAATTAAGGCAAAGTCACATGACATTTTCATGACATGGCATCCAGCGGAGGAAGACGACTATCAACCACAACCTGTCAGCAAGGAAAATGCTGACAGTAAACAACCATCGCCACCACATTTACATGACCCAACTAAAGCTGAGACAAAGGCTAAGGTTAGTAGAGCTAACCCCACCATGCACGCTCATGCTCCGTCGTATACTCCGCTACATTCCCCTCAAACTGGCACACCCATGTTCCCTTTAGGGGAGCCTTTGGCACAGTATTTGGCACGACGAGACCTTGTGACTTCAGGGCTGTACCAGTTCGATGACAAGCCAGAGAATTATCGGGCATGGTACTCCTCTTTCTCCAGTGCAGCCAGTGAAGTTAACCTCACAGCAACCCAAGAGTTGGACCTCATGACCAAATGGCTGGGAAAAGAATCTAGCGAACAGGTTAACCCTCATAGGGTGTTCGTATTTTTGTTACACAGGAGGTGCTGCTGGGTCTGGTGGACCCATTGCATTTTAGGCCTTTTAATTCAACATAATCTAACTTTTTTTTTAAATACTCACCAAATGGTTACTTCAACCTAATTGCAAGTAATATAAACAACACGTATGTTAAATGTGTTCCCTTTACCTTTGTTAAATCACATTTATGAATTGAGGTGCCACTCGTCTTTGTTTATTTTCGTATTAGCATGTAATAAAATAAGGAAATGCATCATATAACAGGCATAACTGGGAAATTATCAACATCATTAGAAATTGAAACATACTCAATAACATCTGTCTGAACAACACATTAAAGCCTTTGAACACAGCCATTATACGTATATCAGTCTATACCACACATGAGGGGCAGAGTCTCACTGTGTGTGTATTGCATATGTATTTTTTGCACTGGTTGCATGTATATTGTGTTTTATATTATGTATTATGTATATTGTGTATTTGTCTTTTACGTTTCGGAGCTGGCTGATGCTGATCCTCCTCTTCAAACTCAGTGTCAGACTCTGAATTTTCAGAAATGTTATCCTCACTTTCTGAAACTGTTTCCTCTGCATCACCATCAAAACCCTCTGTCTCTTCAAATATCAACTGTAAGGCAGTCTGAACAGAGAATCGCTTTGCCATCTTGATCAGTTGTGGTATGGAACCACGCTGACAGAGATTTTTTATAGTGGCAGATCCCCAAGCTTGGTTCCCGCAAGACAGAGGGTGAAATGTGTGGGAATATGGGTGTAGATAGTGTTGGGTGCTCCAATGTTGCAACCTTGTGCGGGAACAGTGGGTGCACACTGTGGGTGCTCACACCAAGGGCCCATTCACCTGCTTTACTCTCCACACACACACACACACACACACACACACACACACACACACACACACACACACAGAGAGGAGAAAGGGAAAATTAGGGTGCACAGAACCTATGATTTCCACACTTAAACTAGCTCCGGGTCCACTGGACCCGAACACCCTGTGTGTAATATAAATGTGATGGGGGGGGTATACAGGGGGGGGTCCTTGAAAATGTTTTCTGATTTATGTTCCTCACAGAAAATGAGCCAAAGCCAATGAATCTTAGTTCAAAAAAATAATTATTTGTATCACTTTTATAAAGCTGAAAACGGGTCCCACAGACCCGAACACCTTATGAGGGTTAAACGCATACATTCAGGAACAAACTCCTCGATGATAGAAAGGCCTTCCTCAAAGAGAAAGGAATATGTTTCAAGTGCTGTGCCTCCAGCTCCCACCTTGCCAAAGACTGCAGGTCCCCTGTGATGTGCTTTGAATGCAACAGCACCGGTCATGATACAGCCATGCACCCTGGCCCACCTCCTCAAACTGTCAAGGCTCCTCCACCGTCACAAGAGTATGGCGGGGAGGGAGATCATCCCGACATGGCTGTCGTTGGAGCAACATGCACAGAAGTTTGCGGTCCAGGCCAGTGGAGCCGTTTATGCTCAAAAATCTGTCTCGCAAAGCTTTACCCCAAGGGTTCAAAGGACATGGCCATCAAAGCCTATGTAATCCTGGATGACCAGAGCAATCGCTCATTAGCAAGACCAGAGTTCTTTGAGCGGTTCAGTGTGAAGAGCGAACCATTCCTGTACCATCTCAGAACTTGCTCTGGCATCATAGAAACATCCGGCAAGAAGGCAGAAGGATTCGAAATCGAGTCACTGGACGGCACAGTTCTCATTTCTCTCCCACCACTCGTTGAGTGTCATGAGATCCCGAATAATCGGTCTGAGATACCAACACCAAACGCTGTTTTTCATCAGCCTCATCTCCATCACATTGCAGAGCACATCCCTGAACTGGACCCAGAGGCAGAAATACTACTGCTGCTAGGAAGAGATGTTCTCAGGGCACACAAAGTAAGGCAGCAGGTCAACGGACCACATAACGCCCCTTTTGCCCAACGTCTGGACTTGGGTTGGGTAGTGATAGGGGAAGTGTGCTTGGGTAATTTACATAAACCAACAGTCAACACGTTCAAGACGAATGTGCTGGACAGCGGTCGCCACTCAATCTTTCAACCCTGTACAAGCTTCATGCACGTCAAGGAGACACATCAAAGCTCTGGAACAGCACCCGAGAGAATGCTGGGACAGACAGTGTTCAACCGTACTGAGAACGACAACAAACCTGCTCCATCAGTGGAAGACACCATCTTCATGAAGATAATGGACACAAACGTCTACAGAGACGACGCTAACAGTTGGGTCGCCCCATTGCCCTTCAGAGAAGTACGACGGCCTTTACCAAATAACAAAGAGCAGGCACTCAATCGGTTTGCATCCCTGCAACGAACCTTGAAAAGAAAACCGGAGATGCAAGAACAGTACGTGACATTCATGAAGAAGGTCTTTGCCAATGGACATGCCGAGGAAGCACCACCGCTGAGAGAAGAGGAGTGCTGGTATCTCCCAACGTTTGGAGTTTATCACCCTCAAAAACCCAATCAGATCAGAGTTGTCTTTGACTCCAGTGCCCAGTACTCCGGTGTCTCCCTCAACGACGTGCTCCTCACTGGACCCGATCTCAACAACTCCCTCGTTGGGGTTCTTTTACGTTTCCGGAAAGAGAGAGTTGCAATCCTCGCAGACATCCAACAGATGTTTCATTGTTTCTTAGTGCACGAAGACCATCGCAACTTCCTCCGGTTTTTGTGGTATAAAGACAGTGACGTGAACAAGGAAGTTGTTGAGTACCGGATGAACGTCCACGTCTTTGGCAACTCACCGTCTCCTGCTGTTGCCACTTATGGGCTGCGAAGAGCCATAAGAGAGGGTGCACGAGAGCATGGAGCTGATACTGTCGAGTTTGTGGAAAGACATTTCTATGTGGATGATGGCCTAATATCACTACCGTCTGAAACCGAGGCCATCGATCTTCTTCAACGAACACAGGCCTCTCTCGCCGAATCAAACCTACGCTTACATAAGTTTGTATCAAACAGCCCAGTAGTCAGAGGCTTTTCCGCCCGAAGATTGCGCTCCAGTCGTCAAAGACCTAGATTTGAGTGGAGAAACTGAACCCACACAACGGAGCTTAGGTCTGCTCTGGGAGATCACGTCCGACACGTTCACTTACTCAGCATCAAACGTGGATAAACCATACACTCGACGTGGAGTCCTCTCCACAGTCAACAGCATTTTTGATCCCCTGGGTCTACTGGCACCCGTCACTATCCAGGGAAGAGCCCTCCTTAGGGAGCTTACATCCGAACTGTCTGACTGGGATACACCCCTCCCAGAAGACGAATCAAGCAGATGGGCAGGTTGGAAAGATTCCCTCCAAGACCTGAAACAGCTTCATGTTCAGCGCACATACACGACAACCTCCCTCACGAAAGCTGTCCACAGGGAATTGTGTGTGTTCTCGGACGCGTCAATCAAAGCCATCGGTGCTGTGGCCTACTTGAAGATGGTGCAGGAAGATGGGAAGACCGAAGTAGGTTTCGTTATGGGTAAGGCCAAGCTGCCACACCTGTCAGAACCGACAATACCAAGGCTTGAGCTGTGTGGTGCCGTCTTGGCAGCAGAGATGGCAGATCTTATCAAAGATGAGCTGGACCTGAAGTTAGATGCCATTACGTTTTACACGGACAGCAGAGTAGTGCTTGGCTATATTTGCAACGAAACAAAGCGATTCTACACATATGTCCACAAGAGTCCAACGAATCCGGCAGTCCTCAAAGCCCGAGCAATGGCACTACGTATGTACAGAAGAGAACCCTGCCGACTACGCATCAAGGTCTTTACCCGCATCCCGCCTGGCACAGACCTCTTGGTTCACTGGACCTTCTTTCCTGCGTCAGCCACCAGCGGAGAAAACGCAGACAGCTGAGAGATTCAGGTTAATCGACCCTGAAAAAGACTCCGAAATCCGACCACAGGTACAAACTTCAGCTACTTACCTGGAGGAATCAATACTCACCTCTGGTCGTTTCGAGCGCTTCTCCACCTTTACTTCACTGGTAAGAGGAATTGCATTCCTCGTGCACATGGCAAGATCCTGCAAACATTCAAACCAAGACAGCAGGTGCAAAGGCTGGCATAAATGTAACTTACCTCGGACTCTAGACGAAATGGCACAAGCAAGGAAAGTTATCTTAAAAGCAGCTCAGAAAACAGTCCTGGCAAAAGAACTGGCAGTTCTCCATGCCAACAAAACCATACCAAAGAACAGTCCTCTGAGGACACTCAACCCAATCTTGGAGGATGACCTCATCTGCGTTGGAGGGCGACTAAAGCACTCTCATCTTGCTACCGCAGAGAAGAACCCAATAGTTCTGCCCAAAGGAAGCCACATTTCCCTACTGCTCACACGGCATCACCATGAGCAGGTGAGACACCAAGGCCGTCACCTGACGGAAGGAGCGATTAGGGCAGCAGGACTGTGGCTCTTGGGAGGCAAGAAGCTCATTAACTCAGTAATCCACAAATGCGTAACCTGTCGCAAGCTACGCGGGAAGCTGGAGGAACAAAAGATGGCAGACCTGCCTTCAGAACGTCTTGAAATCTGCCCTCCTTTTACATATGTGGGCCTCGATGTATTTGGGCCCTGGTCTGTTACAATCAGACGCACCAGAGGAGGACAGGCAGAGAGCAAGCGTTGGGCCATCATGTTCAGTTGTATGAGTTCCAGAGCTGTTCACATCGAAGTAATCGAATCTATGGACACATCCAGTTGCATAAATGCCCTCAGACGTTTCTTCGCACTCAGAGGCCCAGCTAAACAGCTAAGATCTGATTGCGGCACCAATTTCGTTGGAGCAAGCAAGGAGCTTGGGATGGACAAATCAGTACAAAGGTACCTCAGCGAACAAGGATGTAGCTGGGAATTCAACCCCCCGCACGCCTCTCAAATGGGAGGTTCCTGGGAGCGTATGATTGGCGTTGCCAGAAGAATCCTCGACTCAATGCTCCAACAGCAAAACACTCGCTTGACCCATGAAGTGCTTTGCACACTAATGGCGGAAGTCACAGCGATTATGAATGCACGCCCACTCTTACCTGTGTCTACAGATCCCGAGAAACCTTTCATACTTTCTCCGTCCATGATCCTCACACAGAAGTCGGGAGTTACACCTCCTCCTGGAGACTTTTCCGACAAGGATCTGTACACAAAGCAATGGAGACAAGTCCAGGCCCTCGCAAACCAGTTCTGGACCCGCTGGAGCCGAGAATACTTACCTTCCTTGCAGCACAGACAGAAGTGGACAGTGCCTCGCAGAAACCTTCAGGTTGGAGATCTGGTTCTGCTCAGGGACAAGCAGGCCGCTCGCAACAACTGGCCTATGGCCAGAGTCAATGCCACATTCCCTGGGAAAGATGGGCATGTAAGGAAGGTCGAAGTGAAAACAACTGACCAAGGCAATGTTAAAACCTTTCTCCGGCCGACTACAGAGATTGTTCTGCTCCTTCCTGAAGACTGATCTAAAGACAATGTTCAAGACCGGTACAAGTTCTAAGTGACCTCACATAGGTCAGACGGGGAGTGTGTTGTCTCTCCTGGCACTCATTTAATATTCTTACATTGATTTCTTAAATATGTATACGTAAAAACGGATGTGAATAATTACTTTACAGTTAAAATAAGCCAATGTATAAATTCATATTATTTTGCCGTTTTAGGTTTGCGATTATGTCACTTCCGGTTTAGTCACTTCCTGTGACGTCATTTCCTGTTAAAAATCTTACCTCTGTAGAAGGAATGGCAGACATGTGCATCTTCTGATTGTAATCCGCTAGCATCCACATGAAAGCATCTAAGAGGCAATGCCGTAAGTTTGTTTAATCAATGCAAGACATGTTTAAGATAATATATTAGAGTGGATTTATTAAAAAATAATGTTTGATGTGTTGTTAAAAACGTTTTGGTTAGCAATTGTGTACAAACTAAAATCAATGCAATCGGCATCAGAATGTCTTCATACAGTGTTAGACAGTTTATATTATTATTTACAACTATGTACAACATGCTGTTTAGTCAAATGTACATTCAGTATTTTTGTATTCTTTTATTTGCAGTTTTCACCGTCTGTTAATGAGGAATTGTGACAGTAAATGGTCAACCTTACTACGACTCTGTCTTCATTGGCTACGGTTTAACTCGGTGTTAAGTCAGAGTTACAACACACTGCACGAGAACACTACAAGCTTCATTACTTACCTGTGTTTTCGACCTGTGGCAACCCGGTCCTCGTTGTCGCCGGGTTCCACGTATAAACCAAGCTTGGCAGTGAGGGTTAAAGCCTCATTCGGCATTTATTGCATACACTTGGACGATGCAGTATACTCGCGGTCTAAAGGGCCTCCGTGGGCCTCTAGCCGCTCGCGGACCCGAGCGCTTCCTCCTTCCTCGCTCCCGTTCCTGGTCTGCCTCAATGTCAGTCCTCGTGCTCCTTTTAAAATGGCTCCTCGGCTTTCGGCCGGGTGTCCCCCAATCTCGCTGATTGGGGTTCGGTCGGTGCTCTCCGTCGCCGGCTGGTGGGTGGCGGCGGTATACGCCGTCCACGACTACACCTCTGACCCGCCCGGGCCGAGGTTTACGGGGCGGGATGCCACAGACCGTAACACGCCACTCATTTGCTCTTGTTGATGTTGTTGATGCCGTGGTCATATAAAAAAGACGGTTGATGACTATGGCGAGTGGATAGTGCCAGGATTACCAGGAGAAGGATAACATCGTGTGAAATGCACGTGTGGAGAAGATACGTACGCCGCCGCCGTGGGGAGAGGATACGCACGCCGTCGCCATTATTTATTTATTAATTTATTTTTGGTCATGGTCCAGACAATGTTGTGGTTAAGGTAATTGACGGTCACGCGAGAGACTGGGGTTCGATCCCAGTCTATAAATGTATAATTTTTTTATTATTATTTTTTTCTGGTATTAATATATCCAATTACTTGTTGATGAATAAGTTGACATTTTATAAAAAACGTTAGTTCTTATGTCCCAAAAATACCAAAACTGTTTTAAAACAGATCTCAAAAATGTTTTGATGATTGTATGGGCATGATGTCACTTCATAGGGCAGGCCGGTGACAATTTCTGTTTTCTATTTAGGCTATATTACTCACTTTCTTTTTCAAAAGTTGTAGTTAATATATAAATCAATGTAACAATGTCAATTATCACAATGGAATTTATTTGATGAAACAAAACATTTGTGATTTATCAACCGCATTTATCTGTGTTTCAAAGTAAATTTTTAGCATCCATCATCCAACAGAATCTGTGCTTTGACAGCAGATAATTAACCATATGTTGAATTTGAGAAGGCAAGAAAGAAGAAAAACATTATTGGGCGGATAGAAGACTTGATTGTAGAGTCACTAGTTGTAAGCCACCATGTATTATTTTGGCAGACGGCCAAACAAAAGCTTTGATTGTAGTCATCCAATAAGGGTCTGGCAAAGCATAAAAACGTGGCACTGGAACATTCTTTATTTAAAGAAGATGCAAAACATTAGCAAGAAGATGCAAAAAAAAAAGTGTTGGCTTACATTAGGCATAACCAAAACAGGGGGACTGGATGATTCCTGAAATCATGGAATCACTAAATGATTCATAGGTGGTGTGAAGAGTCTTCCGGGAAGACAGTGCCAGTGTGCAAAAAGTTTAATGTTTGCTCTCCTGGGAATCGCAGGGGAGGAACTCATTCCGCCCCAGTGACAAACATGAGGAGCTGGTTCAGCGTTACTCTGTTCTCCGTGTCCTCCACCACCAATACAGCATCTCCACCTGCAATGTAAAAGATAGGACTTAAATCAATATAATGGCTCAAGGCTAATGTTTTTGTACACTTCACCTAGCTGAAAATAATCATTACAGATTAATATATCAAACTATAAATTCTTAACAACACTTTCAATCAAATGAATGCACAATGTTTCAAATATTTTACCGCAGGGGAGATTTGTTGGGGCCTGCAAAATCCTTTCTGCGAAATTGGGATCTTACATGAATGGGTCACATATTTTTGAACAACCCAAAAATGAAAAAAAATCCCAGAAATCCCACCAAAAATGGGATGGGACCATCAAAATAGCCTACATTTAAACAACACTTTATCTGTCCTACACCATTATACATTGCTGTTCAAAGGGATATAAATGTGCTGGTTGTATAAAACACTAGTAAATCCTAAACTAATTCATAAAATCACACTGAAGCGCTTTACCCAAACAAATTAGCAATTCATTATCTCGACTAAAACAATAATAGGTCTACTTTGAGAGTGAATAACAGTATCAAAACAGGCACCATCAAAATAGCCTACATTTAAACAACACTTTATCTGTCCTACAGCATTATACATTGCTGTTCCAAGTGATATAAATGTGCTGGTTGTATAAAACACTAGTAAATCCTAAACTAAGTCATAAAATCACACTGAAGCGCTTTGTGGCCTCATACCTAGTTCAGGCGTTCTCACGGCGACGTCAAGAGGCGTCTTTGTGTCGACGAACTTATCCAGACGTCCATGGGTAGACGTATATTTTGTCTGAATTTCCGTATGCACGTCGCCGTGACACCGCCGCCGGTGGGCGTAACTATGGCGAGTATGGCGAGTGGATAGTGCCAAACCTAAGGATAACCTGGAAGAGGCGAAGGAGCAGTCAACCCTACGCCGCCGTGAGAACGTGTGAAATTTTGAATGGGATTGATTGGGACTGCAGACGAGAGACCAGCAGCGACGCCACGGCGACTGCATGGAAGTTCCGCCCACCGGCGGCGGTGTCACCGCGACGTACATACGGAAATTCAGACAAAATGTATGTCTACTCATGGACGTCTGGATAAGTTCTATTTCATGTAGGCTACGGAGTCTAGGCTTCGCCTTATGGGCTTGTCCCTTGGAAAATCCCCTGAACATTTCAAACTATGCACCAATCAGCGTGGGCACCGCCCACATTTCCCACGGTATCGTGTCTATATAACGCGGTGTATACCGTCGCTCATCCTCCCTTTTCTTTCAGCACTTGTGCTTATCAGCGGAAAATCGAGGATACATTAAGATGACTTAGACAAAACGGATCTCCCAAGCCGGTGGCAGAGGCTCGGGCGAGGCCTTGGACAAACGGCCCTCTTCAGGGCCACCTGAGAGCGCTCCTGGAGCTAGGTCCTTTTCAGGACCCCTATGCGCCTCCTGTCCCGCCTCCCTGGCACCGGGTGACGGGCACCTGCGCGTGCTTTCGGTGCCTTGGCGCCGACCACGCCGCGGCTTCTATGGCGTCCCCCGTCTCCTGTGTCGCCTGCCGGGAGCTGCCTGAAGAGGGGATCCTCTCCAGGCATCTCTTCTTTTCTCCTGCGGTGGACCTCGCTGACGCCATCGACCTGACGACGGCATCATCGACGCCGACGCCTCCATGGACGACGTCTTCGTGGTTGGAATTAGTTTTTTCAGTCTTACTCTCCCACTGTTTTTCAAATGAAAAACAAGGGGGGTTTTCTATTGGCCCGCCAATTGTCAGGTGGTTTTGTTTGCCAGTATGGCACTCCCGCCGTTTCTTTCAAATAAGAAACGGCCGAGAGAGACCCCTTATTGGAGAGCCGGATTCCGTAGCTCCGCCCCCGGTGGTAGCGGACCTAATGGAAACCGTGTTGCTCTAGTTTTTCTTTTCCTTTTCATGGGTTCCATGAAGCACGGATTAGAGCCGGAGTCTTTATAGACTCACTTTTTTCTCTCTTGATCATTGCCTTGCTTGATCTAGGAGGAATTCGTTTTTTATTAAGCTGTTGTGTTTTACACTTCCTTGGCTTTTTGTCTTAATGTGCTCTGGTGACTTAAGTCGTTTTGACTGGGGTCCAGCAGGAGTACATTGATCGGGCTCCGCTCGCAGCTTCACCTTAGCCCGTAAGGCGAAGCCTAGACGGCATAGCCTACATGAAATAGAACGATAGTTATGTTATTATAACTCTAGTTCTATGATTGTAGGCGTAGCCGTCTAGTTTCCCACCTGCTGTAACCTCCAAATGCTGAAAGAAAAGCGTGGAGGATGAGCGACGGTATACCCCGCGTTATATAGACATACCGTGGGAAATGTGGGCGTGCCCACGCTGATTGGTGCATAGTTTGAATTTTCAGCGCGCACAGGACAAGCCCATAAGGCGAAGCCTAGACGGCTGCGCCTACAATCATAGAACTAGAGTTATAATAACATAACTATCGTTCGTCGCCACAAAGACGCCTGCTGACCTACGTCGCCGTGAGAACGCCTGAACTAGTTATGTGGCCACAAAGCGCTTCAGTGTGATTTTATGACTTAGTTTAGGATTTACTAGTGTTTTATACAACCAGCACATTTATATCACTTGGAACAGCAATGTATAATGGTGTAGGACAGATAAAGTGTTGTTTAAATGTAGGCTATTTTGATGGTGCCTGTTTTGATACGATTATTCACTCTCAAAGTAGACCTATTATTGTTTTAGTTGAGATAATGAATTGCTAATTTGTTTGGGTAAAGTGCTTCAGTGTGATTTTATGACTTAGTTTAAGATTTACTAGTGTTTTCTACAACCAGCACATTTATATCACTTGGAACAGCAATGTATAATGGTGTAGGACAGATAAAGTGTTGTTTAAATGTAGGCTATTTTGATGGTGCATATTTTGCTACTGTTATTCTCTCTCAAAGTAGACCTATTATTGTTTTAGTTGAGATAATGAATTGCTAATTTGTTTGGGTAAAGCGCTTCAGTGTGATTTTATGACTTAGTTTAGGATTTACTAGTGTTTTATGCAACCCGCACATTTATATCACTTGGAACAGCAATGTATAATGGTGTAGGACAGATAAAGTGTTGTTTAAATGTAGGCTATTTTGATGGTGACTGTTTTGATACTGTTATTCACTCTCAAAGTAGACCTATTATTGTTTTAGTTGAGATAATGAATTGCTATTTGTTTGGGTAATTTACTGTAATTAATTAAAATGGGTAGGTCTACAGACTTAGCATTAAACACCACTGAAAGTGTTATCTTTTACTACAGTATATCTGTAAAGAGTCACATTTATAGTTAAAATTTATATTAACGTAATTAGATAAATTAATTTGATTTGAAGGTTTATTTTGGTTATTGGTTATTGGGTTTATTTAATCAGAGTCATACAGAAGAAATTGTGTAGATTATTTATTTATTGAGTAGTTTATTTTGATAACAATGCTAAGAATATCTGATGTGGTGTAAAATAAAAGAGATGACAATGGCAGCCAACATAACCAGCGTTAAATCTCCTCTCTTGCCTGTTTTCATATTTCCTTGTACACACAGGAGACTATAGATCTACCAACACAACAATTTATTATCCGTACAATACCAAGAATCAACAGATTTTCACGAGTATGATTACAATCATGAATACTATTTGAATTAAGCTCACATTCACAAACAAATATATTCTAAATGAATACTCTGAGCAAGCATGACAATACTGCAAGCCATTACTTCATGTCTTGTACTACACTAATGCTACTCAATACCTTTGCAAATACTTTGCAGGAGGGAGAAGCCCAGCACATTGACCTGACTGCAATCGTGTGTTTGAGGCACTTTTCATCCAACTCTACGAGCAGTACTGTGGATCAAGGCGCGTATATGGAGTCAGGCACCAGTGTTTGAGCCATACCCCCACATCCGGCAAGTCATTATTATTAATATCATGTTGATGGAGAAAAGCACCACCCGGGTTCAAGTGATAAATACTGCAACAATCACAAGATGTTGAGTTTATAAACACTTTACCCAGCCAATAATAACCTAGTATCTGTGCCATTGCCTGTGTAGCCATGTTGTCATCTGATATTATGCTTTGTTATACAAAAAAGGTAATACTTTTAGGCACTGCACAGGGGAACAAGCACGGGAGAACTGTCGCGAGCCCAGAGAGGCTCCATCTTCTGTTCTGAGGCCTGCTCCTGAGCTTCCTCTCCAGTCAACCAAACCAGCTCTTCAACCACTTGCCCACACCTCCACTTCTCCTGCCTGCCTCCCAGATTCTGGTTCCTGTGGTTCCGGTTCTAAACCTGCAGAAGCGTCTCTGATGTCCCTTACACCACCCTCACGCCGGTCAGAGGAGGAGCGGGCAGTTGGCTACTGGAGGGACTGGCTCATCGATGTGGAAGGTATGCATACTTTGGTAACTTGAAATGAAAAATGGGAATTGATGAAATAGGGCTTGGCAACCAACTGTGCCTGAGGACGTTTAAGTTTCATCAAACGTTGCGCCTACTGCAACGAACACCGGAGCCAATATGGTACGCGCTCTATCCACTACGCCCGATAGATTGCCTTCTTAACTGAGTTGTTCATAGGGAGCCTAGCGGTGTACAGACTTCTGTCTTTCTTTTATCCCGTCAGACATTTTGGTCCATAAAAAAAAAAGTAGGTCACAGAAATCCCATTTTTGGTGGGATTTCTGGGATTTTTTATCATTTATGGTTTGTTCAAAAATATGTCATGTAAGATACCAATATCGCAGAAAGGATTTTGCAGGCCCCAACAAAGCACCCCTGCGGTAAACTATTTGAAACATTGTGCATTCATTTGATTGAAAGTGTTGTTTAGAATTTTTAGGTTGATATATTAATCTGTAATGATTATTTTCGGCTAGGTGAAGTGTACAAAAATATTTGCCTTGAGTCATTATATTGACTGAAGTCCTATCTTTTACATTGCAGGTGGAGATGCTGTATTGGTGGTGGAGGACACGGAGAACCAAGTGACGCTGAACCAGCTCCTCATGTTCTTCACTGGGGCAGACAGAGTTCCTCCCCTGGGATTCCCAGGAGAGCCAACTTTAAACTTTTTGCACACTGGCACTGTCTTCCCGGAAGCAAACACGTGTGCACTGATTCTAAAGTTGCCGCTTCGCACCACATTTGAATCATTCAGTGATTCAATGATATCAGGAATCATCCAGTCCCCCTGTTTTGGGTATGCTTAATTTTTTGCTGGTATTTAAACTTTTTTTTTGCATGTTCTTGCTAATGTTTAGCATCTTCTTTAAATAAACAATGTTCCAGTTCCACGTTTTTATGCTTTGCCAGACCCTTATTGGATGACTACAATCAAAGCTTTTGTTTGGCCGTCTGCCAAAATAATACATGTTGGCTTAAGGTACGAACACACCAAACGCGTACCCCGCGTAAGATTTACGCGCATAGCGCAGCTAAAATGTTGCTTGACCTTTTTGTGTCAAAAATGGTCCTACGCAGCTACGCGCCTACGCGCCTAGATGAGACCGCCCAAAACTTTTTTCCCCCGCTATTTTTCTTTTGCTGAAACATGGCTGACATCGCCACCATCGCTGCACTTTATTTGCTGTGGGAGTCCGAGGAGCGTCGCAAACGCAAACGCCGTTGTGTTTGGGTGCACGACATCCTCCGGAGACAGCCACAGCTGGGTGAGTTTCACCACTTGCTCCAAGAACTCTGCCTGGATGACGGCCAGTTTCAGCGGTACTTTCGACTGAGTCGGGCCCAGTTCGATGACCTGCTAGCCCGGGTTGGTGCCAGGATCTCCCGTCAGGACACCAACTACAGGCGCGCCATATCAGCTGCGGAGCGCCTGTCTATCTGTCTCCGGTAAGTTGCGGTTTCATAGCCTAATTACTCTATAACAATCAGCACATTCTGTAGTCGAAAACTATATACATAACGGGGAGAAATTGTTCGGGTGCGTGTTCTGATAGTGCATACATCTATTTCCAATGCACTGTTTATATTTGAGTAGTGACCCATTTATTCAAGCATCGTGCACTATGCTCAACTAAGCACGGGGGAGCATAGGCCATTGTGACATCACAGTCAATATTCATTGGGTTAAATTCAACACAAGTCAAACAAAAGCGTGCTGACAACATGGTGATAAAGCAGTTTGCTTTGCACATGTTTCCCCTCTTGCACCTGCTATGCATTTCCTGTCAATGCTCCACCCAGTGTTTCAACAGTTTTTTTATATATTATCTATGGTTTCAACCTAAACGCAAATCTTCATATACATGCATGTCACCTGAGTTTTATATAAACTAAATAAATAAATTAGATTAGATTAGATTAGGCTTTATTGATCCTTTTGGGATGACTCCCTCAAGGAAATTGATTGTCCAGTAGTTTACAGAAAGAAACACAACACAATATTAAATTATATACAATATAAGATAAACAATACACTCTTAGATAACTATATATAAAAAAAAATAAAAATAATAATATATATATATATATATATATATATAGAAAGTAGAGATAATAATAGAAGTAAAACAGGATTCAAGTAAAATAAAAGATAAATGTAGAGAACTGTATAGAGGATTAATATAAATAAATAAATATAAATAAATAAATAAATGTAAACATAAATAAACATATATATATATACATATACACATGCACACACATATACATATGCACACATATACATACACATATATATATATATATATACATACATACATACACACATACACATACGGCATTGTGAATAAATATATCATATATGAAATGACGGTGAGCAAGGGGTGGCTGACAGTTAAATTAAATTAAATAAATTAGCAGTTCAAATTAAGCAGTGGAATAGGTTATATCTCTCCTCTTTACTCTATTACTTCCATTACTTCTATTACTTATATTCTATTTCCTCCTACTTCCCTCCGAGTGAGGAGTTGTAAAGTGTGATGGCATGAGGGACAAAGGAGTTCTTTAGTCTGTTGGTCCTAACTTTGGGAAGGAGCAGCCTTCCACTGAACAGGCTCCTCTGGTTGCTGATGACAGTGTGCAAGGGGTGGCTGGCATTGTCAATAATGTCCAGCAGTTTGTCCAGTGTCCTCCTCTCTGCCACCGTCACCAGTGGTTCCAGCTTCATGCCGACCACAGAGCCGGCCCGCCTGATCAGTTTATCCAGTCTGGAGGCGTCCCTCTTGTTTATGCTGCCTCCCCAGCATGCATCATGGCTCCAACATATTCATTCTTGACCTCCTTGTCATGCTTTTGAAAGTAAAATAAGCTGAAGCAAATCCACTGTAAACACTAGTCAAGACATATACCTGTGCAGTGATATCAGTAAGATAATTGGCCTACATATTTGGTATACAACTAAAATTCTCAATAATGCTAAAATAAATTATTCATGTGTTGCAGATTCCTGGCTACTGGCGATTCGTTCCGGACGATAGCCACCAGCTTCCGGGTCGGGGCCTCCACCGTGGCTTCCATCGTGTCCGAAGGGGTGACGGCTATATGGGACTGCCTGGTGGAGGAGTTCATGGCTGTGCCCACTACCGAGGACTGGAGGCTGATTGCGCAGCAGTTCGAGGAGCAGTGGAACTTCCTTCTCTGTTGCGGTGCCATCGATGGGAAGCATGTTGTTCTGAAGGCCCCTGCGAACTCCGGTTCGCAGTTCTTCAACTACAAGGGAACATTTTCCATTTTTCTCTTGGCAGTTGTCGACACAGACAAGTGCTTCCGCATCATCGATGTGGGGGGCTATGGGGGAACCAGTGATGGAGGAATTCTGGCCAACTCTGTGTTTGGTCAGGCCCTCCGAGCTGGCGATCTCAAGCTCCCTGCTGACAGAGTACTGTCAGCGGCTGCGCAGAGAGGACCCCTGCCTCATGTGTTTGTAGCGGACGAGGCCTTTCCGCTACGGACCGACCTCATGAGGCCATTCCCCGGACGCATCCTCCCCCGAGAGCGGCACGTGTTTAACTACCGACTGTCCCGGGCTCGGTTGGTGGTTGAGAACGCCTTCGGCATCCTCTCCTCCCAGTGGCGGATCTACCGGAGGGTCATCGAGGTCCATCCTGAGCTGGCGAAGAGATGCGTCAAGGCCACCTGTGTGCTCCACAACCTCCTCCGCAGAACAGCACCAACAGCAGCAGTGAGAGATTGCCTCCCTGTTGGTGTGGTGTTGCCTCTGCCAGGGCTGGGGAGAGTGGCTGCCAACAATGCCGGGAGAGAGGCCATCCGGATCCGCGAGACCTTCACCTCCTACTTCTCTGCAGAAGGGACCGTCTCGTGGCATGACACCATCGTATAGTGCAGTGCACAACAACCCCAAAATGGCTCTTTTAAGAGCCACCCACACAAAACAAAAGGGATTCCTTCATTATTATTAAATTGTTATTAAAATTGTTCAATTAAGTAGTGTTATTAAAAATGTATATTTGTGTCCATGCATGCTAGATCTTAAAATCCTATATTGAGAGAAGAGTTGTGAGAAATATTTTATTTAAAAAATAATTATAAAAATATAAATAATAAAAATAACATAAGAACAATATAATATACACATAACAGAACAATAACAAATGAACAGTTAACAGTGACATCAGCCTAGTTCTTTCCCTGGAGAGATTGTCACCACCACTAGCTAATAAGCTTAAACAGGTTCCAAATTAAGGGTGAAATTATAATTGTCAAATCTGACCTTACGAATTTGGAATTTAACGTACTCCAGCACTTCAGGTGGCAATCTCTCCAGGGAAGGAACTAGGCCCATGACAAAGTGCTCATTCCCAGAGAGCGGGGTAGGGGTAGGCACAGCATTTTGCCTCTGCAGGGCCTGGAGGATGGCTGTCTGTATATTTGTGTTCCCCTCTGGTACCCTGGCTCTCTTCCTCTTCATCCCTGTATGGAATGTAAAACACCATAATTTGTAAGTTAGTGCAATACTTCACAAGTGAAAAGCCTATTGAACATGCATGTGTGTTTGGTTTGAAGTGTTGTAACTTTAACTTATAGTAGTAATTAGGGCTGTCAAATTAACGCGTTAATTTCGATTAATCAGGGGAGGATCAAGAAGTTACGAGAGAGAGAGAAGGGAGAGAAACAAACGGTAGGCTATACAGCTGTTCATAAACAGGCATAAAAGTGTCGTATAGGTATGCGATTAATTTAGATGAATTAATCACAGAGCCTGTAATTAATTTGATCAATTTTTTAAATTGCTTGACGGCACTATAGTAATCCATAAACCGTCTTCTTATCAGTTAAAGCTTAAACGGTTAGCCATAAACATAGTTGAACCCCTGAAATTAATGCTATACATCTTTGTCCTGTACATACCGCTCTGTGGTCTTGGGGCAGGGCCAGCCTCAGGGACAGGTACACAGGAAGGGCCAGCGGCAGGAGCAGGAGCAGGAGCAGCGTCCTCTGTGTCTGACTCACTGGGCTGGTCTATGTTATTGAGAAAGAAGACATGTTTTTTTTTGCTTGGATGATATATGCATGATCTATATTACAGCACATTAAAGATAAACAGAATCGTGCCGCACTGTAAACCGCTCCTGTGGCCATAATACAGAAGCTGTACGTGTCTTCACTTGTCAACAAACCTGCTATGTGCGATGGCCCTGCTGCTGCCTCCTCAAGCTCCTCATCTTCTCCTGCCCCTGACAGTGAAGTATCTGGAGCCCCGTCCTCCTCTACCTCCTCTGCCCCCCGAGGTAAGTTGCTGCTGGTCTCCCTCGGGGTGACAAAGGGGTCGAGGAAGGACAGGACCCCAGCGAATTTCCATCTCTTCACTGTCCCTGCCACTGACCCGCTCTTTTTTCCCTCTTTTTGTGTCTCATGTACCTGTCCCTGAGCGACTTCCACTTCCTGCGACATACGTCCACTGACAAGAACATATATACATATTAAGTTGTGTAACCTGACAAGCGGGACAGTCTGTTGTAGTAGTATCACTTAATATTACTGCTAACTGTTGCTACCGCTAACCGGCGCTAACTTTTTTCATAGTAGAACACAACCGATAGCTGAAGCCAAGCAAAATACACACACACATTATTCACTGATCTTACCAGGACAGCCAGTATCCTCGGCCACGTCGACCCACGCCCTCTCTTTTTTGTTCATGCCCCTGTACGACACCATCGTGGTGTCGTACAGGACAGGACGGCTGCACACAGCGACTATGAGGTTTTGGTCCTCCATTTCTGTTCTGTCCTCTCCGTCTCTCTGCCAGTGACGTCGGGTCAAGCTCAACGCTGATTGGGCAACGCCGCTAATCGTCATGCGTATGAGCGTAAAAAGTTAAATTTTTTGAACTCCTCGCGTACGCGCGTAGGTGCGTTAGGTGCGTATATACGCAGCTCATACACCGCTAACGCGGGTAAAATGTTGCTTTAATGCATGTAACGCATCTACGCAGCTCATACGCGCGTAAACCAATGGTTCCCTATGGAAAAATTGCCGATTTTATACGCGTCTTATGCGGGGTACGCGTTTGGGTATGTGTTCGTACCTTTACAACTAGTGACTCTACAATGAAGTCTTCTATCCGCCCAATAATGTTTTTCTTCTTTCTTGCCTTCTCAAATTCAACATTTGTATGGTTAATTATCTGCTGTCAAAGCACAGATTCTGTTGAATGATGGATGCTTAAAATGTAGCCTACTTTGAAACACAGATAAATGCGGTTGTTAATTCACAAATGTTTTCTGTTTCATCAAAGAAGTTCCATTGTGATCATTTAGCCTACATTGTTACATTGATTTAACTACAACTTTTGAAAAAGAAAGTGAATAATATAGCCTATAGAAAACAGAAAATGTTAACGCTGAACTCTAGGTTGAGTGAGCCTGTGCCAACTAAACCAGAGCTGTCGGGTCCACGGCACCGGTTATGCATTAGTTCAATCAACACAGGGTTGGTTAACACAGGGTTGTGCGCGTCCACGCCAAACCTATAAAGACGTGATTTATGGATCATAGAAACCCTGATCGAAATGGCGAAACTGGCCGCTTGAAAGTGAAAATGTCATGTTGTCCTGGGAACCGGATTTTCAGTTCTAAACAACCGATATCAACAGGGCTCTCATCAAAAGGGCATGCCATTGTGAACACATGGAATCTGCGGTGAACACAGCTTTAAATACCCAAAACCGGGTTATGTTCCAAACTGAACCTGCGCAAAACCTGGTCCGACCAGGTTTGATTCAGAGCATATGTTGCTATAGTAACTAACATACCGTGTTCATTTTGGAACGGAAAACCTAGGGTTATCGCAAACCCTGGGTTAATTTGCCCGGTTATGTGATAAAACCGGCTTTGTGGAATACCCCTCTGCCCTATGAAGTGACATCATGCCCATACAATCATCAAAACATTTTTGAGATCTGTTTTAAAACAGTTTTGGTCTTTTTGACACATAAAAACTAACGTTTTTTTTTTATAAAATGTCATCAACTTATTCATCAACAAGTCATTGGATATATTAATACCAGAAAAAAATGAAGAAAAAAATTGTTGTTATCCTTCTCCAGGGAATCCTGGCACTATCCACTCGCCATAGGCACTATCCACTCGCCATAAACCAGGGCTCTCAACCTCAACCGGCCGTCTCAAGCTCATCGTGTTCGATACGCGTGTGTTTTTGTCGTTGGCCAGTTTTAACAAACCCAGCACAATGTACGTTTAAAATCTATTTAAATTAATCGAATCATTTGTTTTTACTAGACATAACGTTCAAATTCCACCTCGACGCAAGTCTTTAAACGACATTATTAGACAATTATTGTTAGCGCAAGGTGCTAGGTTAGCAAGGTTCACTGATCTTTATATTCGATGTGAATACTTCTCCAGGGCCCAAGAGGACAGCTCATCGATCTTCAACGCCGTCACATACAAAGAACTGGACTACTACTTTGAGGTGGGTTCATGAGGATGAAACTGTTAAAATAGCAACGTTTAACATTGTGACATTATCATTGAATAATAATCCTAACTAGATTATGCATTTCCTGCTGAAATTGCGGTGAGTGCTGTAGTAGCCTACAACGTGAGGTTGAAAATATTTTTTAATAAAGCCACATAGGCCTAGATTAAGACATAAAGAAACGTTAAATGGCTTAATCAAGTGAAGGGATTTGAACAGAAGTTCAAAAGTCTAAATGGAGTAAACAATGTAAACACGCAATTAAAACAATTAAAGCGACCACTGAATGAAAAGCGCAGAGCCTTTCTAAAAATGAAAAAAATGTAAATGAATTGAATTGAAGAATCTGAAACGTCAAATGTATTGCCCTGTGTGTGTCACTGACACACACACACACACACACACACACACACACACACACACACACACACACACACACACACACACACACACACACACACACACACACACATGCCTGAACGTCCTCACGTTCTGACGTCAACGTAAATCAATGAGTGCAACTGAAAACTATGCCGGTTTGAAACTAAAACTGTGATTCTGAAAAAAGTATAAATGCTATCGAAGTTTCGTTCGGATAGTATTGAAGATACAAATGTATAGATTTCTTTAATGGTTTGAATGATGGTCAAAGGTTGGAATTTGACCGAGTTACGATGTCCTAAGTAATTTAAGTGTCGGAATGGGCAGATGGCTTCAATGGGACCAACTGTAGAATATGACGGTTTGAAACTAAAACTGTGATTCTGAAGAAAGTTTAAATGATATCGAAAGTCCATTTAGATATTATTGAAGATACGAGTGTGTAGATTTGTTAACGAAGATAAGCGGTTGAGTTACTGTGGTAGAAATTAACCTTACATTCTATGTTAAACTATGATTATTATTAGGCCTACATATAGGGCTGGGCGATATGGGAAAAAGTTATATTTCGATTTTTCCCCCCCAAAATGTTCGATTTCGATTTTATATCACGATATGAACAAAATCACAATTTTTGTATAATTTCTTTTTATTTTCTGGTAAAAAAGAAAATGTAATGCACAAAAACAAACTTCTCAGACCCTTCTTTTCAACAATCTCCTCCTGGGCAGTACTATCATTTAATTGCTGTTCAGAACTCCCGTAGGCCTGCAGCGGATTCGAATTGTATCCAAATCCGTTCGGTTCGTTTACCACAGTTCGGAGCATTCTGGAGATCCGCGGATTTCGGTTTCATGAAGGCATTGCCTTATGTAGCGTATTTTGCCTTATGTAGCGTATTTTGCCTACTGTAGCCTACGTCCGATACAAAAGGGTGTTTAGGACCCAGCGGAATGCATTCTCTCCAGTGCTGCCCGAGCCAATGAGACTTTTCCCGTATTAATTTTGTGTAATAAAATGTTCTTGGTGATTTAACATTTGAACAATGGCTTGAAGAGGCATTTAATGAGACTGACAAGGGGAGATACACAAGTTTGACAGAAGAGGAAATTGGAAAGGCACACTTGACCGTAAGGGGCTATTTTACTGTAACTCTCCAGTGTAACGGTAGCTGTAATAGGTTGTTTTCTGAAGTTCAAGCGCACGATTCCTAAATTTAAAGAAAGTAATTGATACAATTATATTCTAAATATACGGGAGATAAATACAAACGGGTGATAAGCGGGATAACGGCCTTCGAGGTCGACCGGTTCGATGGAAATAATGGACAGGTAGAGGCAACTCTGGCTTCATGCTGCGCTCGTCGCCAGAGTTCTAAGCCTCGTCGGCCGTTATCCCTTACATGTTACACTCAGTGCACCATGTTTTCAAATGCATTTAGGGGAACATTTATTGCACAAAAAAGCCTTGCAAGTTGTCTGATTGCAGTCAATTAACACATTGCAAATAGCCTGTGGGTCTCATTCATTTTTGTGTTTCTCCCCCAAACCCTCCGTCAAAAAAAAGTCTGCCTTTTTACTATCACGGACATGATCCTAATCCGAACCGTATCCGAAACCGAGGCCCAAAACGGTTATCTGAACCGAACCGTGGACACACTGATCCGTTTCACCACAGAGTTCTCGCTCATTTTTAAAGTCTGAACTGTCTTGCTGCAAACTTAACTGCGGCTTCGCGCTGCTGCAAGCTACACATGTGTGTATGTTGTTGTGTCTGCACAACCAAACGTGATGTGGCTCGCTTCCAACTGATTGGTTACGTGCGGCGCTGTATTCGCGGGTCTGTGAAAACATTGATTTTTTTAATTTTTTTTGAAGGCGTCGGCTAATCGAACGTCTCATTTAAAGGGACTCTTACCTTTGTTGCATTTTTACACTTTTTTTGGATAAGGTTAAATTGGTATTAATAAGGTAATAACACTCTAATATGCAAGACAGACCCACCAGGAGTAAAAACAAACAATTATTTTACTCTTATAATATTTAGTGAAAACTTCAACCAATAAAATTCTTCGGACCGAATGACCTTATTGGCCGACAGACCTGTCTGTTTGCTGCATGGATATATAAGGTTTTCCGTCTGCTTCTTGTGGCGCATTCGGGCCCGCGTCATCAAGGCGCGTCCTCAACTAGAGGGTTTGTTTTGATTCCACGGCAGACAGTAGCGAGTAGCGACCGTAGCGACTGACGATGGCAGACCAAAGTGGTCCACGGCATACTGAAACTGCACCATTCAGTCCGATTAGGGGACCCGTTTCGGACTCAGACGCGAAGTTGTCCCGCTACTCTGGAGCTCCAGGAAGACCTCCAGACCGTTGGCAACCAACCGCCACACTCAGTTCGATTACGGGACCCATTTCGGACTCAGACGCGACGTTGTCCCGCTACTCTGGAGCTCCAGGAAGACCTCCAGACCGTTGGCAACCAACCGCCACACTCAGTCCGATTACGGGACCCATTTCGGACTCAGACGCGACGTTGTCCCGCTACTCTGGAGCTCCAGGGAGACCTCCAGACCGTTGGCAACCAACCGCCACACTCAGTCAGATTACGGGACCCATTTCGGGCTCAGACGCGACGTTGTCCCGCTAATCTGGAGCTCCAGGATGGTAGATATTATGACCCCTGGGAGTCTAAACATAACCCATGGGAGTCTAAACATAACCCATGGGAGTCTAAACATAACCCATGGGAGTCTAGAACTTTTGTACTGTAGCGACCCTGGGACAGTTGAATACTTTGTGTGTTATGTGTTACATTATATTTCGTTGTCCGTTATGCCAGTTGTTCAGTGTGCATGTATTGTAATGTTCTTCTTGTCAATCAGCGTGGGGGCGAATCATTAGGTCAGCTGGGGGAGGGCCTTGGAAGAACAGGAGAGTGGGGGCCTGCACGCGAGTGAGACCGTGTTGGGGGTTGCCGGGGTTTGTTTTGTGTAGGTTTTCTGCCGTTGGTTATAATGTTACGGGTTTCAGTGACCTGGTTTTGGTTAATTAAAACTACCTTCAACTACTAATGACTCGACATCCTTATGTCACCGGCGAGGTCGTTACAGTACTCTAAAAAATAACGCTTAGTTTTGTAAATAACGCTTAGGGGGTGGGGCATTGGAGGAAGGCGGGATGATTTGAATGTGCTGTAATTCTCAAATGCAACAAAGGTGAGAGTCCCTTTAAAACCGTAGAAAAAAATTACATCGCGATTAAAATCAAAATCGAAAAATCGCCCAGCCCTACCTACATATCATATATATACTTTAATGGTGGAAAAGAGCTGATCACCTTTAGCCTAGATGTTATGTGCCATGTGGCACCAGTGAGTGAGTCCAGTCCATTCCCATCTGATGTGTCACACCAGTGAGTGGGTCCAGTCTATTCCCATTTGATGTACTCTGAAGACAATGCTTACATTCACACGTGTGCATCATCTCTGTTTGTATAAGGATAATATATGTTCTAAGGTCACATTGGGATCCAGAAGACATGAGAATATACTGACATCCACACAGTGTGACCCAGAAAAACATTCTATGCACATCAATATTTGATGAAAGTCCAACTTTGTATTGAGTAAAGGATTGGGGATATAAGGAGCTGTACGAGATTCATTCGGTAGTGTGTATTCGCGAATACCATTCGGCTTTGTTGTCTCTCGTTTGCGGGTGGTGTCACGTTAAAATTGTACCGGGGGCGAAAATTGTACCGGCCTACGTCATCGTTTGTTTACATCCTGACAACCTGCCCGGTAACAGACGACGCGATGCAGAAAACATGTTTCCAAACGACGAAATAGCATAATACAGATAGCGGATCGCTATCTGTATTATGATAGATAGCGATAACACTTGTTTTTACTTTATATTTGTATTGTATTTAATTGTTTAATCGAAACAATAAAAAAATTTGCCCGCGAGACGGGCGATCGCGTCAAATGACAAATGTTTTGCCAAATGACGTAGGAGGGTTCTTGAAACATAATACAGATAACGGATCGCTAGATAACACTTGTTTTTACTTTATATTTGTATTGTATTGAATTGTTTAATCGAATTTAGCTAGTAAACTGAGTGTTTTAAGCAGGTTTCATAGTCTAGAATGTTCAAGAACCTTCCTACGTGATTTGACGCGTCATTTGACGCGATCGCCCGTTTTGCGGGCAAATTTTTTTATTGTTTCGATTAAACAATTAAATACAATACAAATATAAAGTAAAAACAAGTGTTATCGCTATCTATCATAATACAGATAGCGATCCGCTATCTGTATTATGTTATTTCGTCGTTTGGAAACATGTTTTCTGCATCGCGTCGTCTGTTGCCGGGCAGGTTGTCAGGATGTAAACAAACGATGACGTAGGCCGGTACAATTTTCGCCCCCGGTACAATTTTAACGTGACAGTGGCAATAAACTCTCCATCTATACTTGACCTGGTCTCTCCGATTCCTCTTTGCTTATAGCTAGTTGAAGTGAATTAGATAAGTTGTTATTATTAATGCCACCACATTACGTCTTAAACAGTTGAAGTACCAGAGGAAATGGGAGAACGGCTCCGCCATCCTCCCATTGACTCCCATGTTAAATTGTTTTGGAAAAAGCTGAATATTATAGCAGCCGCAGGGGTTGACACTAACGGTTGCCCGCTTGCAAGTAAAAAAAATGTTTGGGCAAGTTGAGATTTTTTCTGGTTGCCCGAACGGGCAAGTGGATTTTGGGTGGATGTTAATATAAAAGCTATTTATTCAAATGTTTTTAGAAACTGCAGAACAACCTTTTGTTCCGCAATACCACACAAAATAGAAGTATTTGCAATTGATCAGCGCGGTGTCTTCTCTTCTTTCGGAAAGCGAGTTAACAGACACGCATCGCTTCAGTGCGAATATAGCCCCGCCTTCTGTCACTCACTCGCAGTGCGGTCTCTGGCAGTGATTCGCTAAAGGTTAGCCAACACAGCTAGCATCTCAAGTGCAGCACCTCCGCGAACGGTTTAGGTAGAAGTTAAATGGAGTAGTGATGGAGGAGTGCAGTTTGGAAGTACTTTGGATTGAGGCAAATTATCAAGGAAAGTCAAGAACACGGTTTTGGGTTTCATAACTATGCACATGCACACAGCAATAGCGATTTTTTTTCACGAAATTGGACCCTCACAAACTACTGTATATATTACATGAAAGCTGAGCCTCCACTTATTCCAACAGTCCAAACCATATCATTCTGTGACTAAAACTCGCAGATAACAACTTGAGAAGAAACGTCCCCTTTTCTTTTAACAACCAAAAATGAAGTATTACCTTTGTGATTTTTGTCCACAAAGTTGATTCTGATCAAATAAAATCACCATAAACAGATTATCCAGTATCTGGGCCAAATTGTGCAACTTAACATGCTGTTTTCAATCAATGAATAAGAGAAGGTTTCTTAGGAAATAGGTAAATTGCCTTCAATCAGAAAACATATTCTTCAGCGCAATCTAGTGGCCATATATTTGTTTGCGAATGTTTGGCTTGGTGCATTCGATTGCCCTGAACTTTAAATAGAGGTGTCAAGTGTCAAAATTGTAAGATATCGACCTTTATTTGTGTCTCATATAGGGATGGGCGATATGGCCTAAAATCCATATTGCGATATACATGCAACCTATTGCGATAACGATATATATCACGATATATAAATCATAATAGAACCATCTCAGAACAGGTTACATAGACTCTAAGGAAAGCTAAACTGCTAAATGTATGTCGTTTTGAGAACATTTATTGTGCAAAACTAATCATACAACATAATGTTGTAGCTGCAGAGACTTTAAAAAAGAAAAAAATCTTCTGTGTAATGACGTATACTTCTCTCAATGAAATAAAAATTGGTGGTGTCTTGTTAATAAAGAAACGGATACTGTGAATTAGGGAAATACGTCCAGTATTAGGCATGGCTATTTTAAATAAAGAAAAATCTTCCAAGTGTGTGCACAGATATTTGCTATTAAAACATAAAACAATAAGTGGAAAATGAACGCCTATAATTTGGAAATGAACATGAAATGAGAGCAATCACCAGCTCCTCCGTTTCGCTTTCAGCCATATTTACTTGGATGACGATGATGCGTTGAAGCCGGTTGGAGCTCATGGCTCTTTAAATTCCGCGGGTCGCGGACGATGCGTTGCAGCCGGTTGCAGCTCGTGGCTCTTTAAATTCCGCGGGTCGCGGACGATGCGTTGCAGCCGGTTGCAGCTCGTGGCTCTTTAAATTCCGCGTGTCGCGGATGATGCGATGCAGCTGGTTGCAGCTCGTGGCTCTTTTTAAAATTCGCGGGTCGCGGACGATGCGTTGCAGACGGTTGCAGCTCGTGGCTCTTTATATTTCGCGAGTCATGGATAGATCGCGTCAAACATACATTATCGCGATAGAGCAATATAACTAAAATCTCTATCGTAGGCCATTTTTTATCGTTTATATCGTATATCGTTTATATCGGGCATTCCTAGTCTCATAGTAAGACAGCGCTCCCAACTGATAACGACCAACTGATACTGATAATTATTTCAGGTGGAAATGTTATCTTCCACTTATGCTGTGTTCCATGGCTTTATTCACTTTAACCAAGTATTATCCCCATTGAATATTTCACTTGCACAACAATCTTTCTTTTGGCCCAAAGATGACATTATCGCCCTTGCAGTTGTGGAGATATGATCTATTTACTTTGGGTATGTTCTTTCCTGAAAAAAACTTTTCCCCTGATCAGAGTTCCCGTTGTCCGGTAATTACCGGCCTTTGACCGGAAAAAAATGAGGAGGACCGAAAATTCTAAATGTCTCCAGTCAGAATGACCGATTGGAAATAAGGCCCCGTCCACACGGAGCCGAAACGGGCGAAAACGATCCGGTTTCGTTTTATGCTTAAGGCCTAAAAAAAAAAAAAGTTTGGTTCCTGTTGGTTGTCAGTTGAGGTCATGGGTAGGTAGGGAATTTATTTTATTTTTTTATTTTATTTTTTCCAGCGGCAGCGAATGATAGGTAGGTTGTTTTCATTTAAAAACGAGAAAATTCGCTCATCCTTGTACAGAATGAAGAGGTGCTGTACCAAAACGTAATTATAGTTTGCATAAAAAAAAAAAAAAAATATATATATATATTTTTTTTTATAAAGCTCATAAAATAATTTAGGTCGCACATAAATTGACAGGGTCGGTCGGAAACCGGAACCAAACAAAATTTTTTTTTATGCCTAATGTTCAAGGCGTTGGTTCTCCACAGAAAAAAAACATTCAGCCACGAGGAGATTCAACCATTGAGCAGAACAAAATTGAGCAGGTCATATGTTCCCGGTTTTCCCCAAAAAGGGTCCTATGTTCCCCTGTAGCCATACATACCGGGGAGCATAGGACCCTTTTTGGGAAAAGCGTGGAACATAGGACCCTTTTCCCAGAAAAGGGTCCTATGTTCCCCGCAATCTATCAATCTTTAAAAATATTTAAACTTTGACGCGGCATTCGTGTAAAGACAGCCAATCGGCGTTCAACAGAGTGACATGTCTAACGTAACAGCCAATCAGCGTTCAACTGGCCAACTCAGTGCAGTGCAGTCCGGGGTGAACTGCAGCATGGAGGAGAAAGTGATTGTTGCCGTTTGCGACTCCCGGAGCTCTTTATATAATAGTATATAATATAATAGTATAATAATATCACGTCCAAAAGCTCTGTGCGCCTCCGGATGGCCGTAGCGCGGGGAGCTCTCGTAGGGATTGGGCTTCTCGGGGTTTGTTTACCGGCGTATAAATATACTGCGTCAGGTTCTCCGACGTCTCTCCCTCTTCCACAAAAGGTAAAGACATGCAATGGTAGTTATCTCGGCCGGAATTTGGCAGTAATGGTGGAAAAAGTAACAGACCGGGGAACATAGAACCCTTTTTAAAAAAAGGGTCCTATGTTCCCCGGTCACATACAAAGAGGGGAACATAGGACTCGGGGAACATAGACACGCTCCCCTATAGACTACCGTTTATGAACTAAACGGCGGCAAGCTAGCGAAAGCCGGCGGCAAGCTTTGCGGAGCACCGGTATTTAACAAACATGGGGAATCAAAATATGATCACACATTTCTTCTTCTTTATATAGCCTGCCTATCAATTTTTTTAAGTGCAATAAACACGGACAATATCCGACCGTTTTTTTTCCAATTTGACCGGTAAAATTAAACCTTCCCGGTCACATGACCGGCACCAATTTCTTCTAGCGGAAACACTGCCCCTGATATCGAAAATGGTATAGAATATCGATCTTTTTCCAGGAATAGTGTTTAAGTTAGAAAATCCAGTATCGTGACTGACAACCCTACTAGAAACGCGATTGTGATTATTCAGTTAGAGCTACAAGAAACTTGAAAGTTAAAAAATACATATCTTTGCTACTACCTCTGACATTTAGTTATGTACATTTGCATCAAATCATGCAGGTCTACATCAGAGGTTGCGCTAGACTTTTTCATTGTCCGTCATTTTGACGGACAGGGTCGTAAAAAATCCGTCATTGTCCATTATTATCTGTCATTTTATTTTAACTTTTAAATGGTAATATAGGCCTAAGCTATAATGCTTATATTCAATAGCCTCACTTGTTTTTATTGACTTATTTTCATAAAAAACAAAATTCACAGAACAAGCGTGTTTCAATAATAATTAATAATTTATTTATGCATTTCTTTCTGACGGTGAGAACTCGATTTTTCCGCTTTTAAAACATTGCGGCTGTTGTGCCTTAACATAGAACGATGTATGGGCTGTAATGGGCTATTTTTAGCTGAACGAAGACAATTGTAGTGAAAATTAACAGTCCACTTATAATTCTTGGTAATCTTCTGTAGGCAGCTCAAACTTTCCTTCTTGCCCGCATGGATTTGAAAAGTGTGCTTGCTTGCTTGAAATCAAACGTATCGATGGATACTGCTGCCGAGGCGATTGTCATTAGATGCTGCATCTTTGCCTCCGACAGACGACTTCTCGTGGCGGTTTTTATGTTATTTTGAAGGCTGAATCCGCGCTCAGCTGCAACACTTGACACTGGGATAACCAGCGCCACTTCAGCCAGCGCTCTAAAATCGGGAAACATTTCCCCTAGCGAAGTGATGAGGCCTAAAAAAAAATTTTTGTTTGGTTCCGGTTTCCGACCGACCCTGTCAATTTATGTGCGACGTAAATTATTTTATGAGCTTTATAAAAAAAATAAAATATATATATTTTTTTTTTTGATGCAAACTATAATTACGTTTTGGTACAGCACCTCTTCATTCTGTACAAGGATGAGCGAATTTTCTCGTTTTTAAATGAAAACAACCTACCTATCATTCGCTGCCGCTGGAAAAAATAAAATAAAAAAATAAAATAAATTCCCTACCTACCCATGACCTCAACTGACAACCAACAGGAACCAAACTTTTTTTTTTTTAGGCCTGAGCAGCCGACAGGAGCCCCTGAACGAGGGATTTCCCGACCCTGCCAGCACTCTCTTCATCGGGAGAAAATCCCTCTGCATGCGGTCATTCTCAACCAGTGGTGCAGCTGCACCCCGCGGTGACCCGTAGTGGGCACAGACGCGCTCCAATGCCTCTAGTCCGTGGGTCTTCAACGCGCTGTCAGCTGTAGGATAGCGCGAGGCGTTGAGCACAGTGTCGAGATCTGCGATGATTCCCAGATGCTCTTCGGGGAATCTTTTTTTTACTGACTTGGTGATCTCTGCCAGGTATTGGGAGCGCAGATTGGAGAAGGCCTGAGCATTTGGCTGCGTGAGGGTGATGCCACAGAATCTGCCGTCCTGTGACGCCTCTTTGAACTTTCTCTCCGTCACACCTGGCTCACTTATCAGGTCATCCAGGCTTGCAAGTGTCATGTTGACCACTGGCTGGATGGAGGATATGTTGACGTCCTCTTTTTGGATCCTGTTGACCACAGATAGCACGTCAGTGAGGAGGTGTGTCAGGGCAGGGAATGTGAACTTCTGGAGCTGCCTCCTCAGACCCTTCGCTACCGGACAGTCTCTCGCGGCTTCCTCCTCCTCGAGCTCCAGCACCAGAGCAACCCAATTTGCCCGTACGCCCTTAACTGCCCTCTCCAGGGACAGCCAGCGCGTAGCAGATGGCTGCTTCAGACTCAGCAAGTCGTGATCCTCCATTTCTTTTTGGAGTTCATTCAGTCTATGTGTTCGGATGGGGGAATTCTTGTAGAACGTGTAGATGTTGTTGACGGTGGTGACATAAGCATCTATTTCACGCACCGCCTTTGATGCGTCTCGGGCTGCCAGTGCCGTCCTGTGCGCACCACAATGAATGTTTATGATGTAGGGACAGTCATTCTGGCGCAGCTGTTGTGCGACTCTGTTTTTTCGTCCCACCATCACATTTGCCCCATCACTTCCCAACCCAACAACCCGAGACATCGCTACACCACGACCTGAAAGCACATCTTTTATTTTCGCTGTGATGCATTCGGCAGTGCCAGAGGGTATGGCATAGTTGCCAATGAACACTGTTTCTGGCTCCCCATTCTGTTGAAGTGTTAGGTATGTTATCAGCATTTTCTCAACAGTTATGTTAGTGGTTTCATCAACTATCACACCCACGTATCTGCTGTTTGCGATGCGGTCATCAATGGCAGAGGTTACGGTCGCTGCAATCGCTTCCTCCATCTGATTGTGTCATGGTGAGTGTACGTGTGTGCACTGTTCAAGTTTGGACACCCAGCAGACTGTAAGAGGTGAATCAGTTTGGGATACTGATGGCTAGGTGTACTTGTATTGGCCATGTGTAACACAACCTTAAGTTGTGTTTTAAGTGCCTCGTTACAGGCAACCTGGGATTTGTCGACGTGCTTCTCCATCTGCACACTCTGATTGACCACCGCGCAGGATTCGATGTGGCTGTGGCTGCTTTTGTGGTCATTGGGGGCCGATTTCTGCATCGTCGTGCAGCCCTTAACAAATCCATTGTTGGCTTTTGCTCTCCTGCAGATGTCACAAAACATTTTGCTTCCTTCTGCCCTCAGCCAAGTAAACTCCCTCTCCCACTGAACCCTGTACTCCCGCCTGACCTCCTTCCCGCTTGTTGCTTTCGCTGCCGGTGCCGCTGACAGAACAGCCGTTACTGCAGGCCCCCCTTCATCATCCTCCAGCACATCGCTCCCTCTCTTCTCTCCTCTCTCAAGACCAGCGGAGCTGGGCTTTTTAAAAAATCCTTTTACACTTAGCTGCCGTGACATCTTGCTACACCAAATCGTAACGCAGATTTTTTTTCAGGAAGGGCTGTGATCGTAATGCTGATCGTAACTTGTGATGCTGACCGTATGCTCTATCCGGATAGACAACGAATTCACGAGCGATGAAAGATATGACAGCTAATAAATAGCTAATTAATATGCACGAGCACGCCACCAACAGGTCGGGCGTGAAGGCTACCGGTAGCGATTCATTCGTCTATCTGTCAAAGTAACGGACGGCCATCGGATTCTGCCGTAGGATAATTAGATGTGTGTGATAATTTAAGTTTAACCACCCCCTGCACTATGTAAGCCTAAATGTTGGTTTGCCTGTACTTTCATTAAAATGATCGCAGATATTCGAGCAGCCGTGATCCTAAGCGTCCTTAACAATAACAGCACTGATCACGTACAGGTGACAGCGAAGTGACACAAACGGCTCAATGCATCTGCAAAATTACATGTTTTCTGCAGATGATTGAGAAGGGGAAACAGCCTACTGAAACATAGCTACATAGGTAGATAGCCTAGCCTACTGCAGCCTAGGCTACATCTCAGACTGTGCTAATGGTTTTAAATCGGAGCATGGCTTTGAGCGCGATGGAGCTGAACACTTGCTCAGCTGGCTACAATGTATCGACCCACTGAACACCACCATAATGATTTTTCTGAGCCCCCCCAAAACCAGGCCGGGTGCCTGGCAAAAAGTGGCCCGTTCACGATTCTGATTATAATTTGGGCAAGTGAACATTACATTCGGGCAAGTTGAACCTGACCTGTAATTGCCCGATGGGCAAGTGCTTTTGAAACCTTAGTGTCAACCCCTGAGCCATCATGTCGCTAAAGAGCTGAACGTTTTAATAGTTGAATGGTTTCTGTAGCTGAAAGTATGGCGTAGGAGTTGGAGACCAAAAAACGGGCGGAAGAAGAATAAGAAAAACTAGAAATGCATTTCCTGCAGAAAACGCATTTGAATGCTGACGGCTGAATGAAAAGCGCAAAGCATTGGTGAAAATGAAGAAATGTAAAATGAATTTAAACGAAGAATCTGAAAGTCGTAGCTGAAATAGTAGTAGTAGTAGCTGCAGTAGTAGTAGTAGTAGTTGCTGAAGTAGTAGTAGCTGAAGTAGTAGTAGTAGCTGCAGTAGTAGTAGTAGTAGTTGCTGAAGTAGTAGTAGTAGTTGCTGAAGTAGTAGTAGTTAGCTTAAGTAGTAGTAGTAGTTGCTGAAGTAGTAGTAGTAGCTGAAGTAGTAGAAGCTGGAGTAGTAGTTGTAGCTAAAGTAGTAGAAGATGGAGTAGTAGTAGTAGCTGAGGTAGTAGCTTAAGTAGTAGTTGCTGAAGTAGTAGGCAGTAGCTGAAGTAGTAGGTGATAGCTGAAGTAGTAGTAGTAGTAGCTGAAGTAGTAGGTAGTAGCTGAAGTAGTAGGTAATAGCTGAAGTAGTAGGTAGTAGCTGAAGTAGTAGTAGTATCTGAAGTGGTAGGTAGTTGCTGAGGTAGTAGAAGTAGCTGAAGTAGTAGTGGTGGTAATTGCTGAAGTAGTAGTAGCTGAAATAGTAGAAGCTGGAGCAGTAGTAGTAGCTAAAGTAGTAGAAGCTGGAGTAGTAGTAGCTGAAGTTGTAGTAGTAGTAGCTTAAGTAGTAGTAGCTGAAGTAGTTGTAGTAGTAGCTGAAGTAGTAGGTAATAGCTATGGTTGGGCATGATTAATCGACGATCGACTAATTCAGGGATGGGCAACTGGCGGCCCGCATCCTCACTCAGTGCGGCCCGCATCCTCACTCACGCACATAATAAAAAAAAATAAAAAAAAGAATAATAATAATAATTGATCGAGTTACAGAAAACTCGGTCAAGAAAGATGAGAAGAATTCATAGAATTCGAAGGCAAGAAGCGATATCAGTCATTAAAGATATCCACTTAAGTCGCCGCTACAACTACTACAACTGCTTGTTGGGTTTGAGTTCATTGAGTTGTTGCACTTAATGTTGGGCCACTGTTTTTCAGATTTTTGACTTCATTGAATGATGATGTATGTGAGCCCTTTGCACTGATAAAAATACTGACCATTCATGTGGCTGTTTGAGCATGGAAAACATGAAATGAATGTATGTTGGTTCAATTAACATACCGTACATAGGTTATGATTCTGGATGATTTTTTAGTGGCCATCCCCAAAATGCACCAGAATACAGGAAATCATATCTACCAAATTCAAAATTGTGTAGCTTCTCTCAGCTCACGTTTAGTTGAAGTGTGTAGTCATGTGGCCCTCCGATGGTTATGATGAAAAATGTGGCCCTCTTTATCATGAAAGTTGCCCATCCCTGGACTAATTGATCGTTAAGAATTTTGTCGATTGCGTAAATTTTTCATTGATTAAACTAATGCAGTGGGCAATTAAATATTTTACCACACAGGGGCAATATTTAAATTTGCGGCTCCTCCCCCGCAATAAACATCGCGCTTTGAACGGTGAACTCTTTACGCCACCAGCTATAAAAAGCTATAAAAACTATAAAAACTACAAAATGACGATTAATGCAGGCTATGTGGAAAATGTGCCGACTTAGGCTCAGCCTGGCTTCTTCTCTTCCGCTACGTAGCTAAGATGGCTGCCGTTGAGTACGAAAAGTGTACATCGCCACTAGAGCTGTCCCAAACGATTATTTTTCAAACGATTAATCTAGCGATTATTTTTTCGATTAGTCGACTAATCTAACGACTAATTTTACGATTAATCTAACGATTATTTTTTCAGTTGCCGATTATTTCACATTATAAATATAGCATAAGTCCACATGATTGTTGTTGTTATGCTATTTGATAACACAGTATACTACTACTACTGCCACCTCAGAGGCTCAATTTCGAAAAGGATTTATGTAATTTAAATTGCCAACTTGTAGTGTGTGTTTACTACTTAGAACTGGTTGATAGATCATGGAATTTCGACAATCAACAGCTAGACTAGAACTACATTTGATTTGATTTGATTATTTTAATGACCACACAGCCGGTGGAATTTGTTGTCAGCTATTGCTGAAGTAGTAGTGGTAGCTGAAGTAGTAGTACTATCTGAGGTAGTAGTATTAGTAGCCTAAGTAGTACAGGGGTTGACACTAACGGTTGTCCGCTTGCCCGGGGCAACAAAAAATAATATTTGGGCAAGTTGAGATTATTCCTGGTTGCCCAAAAGGGCAAGTGCATTTTTTAGGGTTTGTTCATATATATTCATATATATTTAAGAGTTTCTAAAAACTGCAAAGCAACCATTTTCTTCCGTAAAATCACACAAAATAGATACATTTGTCACTCACTCGCAGTGCAGTCTCTGGCAGTGTTTCGGCACTAGTCACAGGCCACGTTTATACGTAGCAGGGTATTTATAGAAACGAATATTTCCCCCCCTCCGTTTTCCAAAATAACATTGTGTGCACACAGCATCGTTTTCAAAAAAGTTGTAGTTTACATCAAAACGCATAAATACGCTGTTGAGCGCAATTATAACTATGCCAAACCTATGGGCGGCAGTGTAGTAGAGCTTAGATCGGGCCCAACAAAATCAAGCCCGACCCGGCCCGAGCCCGTGCACGTTCTGTCCGAGCCCGGACCGACCCGACACATTAAGCGTAATTATGAGCCCGAGCCCGATTTCAACCGACATTTTTTTTTAATACATATGTAACTTTGTACTAAGGCTGGGGGTAAACGATTATTTATTAAACGATTAATCGGGCGATTATTTTATCGATTAGTCGACTAATCTAATGACTAATTGGATGATTATCTATTTTTCTGTTGCTCGATTAATAAAAACCATAATGTATCTCAAATAAATACCAAAAAATTCTTAATAATATACTTTATTCAATACGGAACCCGTAAAGGGACATGAAAAAAATGTGTGTGTATACGCTCTTGCGCTCCGCCTCCAACTACGAGATGGTTAGTTACATCTTTCCTGCTGTCGGCTCCCAGACCGAGGAGCACAGGTGATACGTTCCCTCCAGGGCCGATGCTCTCTCGGGGGCATGACCCTTCACTTTGACCGACAGTGAGTCTGCTTATAGGTCGGAATATGATGGAATGAAGCGGCCACCGATTCTTGACAGGCTGGGTACTTTATTCTTACACACAACCGGACTCGTTCATGACTTCACTAGACTGACACGCACGCTATCGCTCGCTCTCCTCGCTCGTCCACCTACTCGCTGACGACACACACACACACACACACACACACACACACACACACACACACACACACACACACACACACACACACACACACACACACACACACACACACACACACTGCCAGTGATATGCACACGATATTTCCCCGTGCTCATGAGATACTTTCTCATGCGCACGAGATACTTTCTCATGCGCACGAGATACTTTCTCGTTTGAGATGCTCCAACATTGCTGTCGTGCTCTTGTGATATGCCAACTCCATTTGGCAAAGAGTGCAAATCACAACACCTTTCCGTTTAGGACTTAACTTGAAGTATTTCCATACCTTTGATGATTTCGTGCGCGGACATTTTCCTTTATTGTGACTTTCGTCCATTTCTCTGTCAAAAATCGTCGACGGAGAAATTTGACGTCGTCGACGCGTCGCTACAGCTCTAGTTTTCAGAAATCTCCACTTTGGCCTAAGTTTTTAGAAATGATCGTTTTCTGTGACAAAAACTGTGTTTTCGTGTAAATGAGAGGCCAAACCGCGTGGAAATATCTGCGTTTTCCCTTCGTGTAAACGGGGCCTTAGTTATTTACATTTGCATAAAATCCAGATGAAAGCATGCAGGTCTACATATAACTGGGCGGTAGCTTTAATAGGTTGCAACGGTGGACTGAAATAACTTCATGGCACGATGTGACCATTTGGTATATAAGTAAACAAAGAAGAAGTTTGTTATTTTTTAAACACGTACTATGTGGAAGCTAACATTCAGCTTCAGATTGAGCTAGGATGAGTTTTCTGAGTTCCCCAAATTAGGCCAGGTGCCCCGCAAAAAGAGGCCCGTTCATGATTCAGATTTTAATTTGGGCAAGTGAACATTACATTCGGGCAAGTCGAACATGACCGGCACTTGCCCGATGGGCAAGTGCTTTTGAAACCTTAGTGTCAACCCCTGTAGTAGTAGTAGCAGAGGTAGTAGTAGTAGCTGAAGTTGTAGTAGTAGTAGTAGTAGCTGAACTAGTAGTAGTAGTAGCTGTAGTAGAAGTAGAAGCTGGAGTAGTAGTAGAAGCTGGAGTAGTAGTAGAAGCTGGAGTAGTAGTAGAAGCTGGAGTAGTAGTAGAAGCTGGAGTAGTAGTAGTAGCTGGAGTAGTAGTAGTAGCTGGAGTAGTAGTAGAAGTAGCTGGAGTAGTAGTAGAAGTAGCTGAAGTAGTAGAAGTAGCTGAAGTAGTAGAAGTAGCTGAAGTAGTAGGTATTAGCTGAAGTAGTGGTAGAATTGGCTGAAGTAGTAGTAGAAGTAACTGAAGTAGTAGTAGTAGCTGCTGAAGTAATAGCAGTAGCTGAAGTAATAGGTAGTATCTGGAGTAGTAGTAGTAGCTGAAGTAGTAGTAGTAATTGTAGTAGTTGTATTGGTAGGATTAGTAGTATTGGTAGGAGTAGTATTGGTAGGAGTAGTAGTAGTAGTAGGCAGTAGGGATGGGCGATATGGCCTAAAATCCATATTGCGATATACATGCAACCTATTGCGATAACGATATATATCACGATATATAAATCATAATAGAACCATTTCAGAACAGGTTACATAGACTCTAAGGAAAGCTAAACTGCTAAATGTATGTCGTTTTGAGAACATTTATTGTGCAAAACTAATCATACAACATAATGTTGTAGCTGCAGAGACTTTGAAAAAGAAAGATCTTCTGTGTAATGACATATACTTCTCTTAATGAAATAAAAATTGGTGGTGTCTTGTTAATAAAGAAACTGATACTGTGAATTAGGGAAATACGTCCAGTATTAGGCATGGCTATTTTAAATAAATCTTCCAAGTGTGTGCACAGATACTTGCTATTAAAACATAAAACAATAAGTGCAAAATGAACGCATATAATTTTGAAATTAACATGAAATGAGAGCAATCACCAGCTCCTCCGTTTCGCTTTCAGCCATATTTACTTAGATGACGATGATGCGTTGACGCCGGTTGGAGCTCATGGCTCTTTAAATTCCGCGGGTCGCGGACGATGCGTTGCAGCCGGTTGCAGCTCGTGGCTCTTTAAATTTCGCGTGTCGCGGATGATGCGATGCAGCTGGTTGCAGCTCGTGGCTCTTTTTAAAATTCGCGGGTCGCGGACGATGCGTTGCAGACGGTTGCAGCTCGTGGCTCTTTATATTTCGCGAGTCATGGATAGATCGCGTCAAACATACATTATCGCGATAGAGCAATATAACTAAAATCTCTATCGTAGGCCATTTTTTATCGTTTATATCGTATATCGTTTATATCGCGCATTCCTAGTAGGGATGGGCGATATGGCCTAAAATCCATATTGCGATATACATGCAACCTATTGCGATAACGATATATATCACGATATATAAATCATAATAGAACCATTTCAGAACAGGTTACATAGACTCTAAGGAAAGCTAAACTGCTAAATGTATGTCGTTTTGAGAACATTTATTGTGCAAAACTAATCATACAACATAATGTTGTAGCTGCAGAGACATTAAAAAAGAAAGAAATCTTCTGTGTAATGACATATACTTCTCTTAATGAAATAAAAATTGGTGGTGTCTTGTTAATAAAGAAATTGATACTGTGAATTAGGGAAATACGTCCAGTATTAGGCATGGCTATTTTAAATAAAGAAAAATCTTCCAAGTGTGTGCACAGATACTTGCTATTAAAACATAAAACAATAAGTGCAAAATGAACGCATATAATTTTGAAATGAACATGAAATGAGAGCAATCACCAGCTCCTCCGTTTCGCTTTCAGCCATATTTACTTAGATGACGATGATGCGTTGACGCCGGTTGGAGCTCATGGCTCTTTAAATTCCGCGGGTCGCGGACGATGCGTTGCAGCCGGTTGCAGCTCGTGGCTCTTTAAATTTCGCGTGTCGCGGATGATGCGATGCAGCTGGTTGCAGCTCGTGGCTCTTTTTAAAATTTGCGGGTCGCGGACGATGCGTTGCAGACGGTTGCAGCTCGTGGCTCTTTATATTTCGCGAGTCATGGATAGATCGCGTCAAACATACATTATCGCGATAGAGCAATATAACTAAAATCTCTATCGTAGGCCATTTTTTATCGTTTATATCGTATATCGTTTATATCGCGCATTCCTAGTAGGCAGTAGATATGTTGAATAGCTTTAATCAAGTGAGAGATTTGAACACATCTGTGTGTGTGTGATATACCGGTATTAAAATTATACCGGTATATTTTTGAAAGCGATATGTAGTTGAGACAATATCGCCATACCGGAAAGATGCTGGGGTTGACAAGTTACCGGACTACTATCTATGCAAGTGAACTGAGCGTTCCATGGCATTGAGAAGACCCGTGTCATAAAGGCCGATAATATTTCTGTTGATGGCATTGATTGCTTCTCAGATTAGGCCAATAAAGCAATGATTTTAAAAAAAGAGTTCAAAAGGAAATTATTGCGTTCACTTTAATTTATCGCGCAATTAATTGATTTATTGCTTATTGCGACAGGGCTGTTTGTGTGTGTGTCTCTTTAAGAGAATGCCGGAGCCATCAAGTGCCCCTGTCTGCAGCTCGCAGATCGAGGAGGAGCTAATGCTGCTATCCATTTGGATTTACGAAGTGGTAAAGTCGCAAATCTCCCAGCTTTCTTGCGGCATTTCACTGAGGCACGCCCCCTTTTGGTCGTAGTATCTCGTCGCTTTCAAAGTAGAGCGAGCAGAGCTGTACAACTCGCAAAGAAGATGGCTGCGCCCGTAGTTAATGGGGGATGAGATGTATTTTCTTTCTATTTGTACCACGTGGGTGGTTTTAATGTTGTTTTTAAAACCTCTTACACACTTGATTTCATTGCTGCTTTAATCCGGTCACCAATGTATGCATTGCACGGTCTTGCTTTGTGTGCAATTCAATGTAAAGATTTGTTTTGAAGCTGGTTTGCTAAAGAGGCTATGTTGCTAATGATGACTAGCATGCTACTACTCCCCCTCGTGGCTCGACAGAAACACAAATGGCAAACTGGAAGGCTGGAGCAAGAGAAATACGTCACGTTCTCGCTGAAGCTGGTCGCTCGTACCAGCGTACCATCCAAATGGATAGCAGCATTAAATTTTCCCTAAATGTGGGCTGGTCTAAACGTTTAACCCATGGTTTCACCCCCGCGGGCGCCATCTGGTGGCGGAGATCCGGCAGCACATTCTCAAACGTCAATACAGCACAACACAATGACTTAATATGGAAAAAGGTTCATGCATTTGATAGACTTAGACATTCCTACTTTTAACTTGCCAAATGACATTTTTTTACCATGAAAAAAAAATACATATATATATATATAAACCATAGTATTAAATATATATATTGGAGCTGTCAAGCGATTAAAATATTTAATTGTGATTAATCGCATTAATGTCATAGTTAACTAGTTAAAATTGGTTTGCGTTAACGCCGTTAATAACGCGTTTAACTGACAGCTCTAATATATATATATATATATATATATATATATATATATATATATATATATGTAATGGCGAAAAAACCGTGGTTGGGTTTTTCCTATAACCCCAAGATCCCAAGTTGTCCTTTTGCCATACGGAGAAAGCTGGTGATGGCATTGTTTGACGCGCAGTTTGTGTCCAAAAAAGAGTAAGAGTTTGACTGTCCAAGGCCGTCCTTTGGCCGTCATTTATTGTAAATAAAATATAACAAATTAAGGATGCATATATATCAAGTTGCACAGTTCACAAACAGACGGTCAATAACTATCTGCTTGCCAGCCTTCTCCACGTCATGCACTTCCGTGGCCTATTTAAAGGGTGCACCATCAGCACCTGTCGCAGGTGTGCACTCAGCAAAGGTGGGAAAGAAGGAGAAATTAGTGAGTCACTCAAATCATAAAAAACTTAAATGCGGCTCCTACACACCGGCCCCTAATTGTTCTCTATAGAACCAATTACTCAAATTAATAATAAAGGAGCCATAAGAGGGGCAATTATCGTTGAATTGAATAAGCACTTAATGCTTTTCGGTATATGTAATGCATAATGTTATATTTTTCAGAAGGTGTGAAAACATATATACATTACATTCCTTTGAAAGGTGATCAGGAACCCTGGTCACTCTTCAGCTTCAAGGATTGGGCACAGTTTGGTAATGGGCCTCTCAAGGACTGAAGTCTGTGTCTGGAGCTTCACTGACCGCACCAGACCCCTTGCATCAGGTTTGGTCTCCAGCACTCTTCCTAATGGCCAGGACCCTCGTGGAGCGGTGGGGTCAACGACCAGGACAATGTCTCAGACACTCAGATTCTTCTTTACTGCAGTCCATTTCTGTCTCTCCTGCAGCAGTAGAAGATATTCTTTAGTCCACCTGTGCCAGAATAGATCAGCCATGTACTGGACCTGTTTCCAGCGGCGCCTGGCATAGAGGTCGGACTTCAGGAAGGTTCCAGGGGGTAGGATTGGCTGGGTTTTCAACAGGAGGATGTGATTTGGAGTCAGTGGCTCAAGGTCATGTGGGTCTGAGGACACTGTGGAGAGAGGACGGTTGTTGGAGAGTGGAGTTCAGCACCTGGCGGACAGATCTTATGAGCCTTTCCCAGACTCCGCCATAGTGTGATGCTGCTGGTGGATTGAAACTCCATTCGATTCCATCCGGGAGCAGGGCATCTTGGATTTTCTGCTCATTCAGTGACTTCAGGGCCTTCTTGAGCTCCACGTCAGCACCCCTCAGGTTGGTTCCATTGTCGGACCTGATGTGCTTAACTTGGCCCCTCCTGCAGACAAATCTCCTCAAAGCATGGATGCACAAGTCTGTGTCAAGTGAAAAAGCAACTTCAAGATGAACAGCACGACTAGACATACAGGTAAAAATAACTCAGTACCTTTTGATTGTGGTTCTTCCTCGCTTCACTACAATTGGGCCGAAGTAGTCCAAACCGACATTTGTATAGGGGGGGAGGTCAGGTAGGATTCTTTCCAGCGGCAAATCCGCCATTTTCTGTTCACCTGCTTTTCCCCTTGCACGCCGACAAACTACACATCTTGAGAGCACCTTCCTTGCTACCGAGTTGCCCTTTACAATCCAGTACTTTTTCCGGAGCTCTGACAGCATGTGGTTTCTGCCATTGTGACCACAGCGTTCATGGATGTGTCTTAAGAGCAGTATGGAAACGTGTGAATCTTTGGGCAAGATGCAGGGGTGTTTTGTTTCCTCGGGCATTGCAGATTTGTGCAGTCGGCCACCTACTCTTAGAATGCCCTCGTCCAGCACAGGATCAAGCCTGCAGATCTTGCTGCCCTTGTGCACTCTAGGCGGGGTCATCTCTAGTGTTGCTATTTCAGCAGGGAATGCTCTTCTTTGCATGTACGTGATGACTGACCTTTCTGCCTCTGCCATGTCTTTTACTGTGAGAAGCTGTCCACCAAGGTGAGACCTGAGATCTTCAATTTTTATCCTTGCCCCTTTCCTGTTTGAGCGGGTACTTATTTGACATGATGGCTGCTCCTTTCCCCCTTTCCCAATCAGCATCAAAATCTTTCTCAGCCTGAGGTACCATGCCACTGCTTTAAGTAGTCTCATCCAGTCTGAAAAGAAAGAAATAAGCTGGTCTGTGGGTGTTCCAGTGTTCACCACTGCTGCCAAAACAGTAGCCTTTTTCCTGACCTCTGGATCGTCCTGTGACACTGATCCCAATGCTTCCTCCACCGGCCAACTTTCCTGAGTGTTCCATAAGAATTCAGGGCCATGTATCCATCTCCTTTGCTCCATGAATTTTCCTGCATTCAATCCTCTCGATGAATCATCAGCAGGATTGTCCTTGCTGCGTACATGTCTCCACTGAGACAGGTCTGTATTGTCCCTAATCAGTGAAACCCTATTGGCTACATAGGTCTTTTGCATGGTCGTTTGCAATGTATTTTAGCACTGTTTGGCTATCAGTCCAGAAAAATTAAGGCTTTAGGTCAAGGTGTAACTCTCTTCTCACCATTCGGTCTACCTTCACAAGTAATGCTGCAGCTGCCAGTTCCAGTCGTGGCACTGTGATGTTCTTAAGGGGAAGGACTCTGGACTTTCCAAGGACAAAATTGACATGAATAACATCCTGATTGTTCAACTGTCTGATGTAGCTTACCGATCCATAGCCACTCTCACTGGCGTCAGCAAAGTGATGCAGCTCGGCACAGTTTGTCACTCCATAGCCCTTTGGTTTCAGACAGCGGGGAACACTGAAGCCTTTGATCCTCTCCAGGCTGTTGGTCCATTCCATCCACCTTTCAGACACTGGCTCGGGCAAAGGCTCATCCCATCCGTAGCCTCGCTGGCAGAGCTCCTGTAGCAACTGCTTGGCTGGGAGAATAAGAGGAGCAAGAAAGCCTAGTGGGTCAAAGATGGAACTAACAACAGAGAGTATGCCTCTGCGGGTGTGTGGCTTTTGGCTTAATTTTATGTTAAATTGGAAATTGTCAGAATCCGCACACCACTGCAGTCCTAGTGCTCTTTCAATGGGCAAACTGTCTTTGTCAAGATCCAGTGTTTTAATTTGCTTGGCCCTGTGTTCTTTGGGGATTGATGCCAAAACTGCTCGGCTATTGCTGACCCACTGAGTGAGCTGAAACCCACCTTTGCTGCATAGTGCAGTGAGATCTTTTACCAGCTGGATGGCATCAGATTCCTTGGCCACGGACTTGGCACAGTCATCGACGTAAAAGTTGTGCCGGACTGTTTCAGCTACTTGAGGGGGGAAACAGTGTTCATTGTCAGTAGCAGTTTTTCTTAATGCAAAGCTTGCAATGCTTGGGGAAGACACAGCACCGAAGATGTGTACAAGCATACGGTGTGACTTGGATGCTTGACTGGTGTCACCTTGTGGCCACCACAGGAATCGCAAGTAATTAACATCAGACTTGGCTACTCTAACCTGATGGAACATTGACTTGATGTCGGACATGATTCCAACAGGCTCTTTGAGAAATCTCAGGATGACTCCAATGAGGGAATTTGTCAGGTCGGGTCCCTGCAGCAGTTCTGTGTTGAGGGGTACACCCCGGTAAGAGGCGGCACAATCAAAGACCACTCTAAGCTTTCTCTTTTTAGGGCCCTATCTTGCATCCGGCGCAAGTGACTTAGTCACTGGCGCATGTGTCGTTGCTAGTTTACAACTGGCGCAGAGCGCTCTTTTGCCACCTGCGCCACTCGCCGGTAAATTAGGGAATGATCTTGCGCCCCAAGGGGCGGTTCGGCGGAAGGAGGAGGCGTGTTCTGGCGCAACACGCCTCCTTAAATCAATGCATCTGCAAACACCGTACAGCAAAAACATATTTTCTTGACACAGACATCGTGTAGGCCTACATGCCCATAACTTTTAGGATTGATGAGTATTTGATCGTGAAAAACATTGTTTTACCGCGAGTGAGTGTTAAAAAGAATGAATGAATGCGGGCGCGCGTGTGTGCTCTGTTTAAACACACGCAAACTAAACACGTAACGCATAATACAATCAATGGCAATGTCTATTACCGCGGGGACACATGCATATTAGGATAGCATACAATACTGATAAGAAACAATGTTTATAATGTATTGCGTATATCATTAAATAGAACCACAGTTACCGCATATCATATGTTATATCATATACGTTTTCTTTGGCGAAATTTATTTGAAGACTCAGTATTTCTGAAGTTGTGGAAGAAAACCCCTTATTCCATGTGTGAATTAGGCCATATTATTTGGCAATAAACTGAGCCATTTGCAGTTTGAAATTCATGTGCATCTGTCTCATCGGAGACTGCAGACGCGCTGTCAAAATATCAACTCGTCCGATTCAAATGCGCTCATGGCTCTTAAAGGGGATGGGAGCTGGCACTCTCATTGGTTTGTTGGACGTTACGCCCAAACCACACCTACGGGTAATTAGGCTGCTTCAGACCAACCCTTTTGACACTTGCGCCGCGACGCAAGTGTCATTTATCCGCCTGTAAAATAGCGATAGCGCCGTAGAACCGCCCACAAAGCTACTTGCGCTTTGCGCTTCCCACTTGCGTTTCAGACCGTTAAAATAGGGCCCTTAGGGTGGTACACCCCATGGTGTGGCAAGTACCATACTTTTCCTGTTGACTGTCCGAGTTCTTCCTGTGGGACCTCCTCTGCATGACTGATTGTAATGTCCATCATTCAGAACGGCCTCGTTGGCCATTTTCAAAAATCCTTTGTCCTCAATGGAAATTTCAGTTTTCTCCTCAGATGCAACTTCATTAAAATCCTGATTGTACTGGGAGATCAGAAGCTCTTCCAGCCTTGCCACTGAAATCCTATTCACAGTAACACTCCTTACATTGCCAGTTCCCTTTCTAAGTGGCCCATTTACCACCCACCCCAGTCGTGTTCTGACTGCATAGGGGCCCCCACTTTGGCTATTAACAACCTCCCATGGTTCTATCAGGTTTGGAGCATTAGTTCCAATTAACAGCTCTACCTTGGCACTAATGGAGGGGATTTTGACTTGACTTAAATACGCCCATTGCGCTAAGTCATGCTGCCTGGGGATGTTGCTAGTTGTTACTGGCATCTCCTTTTGAGTGAAAGTGTCAGGAAGAGGTGAGAAGTAATCGCTGTCCAATGCTGACACTTCAATTCCTGAAACAACATGAGTGGGAACAGATTTTTCCTGATTCATTGTGCGTAGAAGAATTTGTGTTTTCCTTCCGTTTAGATTAAGACGCGTCATGAGCTCCTCAGAGCAGAATGTGGCAGAAGACCCTGGGTCCAAGAGAGCATACACCTGCAAGACTTGGCCGCCCTTTGCTGCCTTAACCCTAACTGGGACGATTGAAAGTGCGCACTCTTGGTCTCCGGCCCCTATATGACCACATAACTCTGCTGATGCACTGCCTATAACACCGGAGGGTTTTCCTGCTTCTTTAGCTGTGACGTCCTTAAACTCAATATGCAAAGCGCTTGGGTGAGCCTTCTTGCACACTTTACAAGCAAGTCGCTTTTTGCATTCTTTGCTAATGTGGCCTGCGGATAGACATCCAAAGCATATGCCCTTGGTCTTTGAAAAAACGAATCTTGTCCCTATGTATTTTCTTCAAGAAGTCTTTGCACAAGTCCAATGTGTGCTCTGAGCTACAGAAGGGGCAAGAGGGTTCAGGCTTTGTCTCTTTTTGGGCAAGAGCAATGCTAGTGGCATAGCTACTGCCATACGACTTTGAGGGCTGTGACTTAATAGATGACTGATCCTGTAGATTACCAAAAATTGGATCAGCTGCTATACAGGCTTGTTTTTCAATGAAGGAAACAAGATCTAAAATTCTCACCCTACGTCCTTGACGTTCTTGCAGCTCAAATGCCTTGTTAAGCCATTTCTCCCTGAGCTTGAATGGCAACTTGAGGACAATGCTTCTCATGCTGGATATGGTGTCCAGCTCCTGCATGTATTCCATTTCCTCCATGGCGTTGCAGCAGCTCCTGAGAAACATGGCATAATCTTGTAGCATTTTAGAATCATCAGATTTCATTTGAGTCCATGATAAAACCTTTTCCAAATATGCACAAGAGATCTTATATTCGTTTCCAAAGTTATCTTTTAGCAACTGCTTTGCTTTCTGATAGCCTCTATCTGGTGACATGTATTCACAACTCTTGACCATTCGTTGTGCTTGGCCCTTAGTATATTGAATAAGGAACTGTAACCTGTCTGTATTGTTGTCTGTTTTCCTTTCAATGTTCTGTTCAATTGAATGGATGAACGATTTGTATTCCAGAACATGTCCGTCGAAGAGTGGGATGTTTCGTTGGGGTAGGGTAGCTAGAAGTTGTTGTTTCATGAGCATCCTTGTCAGCTCACTTTGATTCTCCAAAACGTGATTCCCCTGATCTGAGCTAGCATGTGGAATAACAGGGGGAATGTCAGAGGAATAGCTATGAGATGAGTGTTGGGCAGAGGGAAAGCTATATGTGGAGGTGTGTGGCTGTTGTGACCTAATATCACTGCCGGCACTGGGATGGAAAGTAGGCATGTCTGCGCCTAAATGTTGCCTATCTGCACCTGACTTAAGCAGGGGAAATTTAACATGGGTACCTGTCTTACTCCTGACTGCTGGAGCAGTCCCATCATGAGGATGAAGCGAATAGCCTAACCTTTCCTCCAGCTTTGCTTGTGTAGCTGTTGATGCATCAGATGTGACTTGAGCTGCTTCAGCACCTAATACGGGCCCTTTAACAGAATGCACAGGGTTAGATACAACAGTGTCAGATTGCACAGGGTTCGACATATTCGTTTCAGCATTTTTTAGATAGTTAATTTTTACTGTGGCAGCTTCAATTTCTGCATCCAATTCCAATGTTTCTCTCTTTTTCCTTAACATTTGTTCCTGTTCTTCTATTGCATGTTTCTCCTTTAATCTTGAAGCTTTTGCCACTAAAGCTAATCGTTCTGCCTCTGCGCCGATGCGCAATGACGAAGACAATGTAGATCTATTGGACCTATTGGAAACTGAAACTGATTGCGCATCGGTGTTATCGACGTCTGCAACATTAACAGATTCAGCTGGGTCCTCCTCCTCCTGCATGACGGCAGAAGAGGCAACCCCACCTTCGCTAGAGGCACCAGCGTCGTCTGCCTGCGAAATCCAGTTATTCACATGCCTCACGAAAGCCATGATCTGCATTCGTCGCGGCTTATACCATGCCTCGTTATCGTGCTTCCTCATCCAAAAACTGTGCGTAATTCGAATGCAAGGTTTGGAATGAGTCAAGCATTTCCTCAAACTTGGTTAAGTTTCCTCTCAATTCCTCAAGATACTCATTCCCTACCATCAAATTGTTCATAATGTTCATCCTTCGTGTAAGGTGAGACATTTTACCGGACCTAGCTGCGCGCAAACGCGCTGCCTGCTCTCCGACTCCTTCCACCGGTGACATTTCGTAGGCTTCGTCCGAACTGTCCATCGTGCTTAAAATAAACTTCCAAAAATAACGAAAGGTATTTATCCTCTTTCAGATGATTCGAAATATCTCCAAAAAAGATTCAAAACATTTCATGTCTTTTCCAAAAACTAAAACTAAATATCTCAGTTGATTAACGAAAAAATCATCAACGAAACATGTTTCTAAATTAGTCCATTATTACATGTTAACGAAAAATCCATTAACGTAATGGTATCTTCACTCACAAACCTCTGTGAAGCGTTCCTTTGTTCTACTTGTTCCACGCGTTTGGCCGACGTTCCTTGTCTCCAGATCGCATGAATCCAAATATCATTGGGAAAAAATCAAAAAATCGAAGCATAGTTATTGACTATTGTAATGGCGAAAAAACCGTGGTTGGGTTTTTCCTATAACCCCAAGATCCCAAGTTGTCCTTTTGCCATACGGAGAAAGCTGGTGATGGCATTGTTTGACGCGCAGTTTGTGTCCAAAAAAGAGTAAGAGTTTGACTGTCCAAGGCCGTCCTTTGGCCGTCATTTATTGTAAATAAAATATAACAAATTAAGGATGCATATATATCAAGTTGCACAGTTCACAAACAGACGGTCAATAACTGTATCTGCTTGCCAGCCTTCTCCACGTCATGCACTTCCGTGGCCTATTTAAAGGGTGCACCATCAGCACCTGTCGCAGGTGTGCACTCAGCAAAGGTGGGAAAGAAGGAGAAATTAGTGAGTCACTCAAATCATAAAAAACTTAAATGCGGCTCCTACAATATATATATATATATAAACCATAGCATTTCCATAAGAGTATAAACACATTATTTTGTACACTCAATTATATTAGCTAAGTCAAATAAACCAAAGGCAGAAGACTTTGCATCATTGATTTTTATTTTCACCCCAGGCAAAAAATGTTTGATCTGCAAAGATTTTTATTTTTTTTTGCCTAGCCTAGCCAAATACATTCCTTAAGCTTCCATAAATGTTTAACAATGGCAAGTATCAGGGTATTTTTCTGGCCCATAACAAGCAACCCGGTTCCCGGTTTCCAGTTCTGTCAATTTCCCAGCGTCTAGAAAGGAAACAGATTGCGGTTGTTATAGGCACAATAACAATGCAAGATGTAAAACAGATAATTGATATAAGTGGAGGGATTACGATTTAGTCTAGCAATAGTTGACTACAAGACTATTTAATCACATGACCTCTCACCTGTAGCCCTCCTTGCACTCGTCGCCGTTTTCTGTCCTGCAATCGGTCTTCTTCAGACCTTAGTGATTTAATGACAACATACATTCACTATGAAAACATTCATGTTGGTCTGTTGACCAAACTGTTTTTTTGTGATTTGATTCAAAAGTGTGATATTCAGGGCACTTACGGCTAAGGGAAGTTCTGCAGGAGAGCGAGACACCACCATCTCTAATTTCCAGCATGTTTTCCTTTGAAGAAGGAAATGCAGGAAGATGTTAATATGTTTTGTTAAAAAATAACACCTTGTACACTAAGCATAATGTGTCACGATTTACGCATACCTCTCTGAAATCACAATTGGCCCCGATACAATGTACAGAGTGTCACCGTTTGACCGTGACACCAATGATTGGATGTGGTGGCAATCGAAAGGCAACATCCCGCTCCTTTGAGCAAAGTCAGCATTCAAACGACACTGGTCGACCTCACAGATGATCTTCTGTGCTGGCCCCCACATATTCTTGATTACATGTATGGGTGTTGAAGGACCACTAAAAGATTTTTCAACTGCAAACACACCATGTGTACCATCGATACACTGACAGTCCAAAAATCGGTCCTTCGTTATCGTCTCAAGGAGGTTGGTGTGTTTTCTCCTGCAGTGTGTTTTGAAGTTTCTTTTGTTTCAAATCAATTTGCAATGAGGACAACAGAATTTATTTTGCTCACTTGATGCTTTAGTGGCCGTGGAACATTCTGCAGGAGCCAATGGGAGCTGAGTGGGGGCCACAGGGAGCTGAGCGGGGGCCACAGGGAGCTGAGTGGGGGCCACAGGGAGCTGAGCGGGGGCCACAAAGTGCTATGAAGGGGCTGCAGCTTGCACCTCCTCCTGGTGTATTTGTAGGTGCCTTACCAATTGCAATCGATTTCTAAGTGTTGCTGCACAATAGCAACAATGGAAATGTGTAGCCGTCCGACAACTTAATCCACACTTGATTATTGTGAACTCTGTAAGGGAGGAATAAAGGAAGTAAGATTCATACTTATAGTAAAATACAAATTCATTCATTTGTGTAATATTTTAGATAAGCACCTTTGTGTTTCACTGACGAATGGCCTTTTAAATGGGCCATTGTCAACCTTATATTTTGCACCCACGTATTTACAGAAGGGACAGTGGAACAGTTCACTGTTGGTGATGTTATTAATGTTTGGTCCAATCCAAAAGAATACTAATGTGAATATATATCAGAGGGGAAAAGAATAAACATTAAAAGGCACAGCATCACTTAAACCCCTGCTAAAACATAACTTTTACCATCTGAAATTGACACTGACATTTTGATCTTTTTTACCACATTGACGTCTTCAGGGATAGCCTCAGGAAGAGGAAGTAAATCAGCCTGAGCTTGGAGAGCATGAGAGGCCTCCAGCCCAGGATGTGGGGCACCATGTAGCGGGGGGTACCACAGTGGGACACCTGTCACGCACATACACACACACACACACACACACACACACACACACACACACACACACACACACACACACACACACACACACACACACACACACACACACACACACAGGCACATGTACGAAGGCAACACAAGGTCAATCAAAGTAGTTGTGGGTAACAAACGGACACAAAGAATGAATAAATTTATGTATTTCTTTACATTTATTTTGATCATTGTCAACGCAGAATTCCAATATCAAAATGTAATGCACTATGCAAAGAGTAAGGCCATGCATTAAATGTTGATATTCAAATCCTGTTATTATGCCTTATCATACTCTAATTCAAGTGAATGATTCATTGATTACCTTCTTTATTTCTCTCAGACATACTCAAGGGTAGAAACACACACAAATATAGAGCATTAGTTACTGTTTTTATAAACCTGGATATGAAATATGATATTTTTTTAAGCATTGCAGTGAACCTACCTGACCAGAGAAAATCAGGACACAGACAGACAGACAGACAGACAGACAGACAGAGACACACAGACACACAGACAGACAGACAGACAGACAGACAGACAGACAGACAGACAGACAGACAGACAGACAGACAGACAGACAGACAGACAGACAGACAGACAGACAGACAGACAGACAGACAGACAGACAGACAGACAGACAGACGGGGCGCCCCACAGTTTGAAAACCCCTGGTCTAGCACATTATTTTTTCTCATACTTTATGAGTATTCAGTGTTTCCCGCAGTATTTTTTTCAGCAGCGGTGGTGTGGGCATGCCCCCCCACCCGAAATTTTTTTGTACCCTTTACATTGGAATGCATGAATCTGGTGCACTTTGAGAGGAGAATATGCACTTAAATCCTATTCAAACAGTCCTGTGTATTACTGTAGATGGGATTATTGGTGTTGTAACTTTGCCTTTTGTGTCTTCATTTACAGTTTTTTATATTTTTGTATAGTAATATTTAAACAAAAAATGCCACAACGCAAATATAATTTGCACAATTTATTTACAGATTTTTGCCTAATGTTTAAACACTAAACATGGTTGCTATGCCCAAAGCATAACAGTTTTTTACATAAGACACTTTGTTCAAAAATGAAATCTCCTGCAACAATGGGCAAAACACATCTTTTTAAATTATAAACCTAACTAAAATTTGAAAAGAACACAGACTCACACACATGAAAAATAAAAAATAAAGCTAATTGAATACCAATCAGTGTGAGCCTTATCACTACAAATAGACCTCAGGTGAGCTCAGCTCCTTTGTGAGACAGTGAGAGTCAGGGGAAGAGGACAAGAGAGCGACAGGAGGATGAGGACAAAGAAGACAACAGACGGAGAACTGTGAAGTTTTTGCTCATCCACAAAGGCTACATCCAGCCTGGGAGCATTTAATTCTCCTGGGCTTTTTAAAGAAGAGCTCCAGGGCTCTTCTGTAGGGGAATTTGGTGGTGGGGGGGCCAAAAAAAAGTGATGAGAAAATTATTAAATAAATATAAGTTATACATAATAGAAACTATTCATGATCTTTTAAGAAGTCCTTTGGTTTTTTCCCTTCATTAATGCTAATGACCACATGCTTACAGACGATTAGCATAAATCCCTAACTAAAATACGCGATAAACGGATTTTATATGGCAATAAAGAACAACTTCGGATTTAACAGTATGGATTCATTTTTCAAAGTTCCCGAAAATACCTAGGCTATAAATTCCTGACTGGATATAAGCTCCTGTAAAGGCTATGAGTGATCCCAAAAAGAGCGACAACACGCACACACACACATAGGCCTACACACGCACACACACACACACACAATACTAGAGGAAAAACGGCACGGAGGTTGCGGTTTATAGATACAATAAAATGATTGGGCTCAGAGGGTTTTTAACACTGGTGGTCATGTAGCGACACATTCTCTCTCTCTCTGTCTGTCTGTCTCTCTCTCTGTCTGTCTCTCTCTTTCCTTCTTTCTTCGATCTTCCGCTTCACTCGCTACTGCTAGAATCAATGTAACTTTGCAACCGTGTAGGGTAGCCTACTGCCAACAACTGCAACACTCGCTGTGTATTTTTCTTCTTTGATGTTGGTTACGTGACGATGTGCCGCGTGCTGCGCAATTGACGTTACGCGCTGTACATTTTCTAAAAGGAGCTACGTAAAAAAAAAAATAATAATAATTAGGAGAAGGATTTTTATTGCAGCGGCGGAGAAAATTCAGCAGCGGCGGCGCGCCGCTGCTGTGTGAACGTGGGTGAAACACTTACACAACCCCTATGTGAAACACCCTGTTGCTTAGAATTTTGAGGCATTTAGAATCTTGGTGCTGACAGGGTGCTGACGTCTCTTCAGGCACTCTGTCTATGGCTTCAGTGCTACCTTACCAATTTGAGCCTGAGTCGGACCCCGAAAGCGATAATGGAGCTGACGACGCTAATGACGAGCGCGATTTTAGTCGTAGAATGGACCAGGACATTTCACAGTGGTAAGTTTTTGTTTATGCTATTATACATGCGATTTATCATGTATTTAGCATAGCTTTTCAGACTTAGCTTGCGGCTAGTAGACTACTCGTACTCTTTAAGGGTCACAGGACTCTTTTTATGTCCCGACATGGCATATTGTTGACTACTTTTGTCCATCAAAATACACCGTTATAACTTAGAACATCTCTACTACCTAGGTACAACTGTGGGAATTAGGGATGTGCATCTCCATCAGGAGGACGATGCGATACACATCTCTATGCACTGCCAACGATCCGATACATTCAAGATACATAAAAGCAGCTACTAATGCGATACGATACGATTCACCCCTATTGCGATGCAGTGCGATTCGACACGATACGATTCGACACGATGCGATTCAACAAGATGCGATTCAACAAGATGCGAGGCTAAATAATACAATTCTATGCAATTTAATATGATACATAATGATTTATTTATTTGTCAGACAACAAATCAGTAACCAGGTTTCTGACAAAAGAAAACATTTATGTGTATGTGTGTAAGTGTGTTCTGAATGTAACATTTTTGTTTGTCAGACAACAAATCAGTAACCAGGTTTCTGACAAAAGAAAACATTTATGTGTATGTGTGTAAGTGTGTTCTGAATGTAACATTTTTGTTTGTCAGACAACAAATCAGTAACAAGGTTTCTGACAAAAGAAAACATGTATGTGTATGTGTGTGTATGTGCATGAGTGTGTTCTGAATGTAACATTTTTTCACTATACCTGACAGTCACAACACAGTTTGCTTCATCCTAAACATGTGGATCAACTGCCTCACACACTAAATTTAACTAATTTGTCCTATTTTCAGGTTTTTCTTAAGGAATATGAGTTGATCCACATGATCAGGATGAAGCAAACTGCGCTGTGCTGTAACTATGTCCCCAGCCGTGCTAAACACTCTTTCAGAGGGTACACTCGTTGCTGGGATGCACAGGTAGCTCTTTGCCAAGGCTGAAAGCAGTGGAAGATCCACTTGTTTTTTCCACCACTGCAACACATCACCACTCAAAGCTAAAGAATCCCTCTCTCTGTACTTTAAGATTTCTGCCCTAGCCCTCTCCCTTGTGGTCTTCATTGGTGCTCTCGCAGTGAGGAAATCCCCAAACATCTGGTTCAAGGCTGTCTTCTTGGGGGGGACATCATCTATGGAATGGAACAGAAAAGCACAGTGAATTATCAGTTGTGTTAAAAAAATATGTAAAAATTATGATTTACAATACTTTCTTACTATATATATAATATAGTAAGATAGTATTGTAAGTCATAACTTTGTAAGATAGTATTGTATGTCATAATTTTGTCATTTTTTTTAACACAACTGATAATCCACAGTGCTCTTTTGTTCCATTCCATATATATTATTTAAATAATACTTTATAACTATATATATATCATAAATGCATCTTAAAACATTATTTTATAACTTTTAGCACAGTTCCTATCAGAACAAACCTCTCTCTTCCTCTGGGCTTCTGTCAACCTCTGCCTGGCCCTCAGTCAGTGTGCCACTGTCACCTGCCTGGCCCTCATTGAGTGTGCCACTGTCACAAAAATCAGTATAAAGGAGACTAGCTGCTAGATTTCTTTTTCCAATTCAAAGAAGACACAGGTAAATTCAAGTAACAAATAGAGAGTTTAGCTACGGTTTATGGAGTATATTCTTACCTCTTCCTCCATCATCACCACCTCTGCTGTTAGCTTCGTGAATACCATGTCCTTGGTGCCGTGGTCTTCCAAGAAAGCCAGGTCTTTGAACCGTGGATCGAGCACTGCAGCATAGTAGAGGAGGTCTTGGAGATACGTGTAGCGACCATCAAAATCCTGTCGGAATCGCTCCTTCATCACAGAAATTTCCAGCAGATCGCTCTCATCTGGCTGGAAATGCTTCTGAAGTTTGGCCTGTATTGGGGAGATCATTAAGATAGTGGGGTGTTTTTCCTCACTGAGGAGTGTTGTTGCCACTTTCAGAGGGGACATCAATTTGATGACCTCTGGGATCAGTGTCATGTCTTCCTCTGTCAGGCTGGCTAATCCTTCTCTCCCTCTTTATCTTCCTTGACAGAAGAGTGTTCAACACAGCAGGCTGCTGCTCCCAAAAACGCTCCAACATGTCAAGTGAACTGTTCCATCTTGTGGGAACATCATGGATGAGCTTGTGATTTGGCATGTGTAACTGGGCCTGCATTTCACGTAGAACCTCAGTTGCTTGTGGGCTTCTGTGAAAAAAAGTTGTAATCTTCCTCACTTTCACCAGAAGCTCTGACACCCTGTCCACCTTCAGGGATTTTTGTGAGGCCAGATTGAGCGTGTGCGCGATGCATCGCACATGGGGGTTTATCTCTGCACGAACTCCAGCCAGTAACATATTTTTTGCGTTGTCCGTGACCAACGCTGGGTTCTTGTCTGCGATGTTCCATGTGCAACAAACGTCCTTCAGTAAAAGTCCCAGATTATTCCCTGTGTGAGCCTCGTTGAACAGTCTGGTTTGAAGGACGTGGTTTTGTAAAACCCACTCTTCATCGATGTAATGTGCCGTTACGGTGACATAGGAGTCAGTGGCGTGAGACGTCCAACCATCAACTGTAATAGCAACTCTTTTGGCATTGCTCAACGATTTAGCTATTTCATGCCTCACTTTTTCATACAGAAGAGGGATTTCTTTATCTGTGAAAAGCTTCCTATTCGGGATGTGGTACCTCGGCTCCAGAATGTTTAGGAGGTATTGGAAGCCCTCGTTTTCAACAACACTGTAAGGCTGAATATCTTTGCAAATAAAGAAGGCAATGGCTTCGGTTATTGCCTTTGATCGAGCTGAGTTGGTAGCCAGCGGGGCATGAAAAAAGGTGGAAATACTTTGCGCAGGTGTACTTGTTGAGGCAGCCACTGTAGCCATAGATGAATCGGAGGATGAGGCAGACGTCTCACCATGTCGCCTCTTCAGGTGAGTACCTAAATTAGTCGTGCTGCCTGTGTACTTTATGGCAGCACGACATATTTTGCATATTGCATGGGTCTTATCCAATTTTCCATCTTTCTTTGCAAAGCCAAAGTTTTGCCAAACCTTGGACTTATTGCAAGCTTTAGGGACGTATAACTCCTCATCAGCCATTGTAACTCTCCCGAACACTCCTTCAACTCGCGCGATACTTGGCCGCGACACTTCACGAGAATCTGCCACTGACAGCAGTGGAGATGAGAGCGCGTTTAGGAAACAGTTAGAGAGGGGGAATCTAGAAATATACAATTGTACCGGATTATACCGATGCAAAATTTTTAGGTACGATGCATCGCGGTTCATCCCACATTGTATCCGATGCACCCATTTTTGATCCGGGCCATCGCATCTTGAGCTTTTATGACGATGCATCGGTGCGAACCGGTGAATCTTCCCATCCCTAGTGGGAATTGTGCCACTATGCCCAACGAAGTGAAGAACGTCTGCTGTAGAGTAATCCCAAAGGTAAAACTGATGAGCTTTAGTCTAAGCTAGTTTGTTGAGAACGATGTCATGTCATCTATCTATCATCTTCGGAGGATGTGTATATATATATATATATATATATATATATATATATATATAAATATATATATATATATATATATACTCAGAAGATGAGTAGCCTACCACTATCATCACAAAACCTTATAATTAACTTCTAGTAAACTATATTGCATGTTTAGATCATCTCTACCATATAGCAACAGTAATACCAGTCCACTTGTAATGGAAAACGAGTAATCTCATCATTCTCACCTGTTTGCTGTAGTTCCAGCCAACCATGTTTGTTATGTGAATTCATTAGTGATAATATTTTTTGTAAATAACAATCCTACTCGAATAGATGTTGCTTCAGCAATACCAGTTACGAGAAATCTCACCTGTTCACTGTTGTCTCAGCCATGTGTTTACAATAGCAATCATTGTTATGTAGAACTAATCAGTGATTTAAATTTTTTTTTCAATAAAAGTATGACTGGAAAACAGATGTTGCTTCCTGAATCTGTATTGTCCTATGCAGTCATGTTGTACTCTGTGATGTCAAGGTCACTTTACACAGTAGTTATTTTGTCTTATTGTATTTATTAGGTACTAAGACGAATGAGCCAAGTGCCAGAATCAATAACCTGCATGACACAACCTGCATGACACAACATGCACACAATTATTGTGTTTAACACATACAGTCTACAAAATATCTACAAGTATGATTATGGACCTGTGAGGCACACAACAGATGAAGAGTAAATCATTTTGGCTGTAAGCTCCCACTAAACAAAACCAAAGCAATATTATACTATTAATATTATTACGTGATTTGAATCAATTTACCATTAAAAGAAAAACAAAACAAACTATTAGGCCGCGAGCTACGGGGCCTTACCGTGCACCCTCACCTCCTAATGAAGCCAACTATTTTTTTATGTTGAGCATGGTCAGACCATTCAAAAAGAGTTGGTTTCGTATGGAGGTGGGGGGTGCACAGTAAGGCCCAGTATAGGCCCGTTTAGGGCTGGGCGATATGGCCTAAAAAAAAAATCCCGGATTTTTTCACAAAAAATCTGATTTCAGATTAAAATCGATTTACATAAAAAGGCATTATGGCAAGCCCTGCCATTGTAAACAGTGTAACCTGTAACATAACATAAAATGTAAAATATAAAATAAAAAAATTCTGTAAACATAAAATATTACTAATGATAAGAGGTAGTTCTGATAAAGTGCCAACATAACATTCAAACTTTCAACATGTGTTCATAAATATACACTGTTCTTTGTAAACGGTAATTACCTTAAAAAAGGGAATAGTAACGGGAGAAGAATGAGAAAAACACACGCAGCTCTTTCCTTATACTCTGTCTGTATTGAATGAGGAAGAGGAGCGTGATCCCCCTACTGGAGCCCAGAGGCATTACCAACAGATCGACGAATTATTAAACCACACATATATTTCAAATGAATTATGTTTACTAGGGCTGTAACGATACAGAAACTTACGATTCGGTTTGTATCACGATTTTTGACCCACGGTTCGATACATCCCACGATTTTTTTAAATTTAAAAAGCATTTTATTTAAACAACACTTATATACAAATTAACTTTAAATAACATTTAATAACAAATAATTTGGAACACTGAACAGATTTGAACAGAAAGAATACCATTAAAGTATAGCTAAATTAATAAAGAAATAACCAAAGATTGCAGTTGGAGGATGCTTTTTGCTGGTAGGCAAAAACCCTCAACTGTTTGGTTGGTTTAGTCAAATATCCTTATTAGCGCTTCTTATTAGGCTATGTAGCTTAAATAATGACATAATCAGGCCGTATAGAATGCAACATGTTTAATAGCCTAACTTTCAATAGATGGGGAAAAAGGAGGCATAGTGTTACGAGTAGCATATGTGTGTGCGCGAGATTGGCAGTGTGCGTATGCGTGTGTGAGTGACGTCAGCGAGTGAGTGGACGAGCGAGGAGAGCGAGCGGTAGCGCGTGTGTCTAGTGAAGAAGCGAACGAGTCCGGTAGAATAAAGTACCCATCCTGTCAATAATCGGTGGCCACTTCATTCAGACCTATAAGCAGACAAACTGCCAGTCAAATCACACAAAACAATAGAGACAGAATCACAGAGGCAATTTTTTTCGCGCTTGGCCCACTCTGGATAAATGTTGTTCATATCGCATATGAGGACTTCGACGGCTGTGGAGAAATGCAATCCTCCGTAGCCACGGAGAGCTGCCTGTCATCACAGAGAGGGCTTCTCGTCACATACTTTCGGCATAGGAGGGGGCGCTGTCAGCAGACTATTATTTAGACAATTATTAGCAAATTTCAATCGGACAATTTGACCGGAGAGTTAGAAAGGGCATATCGCGCTTCTGCCTTCTCACACCGCGAGACAGGTTCGTGGCTTTGAGTGTCGCGATTTCGGTTTCGATACGGGTATCGTTACAGCCCTAATGTTTACCTCAAAATAGATTGTACATATATGAATAAATTGTTGTATACAACTTGTCACACTCGCTGCCATGTTTGTGTATCACTTTGGTAAATGCGCGCTCTGTGCGGGGGGAGGGCTGAGCCCATTCCGAACTACGGGAGCTGAGAGGGAAGCGTTGGCGGATGTTGAAGAGAAAACCGATTTTCATTTAAACAAGTTGATACACACTCGAGTTAATCGATAAAATCGGTTTATCGCCCAGCCTATAGGAGGTTATTGTTGAAAACAGTTTAACAGAAAGTTCTGCTCCTTGTCCCTTTGGCGTTTCAGGCATCTTGCCTATCGCAGCTTTGTAAGCTGGTGTTGGGGATATTTAGGACATAGTTGTCGGGTTGTCATCCCGTCATGTGTGGTGCAGCGGATATGGCAGCAGTTCCCATCTGGTGACTTTGTAGGCTTCAGACCACCTCTTGATTGAAGCGGGAGACGTGACGGGCAACCAGCTCAGCCTTGGGAGTGTGTGGATATTCCGCTGAAAGGTCTGGAGGGATGGGGATAGTCTTCATTTCCTCTTCAAATGATGTTGGGTCCTCAAAAACCTCCATGAGCAGCCTCATGAGATCATGTACATAGTCTGGAAGATATAGCATTAACATACTAATGAATGTAGCCATAACAATCTGTAAACTGATGTGTGTGTGTGTGTGTTTAAAGATTATATTTTACAAACTTACTGAATGTTGGATCTGTTTTCACGGCCTTCACAACACCTTCCCCACTCTTCGCCTGCCCTGCAGAAGTCGTAGCTTGCTCCTGTGATGCATTTTCATTGTGGTGCATTGATGCTAGGTGTGCCTGACAATCATTCCAATCAATGGCTTTCACAATTGGTGTGATGGTGTAAATTATTACCTGCACAACATTCCCATGAAGGGAAAAAACACATTCTTTGGAGCAAAACGCAGTATCAGACTGTGGAATGACTTGAGGAGTCACTCTCCTCCTCTTCCTCCAACTCAAGCCGTGGTCTCTTGCTAGGTCACCAGCCTGGGCCCTTTATTGGTGTTGAATTCAGCAGTGAGTGTGGCAAATGAGAGGTTGTTCCGAAGTCTGCACTGACAGGAGACACCTGTGTCTGCATGGCTACAAATAACAGAAACCAATCGTATTAGAAACTGGAAAATAATAATTTAGCTGTTTTTTCCTTGGTAATGGAGTAACACTCTAGAGTAAACCTTGGTTACCAATCACAAATGCAAGAAGCCATTTGCAAATATGAACCATATCCTAATTGGTTATGAAGTTATTTAGCAGATGCTTTTATCGAATTGTTAGTAGAAAGTAAGTATGTGATACATGAATGTATGTATAGCCCATATTCTAGCAACATCAGCCCATATTCTAGCAACATTAAAAGAAATACACATCCGAAAACACAGGAAAAAGATGCTCACAGAGTTTCGTATGGATTGCATACTAAGTCCCTAAAAAACTCTTAGTGGCTACATACCTTTGCTTCTTACGTGTGCCTTTAGCGATCCCATGGACAACTGTGTGCCACCTGATGTCGACTTCAACTGTGCACTTTGTATTCCCACAGAATGCATTCCCACCGGCGAGTTTGTTTGGGTTTCCGTCTATATAATCTGAGGCGTGTCAGTCTGGCATCCGACGTGTTGAAAGGGGCGATTATGGGCACTGCAGTCCTGCTAAAATTATCACACAAATCACGACGAAAAATTATTTTACACAGTACAAGCTAACAACATCTGAAACAGGAACTGTGACCATTTAACCCACCTTATAGTAACACCTCACAAAAGGCCAAGGCTAGCTCTCATTTTACAGACAGTTTAGAATTGTAGTTTGAGATCCCGCAAAAGGTTTTTGGAAGATTAACCAGCCTCGCAACTAGCTACAGAATGAATTATTTTATGGTAGGAAATGGTAGGGTTAATTACCCCAATTTATATTACACACAACACAGCCACTTTTGTTATTATCAGTATAGGTTTACATACATGTTGAGAGACATCTTCACGCAGGTTGCTGAAGCAGCCATCCGTGAAGTGGAGGCGACACAGAAAAAGGCTCGGTAAAGTCGGTGGAATAGGGTTAAAAATGAAATCTAGCCAACGGCTACGTGAAAGCTCTGCCTTTGGCAAACTATACAAGGGAGAGGTCCCTTCACAACCAAGAAAACACCTTCTACCCATTATTATATATAATATATAAATAGTATTATGTCTTTCTGTCCATCTACTTCTCTACTCAAACACTTGTTTTACGATCCATTCCCCGACCCCAGCGTGTCCAGGAACGCAGCAAAAGGTCATTGATGACGCTCTCCCATTGACTCCCAGCAAAAGTATATGCTTACGTCACCATGTACCTGAAGTAAAAGAAAGCCGCGGAGAAAATCCCAACGAGCCGTTTCTAGGTAGCTCGGTAACAGTGATTTGCGGTAGTCATTTACTCCCCTTTGCGGGAATTTTATGGTATTGTAACTTTGCCAACCATTTATATACCCCACAACATATGTAAAGCACCATAGGAGAAGGAAAAAACGGAAAAGCATAATAGGACCCCTTTAAATGATATCGAACATTCCGTTTAGATATTATTGAAGATACAAATATGTAGTTTTGTTAAATGGTTTGAACAAAGGTAAACGGTTGAAAATGTATTTAGTTACGTCTTAAAGGCCCGCTCTGCAGGATCGGCCATTCGCTGTTTTCTTGGTTTACGCACGCACTTCTCTACACAGCGTCCCCTACAGCTTCGTAGTAGATATTTTAAATTACAACACTGTCGTAACAACTCGTAGACGACCCTTCCCCATGCACTTCTACGCTAGCCATGTGCATTTGTTTTCAAAGAAGCCGGCGAATGCGTGGAGACATGTCCGAAGTAGATGTTCATAAAGGTTATACATTTTTAAAATGGTGTATTTGTATTGCAATGAACATAAATCCATCCTTTTTTATAGTTGACGGGGAGAATTTATATCCTAGATAATAGGGCTGGCCCGAATGCCATTTTTCAGGCTTTGAATACTCGTTGGTTTTTCCGAGCGAATATTCGAATACTCGTTCCAGAAAAACACACCATCAAAAACAAGTATATATCCCTATATACTCCCTGGAACCGATTTTGACAGTATCTGCATATTTTGTTGAAGATTTAATAGCTTTTGAACATTAATTAGTAGGCCTAAGTAAGTTGGAGTTACTTAGTTTTTCCCTGTGGAAGCGAACAGCTGTTGTTCCGTACCAAATCAGCTGTCCTCTGCCATCTCAGCCCTTGCGGGAGCTTTTCAATTCATTCTGGAACGTGCATCTTTTTAGGGAATTTGTACAATAAATCCATAACAAATACCAAACATTGATTGTCTTACGTGTCCATATTATATCCATTATATTGACCGGGTATTCGCAAGACGCTCACGCTCTGCAGCAAGCCAGACAAAGTTGATTGGCGCGGCGCTGTACAGCGAACGTAAACAAGCAACTAATCTAAGGTTAGCATTTCACAAAGCATTTCTTTTCCTCCCGAGATCCCGCTAATGTTGTTATAAAGTAAAAGGAAACAAGATATCTATTCTTCCTCCACCTCTCTCGCTTCTCTGCTTGGTGTCGCTTATAGTTTGCCTCCCTCGCCCTGGTAACGTCATGTAGGCCTACGTGTAACAACGAAGCTCCGAATACTGATTTAAGCTTTGAATACTAATTTTCCGAACGAGTATTCGAATATTCGAATAATTCGGGCCAGCCCTACTAGATAATAATTATCTTTGGTTGAATAGAACAATCAGTGTAAGAGTGTTGGCAAACATAATACATTACGATAGCACCGACAGTCGCCTCTTGGGTCCCTTATCAGTCGATTGATCCATGATGAATGCAACAATTGTCTCGCAACTGGCTGTTTATATCTAGCCGGTGCCATGTTTGGGGGTGTGTCTGTGCCGTAAAGCATTTTCGAAACTACAATCTGACTACTTTTTCGAGGCGCGATTGGATACTTCCGCTGCGTCACATCCGGATTGTGTCGTGCCGAACAGAGCAAGTTGCATATTCGGTTTTTCCTTGGAGAAACGACAAGGGGCAATGAAACACCCACCAAACGACCCAGAAATGGTTGTAGAACCATCAGAATAACTCTCAACCCGCATAATTATTGTAATTTTTGCTAAAAATGTTGCATAGTGGGCCTCTAAAGGCCGTGTTGCAGCGTTCATTTTCCAATGAATTTGTGCAAATGGCTTGTTGGTAATAAAGATTTAAACTGTTATCCATTGTATTTAATGTTGTTAAGTATCACAAAATGGAATGTAATTCGTAAAAGTAGGTACTATTTTAGCAGTTTGCTGTAGGAGGATTATTTGCTTATCAACACGGTGGATGTGCGCGCCGAAAGATGGCAAAAAGAACATTTGTTTGACCGGTTGCCATGGTTATCTCTGTGTGGTTAATTTGCAGTTTGCAGTGTTAATTAGCGATTTTGTCAGCTTACTGGTGCATTAAACTGTAATCAGACAATGCGGTTATATGCAATAGACCCTAGAGTATCTGTGGTATAAAGGCTCGGACGAATTTCGAATTACAAATATGTACACTTTATGTTGAAAGTATAGACCGTCGCGATTCCCATTGAAACGAATTGCGGGGTGATTATTACTCAAAACGAGAGCTGGGAAATTGTGAAAAATGAATTAGACTAATCAGACAACACGGTTATATGCTATAGACCAGGGGTGCTCAACCGGTCGATCGCGGTCTACCAGTAGACCGCCGACAGATCCCAAGTCGACCGCGAGGGGTGAAGAAGAAAAAATATATATTTTTTTTTAAAATAAAATAAAATTTGCGCGGGACATATACGCGCCGTAGTGCATGCGCTGTCAACAGCAGTTGAAAGCCGTCAACAATAGTTACGCACTCCTAAACGTTGGCATGGCTGAGGAGAAACGAGCTGAGACCTACCATTTTCACCCTGAGTGGGAGGAAGATTATTGATTATTGTTGAGAAGGTGCCGTGCGCAGACGGAATGAAACCCCCACTGAAGTCCGTAGGTTCACGATGTGTGACGGCCGTGACAGTTCACCCCCCCCTCCCCCCCCCGTAGGTTTGCAATGTTGACACTAGGCTGGTAGATCTCGGGAGGTTGGCTACTTGAAAAGTAGATCTTGGGTCAAAAAAGGTTGGGCACCCCTGCTATAGACACTAGTATCTGTGGTATAAAGGCTGGGACGAATTTCGAATTATAAATATGTACTTTATGTTGAAAGTATAGACTGTCGCGATTCCCATTTAAACGAATGGCGCAGTGATTATTCTTCAAAACGAGGGCTGGTAAATTGTGAAGAATTAATTCAACTGTAATCAGACAACGCTGTTATATGCTTAGATATGTACACTTTATGTTGAAAGAATAGACCGTCGTGATTCCCATTGAAACGAATGATTACGGTGATTATTCTTCAAAATGAGAGCTGGTAAATTGTGAAAAATGAATTTTTCTTTGATCATACAACGCGGTTATAGCTATAGAACCTAGAGTATCTGTGGTATAAAGGCTGGGACGAATTTTGAATTATAAATACGTACAATCAATAACCTTAGCTCTCTGGCTCATAGCTCAGCGGACTAGAATACCTCCCGTTGCCAAGTCGTGGCTACGGTCCGTCCTATTTATGTGAATAACTTTATATTTGGATTGTAAAACGCATGAAAATATAAATGAATGTTCTGAATTTCTTTTCCTTGGCAAGTGACCATGGTATAAGCGGAATTATGCCCTTCGAGGTAGGGCTGGGCGATATGGGCCAAAATGAATATCTCGATATTTTTTTACTATATCTCGATACACGATATATATCTCGATATATTTTGAATCTCCTCTAGAGCACATCATAAATGCTCGATTCAACCATGTCTGGCATAATGTTACGTCAGTAATAATTCTAGTATTACTGAAACATAAGTCTGCATGTAGATTACATGAAACAACATATTGTTTAAACTCATCAGTGCTTTCTATTGGAACAATTTAGAACTTGCACATAAGAAAAGGAAAATCACAGCAAGTTAGATTTACCAACACAGCATTTATTCAAACCGTTAATTATTTATTAACAGTTTGAATAATAATTATTATATATACACTGCCAGACGAAGGATCCAGTGCTATTCTTTTTCGAAACCAAATCCTCAGTTTCCATCCTTTTTTCTCTTTCTGGCTGTTCTCACTCACCAGTCGGAGGTACACGCACCTACAGCAGCGCGCCTTCCAGACTACGTCACACACGCGCGTCCATGAGAATCTCGTGGACTCGCAATGGGCGGGGGGAGTGAGTTTAGAGAGCCACCGGAAATAGCGAGAGAAGGGAACGCTGTGCGTGTGCGTTAAACAAACCCCGAGAAGCCCAATCCCTATGAGAGCTCCCCACGCTACGGCCATCAGGAGGCGCACAGAGCTTTTATCCGTGATATTATATAACCAATTATATTATATTATATTATATATCATTATATATAGAGCTCCGGGAGTCGCAAACGGCAACAATCACTTTCTCCTCCGTGCTGCAGTTCACCCCGGACTGCACTGCACCGAGTTTGACGGTTGAACGCTGGTTGGCTGTTACGTTACACATGTCACTCAGTGGCCACGCTGTTGAACGCTGATTGGCAGATACGCGTCTCTACGTTCACTTTGTATGAGATCTTGTCGCCCCGTCGCGTGAAAGCACAACGAGTATGCCGGCGGCGGCAAAAAGAAACATTGCGTCCCAATTTATATTCGATGTTCGCGATATGGGCATTTTATACATCCCCTGGAGAACATCTCGCGATACATCGCATATATTCGATATATCGCCCAGCCCTACTTCGAGGTGTCAAAAATGGGACTACTTTTTGAGGGAGATGAACTCAAACAGAGTATACATTTATTAAGCATACAATGCGAATAAGAAAAAGCATAATTATTAAAGTATTTGAATTGTTTTAGAATGTTAGCAAGCAAGAAGTAGAATGAATGGGATAATCAGTCTTATTAAAAGGGTTTGTGCAACCGACCGCACAACAAGACATGATTGCGGCTCTTGACGCTCTCGTCTCTTTCTGCCAACAACATGCGCGTAGAGCGGGGAGTGACGTAGAGTGACGTAGACTGATAATCCCTCTATTGATTCTCATTTCCCCCAGAAGGCATTGCATGACGTCACGTTGCGGAGACACGGACCAAAGCCGCATTGAGACCCTTGAGAGTAGAGAGTAGAGTGTTCAGCAGATTATACAGATATAGCAGGCTTTTTTAAAGCCTGCTGATGTCATCGTGTGTAAGAAACTACCCAATAATTTGCATTGTAGTGGAGGAGACCAGAGATGGAATGTGGAGTCAAAAACATATTTGTCAAACATTATTTGTTCCACCATTTCAATCATTTATTTTTAGATGTGAATCTAAAATATGAAGACTGAAGTCTGAAAATGCATTTGTTAAATGTTGAATAATTTAGGGTATTTTTATTGGGTGGGGGGACAATTCATGTTTTTCAGAAATAAGGGGGGGTAATCATCATGACGTCCTCTGATATTTCAGGCCGTCACTAGTTTGAAGGTGAGGATGGATTGCCTGGCCCTGCCCGTGCTATATGATATCAGCAGTGATGTCTATCCTCACACCGGTCACCTCGCTGGAGATGCCTACAGGAAGCCATGGATCAGAGGTATTGGCTATTGTATGCCTGAAACGTAAACAGAATTTAACAAGGTTTTCACACCCTGTTAAATTCTGTGTGCACGAGATGGCGCCCAGTGTGATGTACTTCCACATCCTCTGTAGGAAGTGTTATCTCAACCTGCAAGCTGTCGGTGAATGTATGTATACTGGATGACCCAAGAAGAAAGGAACAGCCAGTTCATCTGCCTTTGGAAAGGTAACATTTCTATTGATTCATTTACTCTTTTTCTTCACTTATTTGGCATATTTTAAGGAGTCCAGTAGTTAGGGTGGAGTGTTTTCGTACTACAGGTTAAGGAATAAAGGAGAGCTGATAGATGTGGTACCAAGTCCAGATCAAAACTCCCAGCAAGGTTTTGACCAGGACGCGTTAGCAAGACTCTTACAGGACTCAAACTGTTTCACACCAAGGCAAGAACGCTTTTACAAGAGCACAACTGACCTCATGTCAGTCACATATAACAACAAGGGTGAGTGGTTTGAGATTCAGTATACCTAATTATTCCTGCATTATCGTTTGAATTCTTCTGATTTATATTCTGAAACGTCATGAATGTATTAGATTGCCAAATGTGTTATTAATAATGCTATAGTACTGAGTATAAGAACAAATAGATTTGATGTGAAAATAAAAACGTATTATCCATACTCCAGATCTCCTGCTAGAAGAGGTCCTGGGGCCTCTCGCTGTCTTGAAGAGTCACTTGCACACGCTGAAAGCCAAGCTGTCAAGTCTGAGTAGGATTCAAGTATTAGACCCTCTCCTCAACACAAGCATACTCTCAGAGGATTTCATACTCAGGTGAAAGGGACAGGACTCTGCAGTTTGAGTGTATAGAAGTCATTTATTTTGAAGTTGATTTTTCTTGTCAGAATCCTGAATTTATGTTTAATGGCTTCACTATAGTTGTTCAATCAGTACATATTCTTCTTAAGAAATGTACTTTTTTGGAAATTCATATAATTACCAAAAGCCAGCACTCACGCACAGAAGCATTTCATTATGGATAACTAGTATTAGGACTAGTAAGTACGTACTGTTTCCGTCATAGTAGGCAATGTGAAAGTCAAGGTCAAGCAGTGTTTTTCGTTGTTCAAGTTCTGATTGTTGAGTGTCTCAACCTAATGGGCCTGTTTTGCAGGCATTGTGCACCTTATGAGATCCCTCCTTATGCAGACAATAAAGAATTTACAACCAGCTCACACGTACATGAAGAGTTCCACACAGAGGCTGTGCTCAATCATGATGTAAGATATATTTGTAAGATATATACAACAATTATTTATTGCTATATATATATATTAGAGCTGTCGGTTAAACGCGTTATTAACGGCGTTAACGCAAACCAAATTTAACGGCGTTAAAAAAATTATCGCGCGATTAACGCAATTATTTTATAAAAAAAAATAAAAAATTTGGACTCAAAACAAAGAAGCAGTAGCCTGACTGCTATGTTCAAATGACATTTGTTCAAAGCAGTCGTTTAATTGCACTATAGGCTATTTTTTTGTATCGTCCTGTTTTGATCAGTATATGCCAATGTTGTTATCAATAGAAAATCATTTGCACAAGGCAAGCCGATACACTTCGGCTTGCCATCCATGTTGATAAGAGAATTAAAATGAGAAGAATGAGACAAAAAAATCAAGGGATATTTAGCATAGAAAAATAATTTGCGATTAATCGTGAGTTAACTATGACATTAATGCGATTAATCACGATTAAATATTTTAATCGCTTGACAGCTCTAATATATATCTATATATATTTTAGAGCTGTCAGTTAAACGCGTTATTAACGGCGTTAACGCAAACCAATTTTAACGGCGTCAAATTTTTTATCGCGTGATTAACGCAAATATTTTATTTAAAAAATAAATAAATAATAATAATAATAATTCTTTGGCTCTAAACAAAGAAGCAGTAGCCTGACTGCTATGTTCAAATGACATTTGTTCAAAGCAGTCTAAACGACTGCTTAGATTTTAATTGCACTATAGGCTCTTTTTTTGTATCTTCCTGTTTTGATCAGTATATGCCAATGTTGTTATCAATAAAAAATCATTTGCACAAGGCAAGCCGATGCACTTCACCATGTTGATAAGAGAATTAAAACGAGAAGAATTAATGGGACAAAGAAATCAAGGGATATCTAGCATAGAAAACGAATTTGCGATTAATCGCGATTAATGTGAGTTAACTATGACATTAATGCGATTAATCACGATTAAATATTTTAATCGCTTGACAGCTCTAATATATATGTATATATATATATATATATATATATATATATATATACTACTATTTTCTACTCCCATTGTCTTTTTACTACAACCAATAATAATTCATCTAAATAATAATAGCTGAATTGCAAAACATAAATTTCCACAAGCCTTTTCTTTCCGTTTTGTAGTCTCTACTATTACCAGTTGGTCTGGAAATACTCTACCTCTACAGAGAGAATTACTGCAGCTTGAGCATTGAACAGGTCCTGAAAGTTGCTCCCGAGCTCCTGGAGTATCAAGTCTCAACACTTAATGTGCTTCGTAAGGGTAATAAGGACCTTCTTAAACCCCAGATAAAAAACACACACAAAATGCATTACAATGAGGTAGAAAAATGAAAGCAAAGACATCAATTGATTGGACCATCAACTTCAACTAACTGTTTTCTTTCAGCTAACCTTCAAGCTTCACAGCTGGCAGTGGACATTAGCCGGCTTAATCCAATAAAGGAGACGGCTTCTGATATTAAGATGGTTGGAGACCCCTTAGGCTCTATAGGTAAAGGCCCCCGATGTACTTAACACTTCCACTAAATCTAAATCGGCGTGCTTAGTTAGGATGTCAAACAGCTGTAGAGCATGGTGATGTATGATGATGATGTAGACAAAAAAGTCACTTTGATGTGACTGACAGAGATGAGATAAGACATGAGACGTGGTGAGATGAGAGATGATGATTCATTTGGTATTGTTGATCAATAGCAGGCAGTGGTGCATTTGCCATTTGGTCTGTGGGAACACAACACCATTTTATATCGGGGCTTTTAGTAAAAAATACGAACTAAATGCCAGTGTCATTGTGGGAATAGAAAGGTAATGGCCTATTGCATTGCTGTTGAGGGCTTATTTTGCAGCTAGCTCAGGTCATTGTAACCCTTTTAATATCTCATTGTGTGAGTAGTAAGATGTAAATAGGAAGTGATTAGGTAATTCTACCAAATCCCCTAAATTTCACAACAAAGCACATGTGATGTCTTGTGTTCTAAGTCTGTCTTTACTTAGGAACATGAGTTTGTGAATGCGCTCCACGGTTTATTTTCAGGACACATGGTTCTTTCTACTGCGTTGGAACTGGACCTGCCTCTGACACCCCCTACCCAGGCTGGTTTAACCCTGCTCTGGCTGTCTGGCACTCAGCTCCCTCTGGAACAACTGTCCCTGCTCCACAGACCGTAAGCCATACTTCTACAGTCATTATTAAATACATCAATATATTTGCAATGTATTTATGTAACATGTAATATATTGTAATGGAACGTGTAAAATAGCTTGTTGTGCGTATTTCTGAAAGAGTTGTACACTGGACAAGATAACCCTGGGTTCTTCTTACATGCAGATCTTTAGTCTCACCGAGAGATCAGCAGGAGATGGAGCTGTATGTCTGGAAAGCAGAGAAGCACCTCAACTGTGTACTGGGCTTTCTGTTGACTGGTATTACAGTTATTCAATTGATAATCAATACTTTCATTATTAAGCAGTTGGTTATTGAACACCATTAAACAGTTGAGCTGCCATTAAAAAGCGTCATACCTCCAAAGGATAAGTGTTCTGTACACAGTGCATCCCGAGGGCTTCCACATGGAGCATAAGTGCCTAAGCCTTATACTTAAGAACACCTCACTTTCATAATAAATCAAACGTGACACATTTAGTCTCTTATAACTTGACGTGAAATTTGCATATAATCATCACTTTAATACGAGTGATTGAAATGGCCATTTAAACCACCAAAGCGGTCCAAGCACTATGAAAACAGTTCATGCTTCAAGTCACACTGGGCGCAGCCGTCTTGAATAGTTCAACCAACGTTGCTTCGCAACCTCTGGTTCAAAGCGGAGCTAGAAGTAGACTTTTTGCTCCGGTTTCTTACAACGAGGAATAAATATATCGAATCGTTCTATCGAACACATTTTCTATTGATATTAATTACGTAGCTATCGCGATACATATCGTTATCGTTTTTATCCCCCAGCCCTAATCACTCCTCTGCTTTTTAACAGAACCACAAACACACAATCCAGCTGTGGAGTTCTACCCTGTGTCCAATGCCCTGAAGGAGCTGAATAAGGAGATTTTGGTCTGTGTTCATGGCAGCAGTGATGCTATCCTACAGTCACAGATGCTGTGGGTGAAAGGAGTACCTGGGTTGTGTTTTAGCTGCTGTGAGTTCACAGAGAACCTGACCTCTGGATCTTCCAGCACCAAGGAGCCTACCATGGAAGACTTCACAGCACTGTCTCCTGAACACATTGAAAGTTCGTCCATTGAAAAGTTATCTGTCAATTTTCATATTACCATTCACAATGAGAATGATGACCCCACTGCACTACCCTTATGTTTTTTTTCCTCTTCCTTCTCTGCAGATATTCTGACAGCACAGGAAAAGGATAGTGGTAAGGAATGTCTTCTCTGTCTATTTAGTTTTAGTTTAGTTGAAGGGTCCTTGATTTGTTCAGTGCAGTACATTCTGTTTTGTTTTGATGTATTTTTTTTTACTTGACTTTAAGCATATTCTGTAGAAAACTCATCTGCCTTGTCTTCCAGTGCCCGAAGTGTCAATCAAAGGGGTGAAATCCATCTTGAAGAAAGGAGTTCCATCAGATCAACCAGCAATACCTATGAACTTTGATACGTCCACATGTGCTGTCAGAAAAAATAAAGTCAATGTTGTAAGCCAAGTTCATCAGAGCTTCATGGTCCTAACTAATGAAAAACAAATAGAAACCTCTGCGCTGCTGCCAGCAGTTAGTGTTTCCAATTCAACGGCCAAAGAGAAATTTTTAGTATGTGAAACCACATTCCTGGATCTGAAGGACACTTCCAGACATGTAACCAGACCTGCCACCCGTAACCAGAGCCAACCCAGTTTCTGCACTTCCTTTGGTGCTGAACGTGCCAAATCCGCCCATCTTTTGTTGAGAAACAATAAGAGGAGTCTCCTGGCAGAGAAAGATCCAGACCCTCTGTCCACCTTTATGATGCTCCGGTCCCAGCAGACATCCCCTGACCCTGTATTACCCCAGCCATGCCCCGGATACACAGGTACAGGCCCAATCCCTCTGTTATGTATCCTTACATTCTGCCAGAGTACTCTTACTAAATGAGGACTTAGCACTTAGAAGTACTAACTAACTAGCTCACTAACTAGTCATTCACTTTGTCATGCAATACATACATACAACTAGTTAAACATAATTTATACTGTATTAAAATATTCTTTTGCGTGGTAATAATCATTTCAAAAGTTTATTTGCGCATTAGAACGATTAGAAGTAATTAATGGAAGTCAAGCCAATAATGTGTATTCCTAGTTCGGAATGTGTTCAATATGGTATTATATCAATAATCCTCACTATCATAGATCCTTAATGCCGTCTAATATTTTGTGTATCAGAAGGACCAAGAGTGCAGCAGCCAACTCCAGCAAAACCTCAGTCACACCATATCCTGGGACCCCACGGCTGGCCCATGGTGAGGACTGGGGTTGTCGCAAGTCACTCAGCCCCAGTCCAAGAGACAGAGGCTCAACCGCCCAGTCAGGCCCTTCCTGGTCCCCCGCTTATTCAGGACAGACAGGAAGGAAGAGTTGCATGTGTTGAAGCCACAGGTATTAAGTGACAGTATTTATAAAAAAATAATATATATATATCATATATATATATATATATATATATATATATATATATGTATATATATATATGTATATATGTCTCTTGGACTGGGATAATAGGGCTGAATCAAAGGGCAGGGCAAGGTCCTGCCCTTTTGATGAGTGTGTCAACCTCTCAATGCTGGGTTTGAGTCTATTGTTCCTAAGCACTGCCTGGTGGACCTGCTGTCTCCTCAGAGAGTGTGTGGCGTGCGTACTGTGAGCTGTTGGCCGTCGCCCAGCCCAGTCTGTCCAGGGCCAGGGAGCTGGGGCTCAGCTGCCCGGCCTGGGGAGACTTCAGCAGCATCACCCCTGACCAGACCCGCTTCGTCCTCAGACAGCAGGAGAAGGAGCTCTGCAGGCAGCAAGGAGAAGTTCAGAGAGGTGTCTTTATCATGTGGATAATACTTAACAAACTCAAGATAATACTTTATGATCCCAGATGGGGAATTCTGGTGCCCCAGCAGTAATACAGAGAATTTAGATAAAAATGGAAAACAATGAAACTACCAAAATATACAGTATTCTACCGAGTATATTTCTATATTCACAATCAGAGTAGTTGAAATGTAGCTGCAATATCAAAAGTACACATGAGATAGTAGTAAGGTAGACAGGTTGGAGGACTACGGCATAGTTCTGATTAAGTGAATCAGCAAGTGCAAAGGTGCTTTTAGGTATACAAAAACATAGTTTCTAAAAAAGATAAGCTGACCAAGGCACTCTTCTTAAAGTTTAAAAAGCTTTAATAAATAGGCTAATTAATACGTATCTCGTTTGGGTAAATAAGGTTTTACAGATTACAAGGAAAATCAATGTTATGTGGAGGACAGCGCATCCTGCCACATAGTGATCTGCTATCACACCACTAGGTGGTAGCGTAGGACACAGCATTACCAAGTCAACATTGTTATGAACATCAGAGGCCCTATTTTAACGGTCTGAAACGCAAGAGAGAAGCACCAAACGCAAGTAGCTTTGTGGGCGGTTCTATATGACTTGCGCCCGGCGCAAATCTAAAAGGGGTCTGAAGTAGTCTAATTACCCGTAGGTGTGGTTGTGGGCGTAACGTGCAATAAACCAATGAGTGCCATCTCCCATCCCATATAAGAGCCATGAGCGCATTTGAATCTGACTGATATTTTGACATTGCGTTTGCAGTCTCCGATGAGACAGATGACGACCACATGCATTTCAAACTTCAAATGGCTCAGTTTATGGCAAAATAATATGGCCTAATTTACACATGGAATAGCATTTTCTTCCACAACTTCAGAAACTTCAGAGTCCTCATATAAATTTCGGCAAAGAAAACAACACAAATATGATATGCGATAACTGGTTCTATTTAATGATATACGCAATACATTAACAAACAATGTTTCTTACCAGTATTGTATGCATTATCGTTATCGACTTGTGTTCCTAATATGCATGTGTCCCCCCGTTAATATTCATTTCCCATGGACTGTATTATGCGTTACGTGTTTAGTTTGCATGTGTTTAAACAGATGGACGCACACACGTGCGGCCACATTCATTAATTATTTTACACATACACGCATGCGCGCCCGCATTCATTCATTCTTTTTAAAACTCACTCGCGGTTAAACAATATTTTCTCACGATCAAATACTCATCAATCCTAAAAGTTATGGGCTTGTACACGATGACTGTGTCAAGAAAATATGTGTTTGCTGTACGGTGTTTGCAGATGCATTGATTTAAAAGTACAACTTATTACCGCTGTATCATCTGTTCTTTCCAAAATAATTTACCAAGAATGTGCGGCTAGGTAGATGAGAGAAGCAAAGTGTATGCGCGAGGTGCACAAGCAACGCGCCACTGACTTTAAACGAGGTATCTCCTGGTTTGTGGCGGAATGGTTTTCTGAAACTGCAAAATAGCACCAGGGAACGTTTGCGCCAGAACAAGCCTCCTCCTTTCGCCAAACCGCCCCTTGGGGCACAAGGTCGTTCCCTAATTTACCGACGCGTGGCGGTGGAGGGAAAAGAACGCTCTGTGCCAGTTGCAAACTAGCAATGACACATGCGTCAGTGTAGAAAGTCAATTGCACTGGATGCAAGATAGGGCCCCAGGTGTAAGAAGCGGCTTACTTATACCTGGCTGTTGTCACAGTTCACAAAGCCCTGGCAGAAACTTCAATGTTTTTTTCACATGACAGATAAAGAGCTGCTGTTCAACCAGACGGCCCTGATCCATGTTCTGGTGACCTTCAAAGACATGATGCTTCAGTGTGACCTCATCACAGCTGTGGGTTAGTAACAACAGTAACGTCAGAACTCCCTGTGGTCCAGTGGGGAGCCGTGGGTGGGAGGGTGCCACTTATGACGTTATTTTGTTCACCTTGGGGCGTGTGGACATATGGCCAGACTTTTAATATACAGAGCTATTGGGTTCACAGTGCAACAAATGGCTCACAGGGTCGGCAAAGCAAAAGGATTGCCTTGCGCACACATGCCTTCCATTTAATTCTGTGTTGTCAAGGTAAACATAGGGGCAAGGCCAGGTCTTCATGGGACAGTATTTGAAAGAGTGCATGGCTTTACAATGATATCCATTCGACATCATCGCATTGTCCTTCCTGAAATAGAGACTGAAGGGATGTTTTAGCTTTAAAAAGTCAATGTGTTTTGTAAATGGAGACATTCAATGTGTATATCTATAGTCCTGTCGGTGAAGGTAACAAACACACAAATTTTCCTCCTGCTGAGAAAAAGTTGTCTCTCTCCCTCTTTCTCAGAGTACCTGACCCAGGCTGCCATAGCGTGTTCAGGCCAGCGCCTAGAGCAGCTGGTGAAGCGACTGCAGGTGGTGGTTTATCTCAGCCACCGGAACCAGGAGCCCAACCCCAAGCTTCTGGAGCTGCAGGACCAGCTGCTCTCGTGGCTCCAGAGCAGACACAGCTCCTCGGACAAGGTGAGTTTGCGGGGAGCACACTCTCTTGATTCTGGATCAGATTGATCGTTTTCTTGAGGATTAGTCGGACATGAAACAATAAATACCGTTCCTTTTGAGGTAGAGGTTGTAAAACGTGCGCGTGAATGTTTGTTTCACACAGAGTAGCAAGCATCATAGAAACTCTTATTATGAACTGTTCTGTACTGTACTAGTTATGAACTGATGATTTTGTTCTAACCCTTGTTATTATATTTGATCAATGGTGTATATGTGTATATATATATTAGGATTACCATTATTCTCTTTTATTCTTTTGTTTGATATGCGCTGTCCTTTTATGGTGTTGTAATCCCTGCATTTCCCTAAAGGGATTAATAAATTGTAAGCAGTATATTTTCTTAACTGTACTTCATAACGAATCAATTACCTCAGATTAATTGATGTTTCTTTCCCCTTTTGAAAATATTAATTTTCCTAGGTTCTAATCTTAACAACAGTTGATAGTGACACCACAGCCACAATAGTGCAAGCCCTGAACCAAGCTACAGGTACTAATATCCCCATATCTCAGCTCTTTGTGATCAGTGTGGTACAATACCAGCTCTCACCTCAAGGTAATAGACATGTTGCTGACCTAGCTAGACACCTGTAAGAATTGGCCGCCTTTTCTGATAGAGGGCTAAGCCACTGATGCTAACGCTGGAAACGCTTGGGAGGAAGCAACCACTAGGAAGTCCTTAACTAGACTTGGAGTATGCCTGCTCACTATCAGTTACACATCTGGATGTGAAGGAATAACTCCCAATACCATAGATCCTCATGATTCTGTTTCTTCATCAGGTGAGGCTGCTACTGCAATTGGTCCCGAGGAGGGCCAGCCCAAGCTTAATGGCGCCACGGTGACCAACAGGTGTGTATTGGGAAACAACACTCAGTGAGTTTACATGACACTCGAGAAAACCAAATTATTGGGTTGGTCCGACTAGGATTGGATTTTTAAGATGCATGTAGTCGGATTAATATCGGCTTAATCGGGTTTCTCATGGTCGGATTAAGACCATGTGATTATTAGATTGATAGTCGCATTAATCATGCATGTATATGTTCAATCGGATTGGAATCGGATTCTGCGTTCTGTGCGTGCTTACGATTTTTTCCCGGGGCCGGAAGTAGAAGGAGACGATAGTCGTGTGGTTGTCACTTTTGAAAACAGCAAACAACACGATGGAGATGTCAAGGAGCAAAAGAGCAGAGGTCAGCCGTGACTCTATTACCACTCGTTGAAATGGGTAAAGCGCCACCTATTGTACCGGGGTATAACATGCTTCGGCCAAATAATCGATTTTCTTACCTCCATGTATACTCTGAAAATTGCAGTTGTCCAATTGAGGAGCACAGTCGAACTATGGCTGTTCTCGGATTAAGCGGTGCATGTAAACGAGTGTGAAAATACATTTGATGGCAGTTTTAAGAGGTTTTCTGTAGTTATTCGTCATTGAGCTGAACTCCATTCATTCCGGTCCTTGTCTGCAGTGTGTGTGGGGTGGTGTGCGTTGTGGCGTGTGGTCAGCACATAGGAGCAGACTTCCCCTGGCCGTGCTTCTCCCTGGTGGTGGAGTACGACCGCCCGGGACATTCCCCGTGGGGAGCACTCTGCAAGGAGAAGAACATCCATCATCTCTGCCTCCTCACCAGCCTGCCCCGCCGGGGTCAGCCCTCAGACTGCACTGATTCACCCCATAGAGAGTCTGGTGAAAGAGGAGCTGCCATACCTGTGTATTTATTTATCCATTAGAAGGATCAACAATAGCTGACCACATAATAACCAGCTAGTCTTACTGGGGTCCAAGACTTTTAAGGCTCAGTAGCATAAAAACAACAAATACAGAAATTCAACAAGACAACATCGACAAGTAGGCATCTATGTATGTAGCATCTTATTGACAACACAGGACTGAATTAAAACTTAAAAAAATTACGAGCGAAACATTAAAAGCAAGTAGTGTGTGTAACTGTTTGTGTGTGGTGTGTGTTTGTGTTATTGTTCAAACGCGGTTGTTGTGTTGCTGCCCTTTTTGCTGTGCTTTGTGTTTTCTGTATCTATCTGTGTGTTTTTCTCTCCTCACAGAGGTCCCGTCAGCCTGTCTGGAGGAAAGCGTACCATTTGTGCTGCTGGTCACAGATGGACTCCTGAACAGCCCTCTGCTCCTCCAAACACTGGAGACCAGGTAGAGGTTCCCAACTCATCCTCCAGGTTAACTATATCGTTTTCATAAATTTTAGACACAACATTGTGTTTCATTGTAGTTGTCGTTACAACATTGTGTTTCATTGTACTTAGACACAACATCAGTGTTTTGGAGCGGAGCTACTCACCAGCTCTGCAGTTGTTTGGAGGAACACAGCACTATGTGATTGTCACTGTCAACGAAAGCACTGCAATTGTTATCCAGGTACCAGAGAACTATATTTAAGGAGAAGGATTAGGGCAATTTAGGGGGTGAAAATCCCAAATTCTTGAACCTTCTTGAAGGGGAAGAAGCCATGCTTTACAGCAACCTCCCCTGGTTTGACTGAATGCATAGCAAAGGATTGGGGCTTTGACAAGGTTTAGATTAATGTTGAATCAGGGCAACGCCATACTTTCATAATGGAATTGTTAGTTTATTAATGATTTATTATCTCATTATCATAATATAATCACTTTCATTATGATTATGGGAATCAATTACTTTAAATCTAATTTAAAACTCACTTAACAAATCAAATTTCTGCCGCCTTCGGCTGTTTGTTTACAGGGGTTGTTAAAGGTATTAAAAGGTAGTAAATTAAATTAGCCCAAATTAAGGCCGTTAAAAAGTATTAAAAAGTACTAAATGTCATCTGACGAGGTATTACATTTCCAACAAGGCCTATGAGTTTTTCAATTTGTGTAATTTACGTGCCGGCCTAGCTCCTAAAATCACTAAAACTTGCGTGGATTATTTTAATGTAGCAAGTAGGACCTGAGTGATATCAATGATATCAATGATTATATAAACGAATGGGATTATTTGTTTATCAACACGGCGCATGCGCGTGCAGAATGATCTCAAAAAGAACATTTGTTGAATTAAACTGTAATTAGACAATGTGGTTATATGCTACAGGGGTTCTCAACGTTTTGACAGCTGAGGACCAACTTAGGAACCCAGAATTTGACTGAGGGCCACCAAAGGAAAAAAAATAGTCTAAAGCACGAAACTGAGGTTCATCCTTTCAAAGTAATGTACAGTCGGATTAAAGCTAACAAATGTAACAGGATTTAATTGAAAGCTAGAGAGAGTCGACTTTTCTCTTTATATTTATTTATTTTTGTTTGAATTAATATTTTTTTTACTTACATCTGTATGTCATTGCGGGTCGCCAGGAATGTTTCTGTGGACCGCCATTGGCCCGCGGGCGCAGTTTGAGAACCAATGCTATTCATACTGTCACGTTTTCTGTAACGCCGCCATTTGCACGACCAATCTCGCCAAGTATGGCCGCCCACACCGCTCATCTGAATGTTAGAGAGAGACAGAGATATCTGGGAAAAAAAGGATCAGTGATTTTAGGCACCGATCCTTATTTGTTACCCCTAGTTTTTTTTAGTCCATTAGTATCAGCCTCACGCTTGCCTCAAGTCAATCTTCATGACATATATATTTATTTAGTCCACAACCCCTCCCCATACAGTGGAGATATCTTGAAAGCGTTCAAGAGCACTGATGCCTACCAATATGCTGTGGCTGGATGGGTGAAGGACGCTAAAGTGAGGCACTTGGCCACCAATAATCTTTATCTGATAATGGCAAAGTTAAGTACTATATATTTGTGACTTCTTGTGAACAGTTTGTGGTGGGTTACTATCATTGATCGTTGAAATCAGTCATCAAATCATAGACGATAATTTCGCCGGGGACGCTTGGGACGAGTTTTCTACAAGATTCATTTTGTAGGAAGTAAAGGCTGTAAAGGCTGGGACGAATTTCGAATTATAAATATGTACAATCCATAACGTTAGCTCTCTGGCTCATAGCTCAGCCGACTAAAATACCTCCCGTTGCCAAGTTGTAGCTAAGGTCCGTCCTATTTATGTGAAAAACTTTATATTTGGATTGTATAATGCATGAAAATATAAATGAATGATCTTAATTTATTTTCTTTGGCAAGTGATCATGGTATAAGCGGGATAATGCCCTTCGAGGTGTCCAAAACATGTTTGATCAATCGTAATTAAAGGGGACTGCTTTTTGAGGGAGATGAACTCAAACAGAGTATACATTTAATAAGCATTTAATATGAATAAGACAGGGCATAATTATTATATATAAATTAGTTGAATTGTTTTATTATGTTGGCAAGCAAGAAGTGATTATCTGATTATCCAATAAATTGGATAATCAGTCTTATTAAAACGGTTTGTGCAACCAACCGCACATCAAGACATGAGGCTCTTGTCGCTCTCGTCTCTTTCTGCATATGACATGCTTGTAGAGCGGGGAGTGACGTAGACTGATAATCACTCTATCGAAAGTACACTGGTGGGAATTTGAGCTACGGTATGGATTTTTACGTTACCGTGAGACCGGTGTGACCGGTAGACAGCCACGTTTACATGGACACCTCTGATCCGATTAGAAATGGAAAACCGCTCAATCTGAATAAAAAATTATCCTATATACGGCTCAATCGGAATACAATTCTCTGATCGGTATATAATTCCATGCGGAATAGTATAGTTGGTGTAGTCCACTATAATCGACATGGATACACTTTATTGGTTTGGGGTGGGTTTTTTAACTTAGAGAGATGGCATCAGCAGCTGCAGTATTTCGCAATTGGTCAGTCGGTACTTTTATGCATCCTGAACTTGACCGTTGCCAAGGACAGTGGATTTTTTCCCTGATTCAAGTCTTTCTTATTACTCCGTAAGTAGTCCGGTCAATTATCAACCCCAGCGCGTCCGGTTTCTAAGCGACGTCAACGTCTTTTGCGGACTATTTCTCTGCTGTTTTGGCAAGTAGCCGTGTAATAATGTATCGAACGTTGCCGGTCATTACCGAAAATAATATCCTTCAGGGCGAAGCAAGACACCTCCGCTTCGCATCGCGGTCCGGTTCGCCCTGTCGGGGCTTATTTACCCGATAATGACCGGCGTTCTGTGCTACAACATTATCCCTTACATATATCATATAAGTCCAGACCAACATGACGGTTGTGCCCGAGAGACATACGAACGTAAGCACTTTTGTAAATGCCATAGGCATACAGTACATTCAGATTGCATGATAGGAATAGATCTATTCCGATTAGAAATCTAATCGGATAAGAAGTGTCTTTGTAAATGCGGCTAGTGTTGTATGTAACGCGTTTTTCATGTGAAACCTTTACACTGTAATAACAATATTTAACGAGGTAATTATAACTTAACTTCAAAACTGGACACAAAAACTCTCTGTCTGTCTACTTTTTGACATATTGATTAAAAACTATGGACCAAGTCCCGTTGGGACATCTTCATTAATCAAACTCCTATGGTCTCTCTCTCTCTTTCTCTTGAAGTCGTGCTGGTATTAAAAAATATGGTGAATGTATTAAAAAAGGTATTAAAAGGTAGTAAATTCACCTTAAGAATTTCTGTATAAACCCTGGTTTATCGAAAAACAGCCACGGCCATCTTACTTTTTACAGCCTCTGTGTGCTATGTATGTCCAAAATCTTGATATTGTGTGTGTGTGTGTGTGTGTGTGTGTGTGTGTGTGTGTGTGTGTGTGTGTGTGTGTGTGTGTGTGTGTGTGTGTGTGTGTGTGTGTGTGTGTGTGTGTGTGTGTGTGTATCTGCATGTGTCCACAAATGCTTGTATAATATCAAAATTGCATTTTACCCCCAAAAAGTGCTTGTGTGGGTTTATGCTGACGTGTGTGTGTGTGTGTGTGTGTGTGTGTGTGTGTGTGTGTGTGTGTGTGTGTGTGTGTGTGTGTGTGTGTGTGTGTGTGTGTGTGTGTGTGTGTGTGTGTGTGTGAAGGACCAGGAGGAGCTGGGCCATGCTGGCTACAGTGAGCGTTTTGTGATGAGGCTAACTGCTCTGTCTCTACAGTACAGCCGCTGCTGGCTCATCCTGCACTGTCCAGATAGCAAGGCCGGAGGGTCTGCACACACACAAACAGACACACAGACAGATAGACAGCCTTACTTTTTCTTTATTATATAGAATTGATTATTACTTTTACATGCCATTCACATACACAATTGATAGGCATGTTCATCTCCTCCTGTGTGTGTGTGTGTGTGTGTGTGTGTGTGTGTGTGTGTGTGTGTGTGTGTGTGTGTGTGTGTGTGTGTGTGTGTGTGTGTGTGTGTGTGTGTGTGTGTGTGTATGACAGACTATCCAGTGAAGCCTTCAGCAGCCTGGTGTTGGTCTACTCATCTCTGGTTCTGTTTGGTATGAGGTCTGAGGACCTAGACGTCAAGGTACACATGATATTTGTTTATTATAGTAGTAATATAGTATAGTTATCAGTATATATTTTGTATTTTAGTTTAATATAGTACCAGCTATTGCTTCTTGTGGTCAGAGTCAGTAAAGACACATGGGGCCCTATTTTCACGGTCTGAAACGCAAGTGGGAAGCGCAAAGCGCAAGTAGCTTTGTGGGCGGTTCTACGGCGCTATCGCTATTTTACAGGCGGATAAATGACACTTGCGTCGCGGCGCAAGTGTCAAAAGGGTTGGTCTGAAGCAGCCTAGTTACCCGTAGGTGTGGTTTGGGCGTAACGTCCAACAAACCAATGAGAGTGCCAGCTCCCATCCCCTTTAAGAGCCATGAGCACATTTGAATCGGACGAGTTGATATTTTGACAGCGCGTCTGCAGTCTCCGATGAGACAGATGCACATGAATTTCAAACTGCAAATGGCTCAGTTTATTGCCAAATAATATGGCCTAATTCACACATGGAATAAGGGGTTTTCTTCCACAACTTCAGAAATACTGAGTCCTCAAATAAATTTCGGCAAAGAAAACGTATATGACATAACATATGATATGCGGTAACTGTGGTTCTATTTAATGATATACGCAATACATTATAAACATTGTTTCTTATCAGTATTGTATGCTATCCTAATATGCATGTGTCCCCGCGGTAATAGACATTGCCATTGATTGTATTATGCGTTACGTGTTTAGTTTGCGTGTGTTTAAACAGAGCACACACGCGCGCCCGCATTCATTCATTCTTTTTAACACTCACTCGCGGTAAAACAATGTTTTTCACGATCAAATACTCATCAATCCTAAAAGTTATGGGCATGTAGGCCTACACGATGTCTCTGTCAAGAAAATATGTGTTTGCTGTACGGTGTTTGCAGATGCATTGATTTAAAAGTACAACTTATTACCGCTGCATCAGCTGTTCTTTCCCAAATAATTTACCAAGAATGTGCGGCTAGGTAGATGGGAGAAGCAAAGTGTATGCGCGAGGTGCACAAGCAATCCGTATGCATCGCATGCGCATGTATGCATGCGCCCTTAAAATAGCATCTGAACAACGCGCCACTGACTTTAAACCAGGTATTTCCTGGTCAGTAGCGCAATGGTATTCAGAAACGGCAAAATACCGTTTGCGCCAGAACACGCCTCCTCCTTCCGCCGAACCGCCCCTTGGGGCGCATGATCAATCCCTAATTTACCGGCGAGTGGCGGTGGTGGGAAAAGAACGCTCTGCGCCAGTTGTAAACTAGCAACGACACATGCGCCAGTGACTAAGTCACTTGCGCCGGATGCAAGATAGGGCCCATGCTGTGTTTGATCAGGTCCTTATGGTGTCAGAGGTGGCGGACATGGCCCAGTGGGTTAGCCGGATCTGCTTCCACAGCCTCATGTCCAGCAAAAGGGAGCCAAGCGTCTACCTGGACTTGCACTGGCTGGCTGTCATGCCTTCAGAGGTGCACAGACTTTTTTGTGTGTGTGTGTGTGTGTGTGTGTGTGTGTGTGTGTGTGTGTGTGTGTGTGTGTGTGTGTGTGTGTGTGTGTGTGTGTGTGTGTGTGTGTGTGTGTGTGTGTGTGTGTGTGTGTGTGTGTGTGTGTGTGAGAGAGAGTGTGTGTTGGTGCTTGCTTGTCTGTGTGTGTGTGTGTGTGAGAGTGTGTGTAGGTGCTTGCTTGTCTGTGTGTGTGTGTGTGTGAGTGTGTGTATGTGCTTGCTTTTCTGTGTGTGTGTGTGTGTGTGTGTGTGTGTGTGTGTGTGTGTGTTTGTGTGTGTAAATATAAATACCCATAGCTGTCCTCCCTGTTAGGAGGACTGCTCTTTGCTGCTGTTCCCGTGTGTGAACCCTCTGGTCAGTCAGCTGATGCTGAGGAGGGCCCCTTCCCTGGCATGGCTTCTGGGGGCCGAGCTCTCTGAGCTGGAACTGCTGCTCCCTGAAGTCCCTCACAAAGTACTCAAGGTCAGTCCCCTTCCTCAAGGCTGTGGGAGCAGTGTTTGCACTACTGGTAGTGATATTTGTAGTTGGTATGGTTGGTTTCTATCTAAGGACAAATAAAGACACATAGACACTTCATACAATAAATCTGATGCATTGCGATAAAGTACCAAAGTACGTTCACTGACTATAATCGTCCCTCGATTGGTGTTTCTAACCACAATCCTCAGAATTTAGATTTTACACTGATAGATGTTTAAATCAATTTTTATTCACCGTTAGATTCTCCTGTTGTGACCCCCAGCTATACTGCTTTCTAGTGTTATCTATGCGAACATCAAGATTGTAGCAATGGAAGTGCTACATGCTACCTCGGTGGCTGCCACACTGGTTGTGGAGGTTTTTCTGGGCTCCTCCACAACCAGGACCAAAGGGTCCTGGTTGTGGAGGAGCCCAGAAAACCGGTGAATGTTTATTTACTTATTTACCGGTTTATTGCACAGTTTGAAGGACAATGGTACATGGAGATGATCTGTATGAGATCTCCTCTAGTGTGTGTGGTGATGGTTGGTATAACCTGTGCGCATTGATTGCTCAATGTACAACAGGTGTGCAGCCTCACTCAGTCCCAGTGTTCAATAAGTCTGACTCGGGCCAGGTGAGGCTCATTAAACCAGCCATCATCCACACACACACCACAAGGAAATCCCGAGTGTGTAACATTACGTTGAATAAAATCAAATACCTGTTTCTCACACCATATTGATGTAAAAGTACAAACCTTCCTTCATCTGTCTTGTAGCTTTTCAGCGACACCACGACCCTGTACCAGCTAGGAACGGAGCCATCCTCTCCAGACATACTCCCACACCACACTCAGACCAGCCTCAGGGAGCCCAGGAGACCCTGGACCTCTGGGGCTTATAACACCCTTCCATCCACACCAATAAACCAACAATCAGAACCCAGCACTGCCGACCCTGCCATCCACTTCCTGTTCAGGTCCATCTTTGAAAATACTTTCAACATACAGAACTTCACCCTTATTATTGTATATTCTCTGCTTTTATCCTATGTTTATTCCTTGAGCAATTTAACTTTGTAAACTCCATTTGAACAGTGATCCATATAACTATTATAATGATTATTGTTATTTTACTGTATGTCTCCTAGGGAAAAGCCAATAGAAACCAGCTACAGTGAGCCAGAGCCCAGCTTGGCTATGCTGGACATAAACGCAGTCTTCCAAGCCGATCAGAGTGTCTTGTTTGGCGGGTCCACCTCTCTCCAGGGTGCATGGGCCAGAAAAGAGCCATGGCAAGATGAGAAGGAGGTGGAGGAGGAGGTGCAGCCCCTTCAGAGTGAAGTGGACGACTGGATCCAGAGGATCCTAAGGAACTCTGTAACCTCACCCTATCACCCACACACCACTGGATCCTCACCCTACCACCCACACACCACTGGATCCTCACCCTACCACTTTCACACAACTGGATCCTCACTCTATCACCCTCAAACCACTGGATCCTCACCCTACCACCCTCAAACCACTGGATCCTCACCCTACCACCCTCAAACCACTGGATCCTCACCCTACCACCCTCAAACCACTGGATCCTCACCCTACCACCCTCAAACCACTGGATCCTCACCCTACCACCATCACACCACCGGATCCTCACACTGGTACTGTGTGCCAGGTGCGAGGCCCCCGGAAGAGACCCCGGCGTGGGGAAGCAGTGTCCACAGTAGTGGCGTTAGCAGGGGGGCCATGGGCATCTCCCCAGGCTATGGCTCGCGGTGCTGGACGATGGGACTGGAAAGGAAGAGGAGCGGGGTGGCAGCCGGCCTGGTGGACACAGGTGAGGGGATATGAGTGTTGCAGGGCTCTCCGTGTGGTCTATTATATACCTTCATTTTGCTTACAATAATCTATACAAATTTTGAAAGTAGTCAAAACCAACATTTTTCAAGGAATTAGTAATAAATACTTAATTAATACAGTTGCAGAACATCTGCAAATCAGTTCATATAGATGGGACGAACACCCTTCCGGGACTGACCAATACATGAATAAGGTTCATTATTTGTTTCCTGTAGTGCTGCCGCCATTGAAGAGGGGAAGACTTGGCTTTGAGAAGGTGCCGGGCAGGTGTGATGGGCAGACAAGACTAAGGTTCTTAAAATAACAATTAGACCTCAGTTTATCCCACCATATACAAAAGAGACTGGGACCTTCTAACGCAGTTTATCTTCAATTAGCCCATTAATTATTACACTATTTTGTTATTTATTTATATAATAATAATATTAATAAAAATAAACACGGATCAAATGCATACTTTGAAGTATGTCCCCCTATACTTTTGCAGCTTCCTCTTTTATTAGTTCAACTTTGCCTCTGGCGGTTGGTCCGTCTGGTTCTGTACAGTCTGAGCAGGTAGGTTCTCTAGGTCAGTCTGTTTCTGTCCAGACTAAAGCAGGTCATCAGTGGACACACAATCGGGTCATTTAAGTGCTGCCCTTGAATTTTGCTGGAAGGGATCAACATACACCAACCTACTTTACGGCAATATACTGCAGAAATATAATGCATATAATAAGATAAGATGATGCATAACTGTTCCAGAGAAGAAATTCAGGAATGTACCACATACATAATATACCAAAATATATATTCTAGAGTATATTATGTAATGTATTCCTATTGAAACAAATTAAATTTGTGGGCTGGGTTATTTGGGCATCCCCAGTTAAACTGATAATATCCCTCTCGTTTCAAAAGCTCCAAAATGATTTCCTTTTTTCCTCCCATTGAGTGAAGCAATCCCCTTATCGTTTTCCCTCAGCATGTGGAGAGACTGCTTATCTTGACGCGCCAGCAGAGTGAAGCCATTTCCCTCAGGAGTGATCCCCGCACAAAGACTGCTTTGGGGACATCAACTCCACACCACCGCCCACACCCCAACACCCACCCCTCACCTCCTAAACCCCCTCCCCCGCCAACACTCCTCTCCTCTGGACAACCTTACTCTGGCTTAGCTAGTGGTAGCCGTACCGCCACCGCCATCAATAACCTTCGGGCCTGTCTTCCTGCTTAGCCCTCTCAAAAGGCCCTGTAGCCGAACACAACAAAACCAAAGCTCCAATGGCTTGTCTTTAATGGCCCGAGGACAAAAGCAACAAGGTTAAAGGATTCCTTCGTTTTGGGGCTTGGTAAACAGTTGTGTAATGGTGCAATGATTGCCCACTGCAGCGTTTATGTCGCAGTGTGAATGGAAGAGAAGATTTACGGTGGGAAGTAACGGGCTGTTTAAAGCAGAGCGACTAAAGGTCATGCTGTCGTTATCTCCTAAAGCAGACCTTCTTCACGCTGTGGATCACCTGTGTTTTCTCACCCTCCTGCTATTGAATCCAATACAAAGTCTGCGGCCTTTGGGTACATTGACGTCAACCTTTGGAGCAAAGCATTCTAGTTGCTATGAGGATGAATGGAGATGAGGATCCCCTCCCCCCTCATGAAGATCATCTAATGCCATTGAGAGATGGTCCAGAAATGGTTCTCCACAGAGATGTTCCTCCACAGACATGTTCCCCCAAAGAGATGGTTCTCCACAGAGATAGTTCTCCACATAGATGGTTCTCCACAGAGATGGTCCTCGACAGAAAGCCAACTTTCAGCACATAATTAGGGTCCCGGTAACAAAATACATCATAATGCTGACCAATATTACATTTTATATTGGGACTAAATGGAATTTGCCTCTGCAGTGAATGATCTTGTTTAATGGAGGACTGTGATGGTTTTTGTCACTTTAGTCTGGGTAATTTCCTGTGTGCTTCCACCTCTGAGCCCACATCGTTGGGGTGGTTGGACAGCCTCCTCACCTGGACCCCTTGTATACCGTGGGGACTGCTGCTGAAGGGCCATATTCTCTCTGCCCACGAGAGTGTGATTAGTCCTGGAGTCTTGAATGTGGGGTCGCACTGAGTCAAAGCCCACTGCAGCTGCAGCAACTTGGATGTGCAGAATGGCCCCCCGACTCAGAGGCGGTACCCCGCCTCTCGGCCCCAGTTCTCCAGGCTACCAGTTAATCCTGCTCCCCTAATCGGATTATGTAAATTCCTACTCAACAAAGAGAGACTTTTATGGAAGGCAGCATCTTTGAAACAACACTTGAAGGGTGTAAGAACAATGACAATTGGTTAAACTAGACTTTTTGGGTTGTGAGTGGAAGTGTGAGGCAGAGAAGAGAGAGGGAGGGATGGAGGCACTAAGTGAGGGCAAAACGAGGTGGGGGGAGGAGTTTAGGAGAGGTGGCCTAAACCAATGCCTGTGACCCAAGGGCTGCTGATCTCCCTGTTTTCTCTGCGATATATGTGTGGCCCTAGGAATGGCTCAACACGATTACCATAGTGCTAACAAAACCTTATTGTTCAACTGTCAATCTGGATATGATAGTATATTTAACAGCATCAGCAGTGATACCCTGGTCCTTTAACACTGGAGGTTATCGATGGCTATGTCATCAGGAATAACAAATACCACCAGTCTAAGGTAAGCAAGGGGCAGTTTGGCCCTTTTAACTTTATAGGAGTCCCACACCTTCCAGTGGTTCAATCTTAAAGGATTCAACAGAAAAAAAGACAGTTGATTCGGAACTCATGTTGAAGTATCCCAAATAAATTATGTGAAAATCACAAAGAGATTATCCTTAATGAAATATGGCCCCTGTATAATCCCCTACCCCACTGGGGCTCTGTAGATTCTTTCTTTGTCTAATAGGATAAATGTGCCCTGTGGGGAACATCGAGGCTTGGCATTAACAAACACGCTCCAGATTAACACCTCACACAATGCCCCGAACCGCGAGAGGCAGGCCACCAGCCCACGTCACACACAATGCTCTTCATCCTGCTATAAAACAGGGACACAAGCTTCCATCCTTCTTCCTCCCCAACTGGTTTCTCCTTCCCTCTCTCTCTCCTCTCTCACTCTCTTTCTCTCGCTACTGCTTCCTCTCTCCCCCATCACCCTCCTCCTGCTCGTGAACACATACAGCTCTCAGAGAGAGTGAGAAGGCGATAGTGTGAGGACCTGTATATTGGAGTGCTGCTGCGGTGGACTTTTTGGGAGGGATCAACACTGGCACACAGCCATTTTTTTAAAAACATTTTAGAACACATACACACAGGTGAGTGATTCTTTTTTTATTTTTTTATTAGTTAATAATAGTAATTACCATCTAGGGAATTTTTTTAGAATGTAGACATGATTTGAATTGTTTTATTGCATTAATTATCAAAGGTTTAAATATTCCTTAGTTCTAATCGCCACCCAAATGGACGCCAACAGCCTTAGAGATAATCAAGACATTCAAATAGAATACCAGAGATCTCTTTTTTGTGAATAAGTTCTTATTTTTTGCTTATGTTAACCAACAATTAGCATGGCTAAATGTTCATAGCACCTGCAGTCCTCATTGCATTATGGATGTTTACACAAATTGGACTGTAAAGACTGAGAACTACTGACTGTAAATAAACAGTATCCAACAACCCCTGCTGCCATCTCCTTCCAGCGCCATGACCAGGAAGGTGTTCACCAACACACGGGAGCGCTGGCGCCAGCACAACGTCAACGCCGCCTTCTGCGAGCTACGTAAGCTCATTCCCACCCACCCACCTGAGAAGAAGCTCAGCAAGAATGAGATCCTGCGGCTGGCCATGCGATACATCAACTTCCTGGTGCAGATCCTGGAGAGCCAGAGCGGCAAGCCTGCCTCGGGCTCCCCCAGCTCGCTGCTCACCTTCCTGCGGGGCAACGTGGAGCGCCTGCAGTCCAACCCCTGGGGCTTGGCCAGTGACACGGACGCCTCCTCGCCCGGGTCCAGCTGCGACAGCTCCGAGGCCTGGTAGTCTCCAGCGGTCCATGGACGCAATGGGGGGGCTGCTGGGGGCAACAGGGAGATGGCCTCCATCTTTTCCCTTCCACGGACTTCATTTTGTGTCCCTGCATATCTTTGACACCTCCTGAGTGGCGTGGTCCCGACCAGCTGACAGCAGCGGATGCCAGGTTGTGGTATGTTAGTGGATTGTTGATGCAATCTGGCTGAAATTCCGGACCCGTGTTGAGATATTATGTCCATGAGGCTGCATTATGTTAAAACAAAAAAAATCTGTTTTGAATGGATGTTTACAACTTGGATGTACAGCATTCCCTTCATGCCTCCATCTTTACGGTCCTCGCTGGCCATCAGGGACTAATTAAGTTATTCAGTAAGAGGCTCTTTGCGCCGCCAAGGAAAATGGAGGGGATTATGGGATTTCACATTTCAAGCAATAGTTTCACCAGGGCATTTCAATAGATAACAGCTTACCCAATTTGCCAAGGATTGCAATCATTTCAGAAAAACCTGGGGCACTTTGTAGCGACATGCTAATATTCTGTGTAGAAAACCAGAGCCATCTTTTAGATGTCGATTTATTTACCAAGGTTATTTATTTTCAATTAAATACCCCCTATTTTCAGCACAGTTAGGGAACCCTTCTGTAAAATAATCTTGATTTAATTGCTTGGTATCCACCTTGTATGGAGCAGGATTTGGGCAGATGAATTATGGGAAAACTGACAATACCTTTTAAGTTATTTGTGTACTCTGTGAACTCGACTCCTATTTCTTAATGTAAACTAATTTGCTTCTTTGGTTCATTAATACGCACGTCATCCAGCCAAAGATTATGGATTGTCTGTTGTCAACATTGTTTTAATACCTTCCAATACCTCCTTTTTAAAGTATTTATTTGCTTGTGATTGTACAGTATTATTTATTGACCATTTATTTAATAAACAATTAGATAATAACACATTTTTCTTCCTGTTGCTGAACGTGATTTTCCCGGCAACACAATTAGTTTTAACCAAGCAGGTACAAACAGAAACACTACCACCCATTGTTTTTCTTCTGCAGTGAAAACAAAAAATGAATGAGACAACATGATCTTAGCTGAAGGGTACCTTACGTCTGTTCAATATCCATATTCAACCTTCAAGAGTCACTGTGTTCCCCAACCATTATTTAACTTATGCCCCAGCCTCATCAGTGGGCTCAAGTACCCCTTCATTCACAACAAAAAAAAAGACTACCCTTTAGACTAATGTAATACTATTGTCCTCTAGCATTATTAATAATAATAAATGTCCCTGAAAATGAAATGTACCTGAAAATGTACTTATTTCGTATTGACTTTATTGATCAACAATCAAAATAGATGTAATTAGCAAATTAAAAACTTGGACATGTACCCCCTGGAACCTGCTCATGGACCCCACCTAGGGTACACATACCCCCGGGTGGGGTACGTGGGTCCTACACGCGGACTGGTGGGTGGGAATGAGACTGACCAGCCCAGAGAGGCCATGAGTGACGCCAGAAAAGAAAGGCTTAATTTGTGGCCCCAAAGGTCACTCTGGAGTGGAGTCAGACCCTGACCACTGGGGCAAAAGTAACATGCCACCCATTGAAACAAAACAGAGGAGTGGTTGAAAACGATCTGAACCTTTCAACAAACGGAGGAGTCATCCGGAAGGATCTTTTTGAGTTGGATAAAGGTCTTTATTATTTCAAAGTTTTCTTCTCCACCTCTAGTTGTAATTAAACCAATAATGTGGCAACCCCAGTCGATAATGTAATACATTTCTGAGCACATAATATAATAACATTTTGCCTATAATTTTACAATGTATAACATTCGTTCACCACAAATTACTCTTAAAAGCAGTGCCAACATTTAAATATTTTTTAACCATTAAGGGAACAAAAGGCAACAGGCTGATTATCATTTAGGGGACCACTCAATGACATGCAGAAGCGTCATCAACACTCCCACTGAAGTGGTGTGAGAAACACAAACTTTCTACTGATTCACATATAAGGTCATTGTGGCTACATTTCCTATGGAGAAAATCCTACCTCAGGGGTAGTATTATTCAGGAGAGTACAAATGTCAGGATATGTTGTTCACACGTACGCCCCATCAGGAGACTATCAGGACTTACTTGTCTGAAACCAGCTAGTGTGTGAGCATTCAACCCGGTATCACGCCAAGGCGTAATATAGATAAGTTTGTCCACATCGCAAGGCGTGTTCAGGGTCACGCTCGAGCAAAGCGTCACCCTGAACACGCTTTCTTCTCCATTCGAAATGAATGGGGGAATAGCACCAACAGGGGGCGAGACGTTCTCCTAGCATTTGGTGAAACTGTTACGTAGCCTATATTAATCGTTATTATCTGAATGGGAAATACAATATTTTAGGACCGATTCCCAGTTAAACGTGTTTCTAATAACATTTCTAGCGAGAAATATACTTTTTACCTGCATAATCTTCAGTCAGTGATTGTGTCTGATCTTTAGTTTTACAGTTATTAGGAAGATTTCATCGGCTCGCTCGCATGTTTCAACGACGTCAGGTTGCTAGGGACGCTGCTTTCGCTAAACTAGCAGCTCACGTGTTTCCTGCGTTGGTGTTATTAAACCGTTACTTTATGTAACTTTTAATGATATCTTTTTTTTTTTTCTTTTTTTTTTAAACATAAAAACACAATGACACAAATATCTACAGACATGTACGAGAACAATAACAACAGACATTTGACAGAACACAACAAGGGATGGGGGAAGGGTGCAAGGATGACACCTTAAGATACATAGACATTACTTTGAACAGAAATATGATAGTTACTATTAATTCTCCAGCATAGAAGCTCCGCGCTCCATGCACATCAAGTCCTTATATCCCCTAAGCCAGGGGTCGGCAACCTGCGGCTCCGGAGCCGCATGCGGCTCTTTAGCCCCTCATCCGTGGCTCCCTGCAGTTTTGTTAAAAAAATAAATTAAAAAAAACTACCACCCATTGTTTTTCTTCTGCAGTGAAAACAAAAAATTAATGAGACAACATGATCTTAGCTGAAGGGTACTTTACGTCTGTTCAATATCCATATTCAACCTTCAAGAGTCACTGTGTTCCCCAACCATTATTTAACTTATGCCCCAGCCTCATCAGTGGGCTCAAGTACCCCTTCATTCACAACAAAAAAAAAGACTACCCTTTAGACTAATGTAATACTATTGTCCTCTAGCATTATTAATAATAATAAATTTCCCTGAAAATGTACTTATTTCGTATTGACTTTATTGATCAACAATCAAAATAGATGTAATTAGCAAATTAAAAACTTGGACATGTACCCCCTGGAACCTGCTCATGGACCCCACCTAGGGTACACATACCCCCGGGTGGGGTACGTGGGTCCTACACGCGGACTGGTGGGTGGGAATGAGACTGACCAGCCCAGAGAGGCCATGAGTGACGCCAGAAAAGAAAGGCTTAATTTGTGGCCCCAAAGGTCACTCTGGAGTGGAGTCAGACCCTGACCACTGGGGCAAAAGTAACATGCCACCCATTGAAACAAAACAGAGGAGTGGTTGAAAACGATCTGAACCTTTCAACAAACGGAGGAGTCATCCGGAAGGATCTTTTTGAGTTGGATAAAGGTCTTTATTATTTCAAAGTTTTCTTCTCCACCTCTAGTTGTAATTAAACCAATAATGTGGCAACCCCAGTCGATAATGTAATACATTTCTGAGCACATAATATAATAACATTTTGCCTATAATTTTACAATGTATAACATTCGTTCACCACAAATTACTCTTAAAAGCAGTGCCAACATTTAAATATTTTTTAACCATTAAGGGAACAAAAGGCAACAGGCTGATTATCATTTAGGGGACCACTCAATGACATGCAGAAGCGTCATCAACACTCCCACTGAAGTGGTGTGAGAAACACAAACTTTCTACTGATTCACATATAAGGTCATTGTGGCTACATTTCCTATGGAGAAAATCCTACCTCGGGTAGTATTATTCAGGAGAGTACAAATGTCAGGATATGTTGTTCACACGTACGCCCCATCAGGAGACTATCAGGACTTACTTGTCTGAAACCAGCTAGTGTGTGAGCATTCAACCCGGTATCACGCCAAGGCGTAATATAGATAAGTTTGTCCACATCGCAAGGCGTGTTCAGGGTCACGCTCGAGCAAAGCGTCACCCTGAACACGCTTTCTTCTCCATTCGAAATGAATGGGGGAATAGCACCAACAGGGGGCGAGACGTTCTCCTAGCATTTGGTGAAACTGTTACGTAGCCTATATTAATCGTTATTATCTGAATGGGAAATACAATATTTTAGGACCGATTCCCAGTTAAACGTGTTTCTAATAACATTTCTAGCGAGAAATTTTACCTGCATAATCTTCAGTCAGTGATTGTGTCTGATCTTTAGTTTTACAGTTATTAGGAAGATTTCATCGGCTCGCTCGCATGTTTCAACGACGTCAGGTTGCTAGGGACGCTGCTTTCGCTAAACTAGCAGCTCACGTGTTTCCTGCGTTTGTGTTATTAAACCGTTACTTTATGTAACTTTTAATGATATCATCTTTTTTTTTTTTCTTTTTTTTTTTAAACATAAAAACACAATTCCACAAATATCTACAGACATGTACGAGAACAATAACAACAGACATTTGACAGAACACAACAAGGGATGGGGGAAGGGTGCAAGGATGACACCTTAAGATACATAGACATTACTTTGAACAGAAATATGATAGTTACTATTAATTCTCCAGCATAGAAGCTCCGCGCTCCATGCACATCAAGTCCTTATATCCCCTAAGCCAGGGGTCGGCAACCTGCAGCTCCGGAGCCGCATGCGGCTCTTTAGCCCCTCAGCCGTGGCTCCCTGCAGTTTTCTTAAAAAAAATAAAATAAAATTATATATATATTTTTATATATATCGTCAACTAAACGAGAGGTCGCAATGAATGCGCAATTGCGCTACCGTGAGGGGGGGAGTGAATGACAAAGCTTCGTTGATTTGCAGGTGGCTAATCCCAGTAGGAGTTAAATCTTTAAAGGGGACTTATTATACCACCAGGTGTGAGTGTGATTAGCCTTACAAGCCGTTTCGAAAATCGGCCTAATATGACATCACTAGTGGGTGTGTCCACCTAGATCTGTGCTTGATAGATCTATCTACCAGCCTACCCAGTGGACTGAAGTAAACATTGCTCATCTATCCAGCACAGATCTAGGTGGACACACCCACTAGTGATGTCATATTAGGCCGATTTTCGAAACGGCTTGTAAGGCTAATCACACTCACACCTGGTGGTATAATAAGTCCCCTTTAACTGGCATCTGGCATCAGGAAGTAGCCTAGATGCTGCCATTGGCAGGAGGCGGGACATGCCAGTGAGCCGCCAATCAGCAGCATCCACCGTTGACAGCCAATTGCACGAACGAATACTGAGCGAGAAGGGTTTACAGCATTAAAGTTCGTTTTTTTTTTACAGTGTCACAAAAAATGTCTGTGCGGTGCGCAGCGTTAGCGTCTCCGGAGGGGGGAGGGGGTGAATTAAAAAGTTTGCGGCTCCAAAAATTTTTGCGGGAGATGGGCCAAAATGGCTCTTTTGATACAAAAGGTTGCCGACCCCTGCCCTAAGCCATGTTTCCTTACTAAAGCAATCCGTTTTGCGCTCCTTCCAATTTAGAAGGATGAGTCTTTTTGTGGCCAAACAGCCCAATGTCCAGCTCTGGACAGCAGCCCTCCCCACAACATTTTCTGGCTTAAGGCCCAGTAAGCATATGTTGGGACCAACTGGAATGTTTACATCTAAAGACTCAGACAAAAATGATATTACATCCAACCAGAGTGTTTTAACAGCTGGGCATTCCCATAGCAGGTGTAATAATGTGCCTCGCTTGCCACACTCATGCCAGCATAGAGCTTGATGTTTTTTGTCCATCTTGGCTTGTGTGACGGTGATGTATGCCCTATTAAGAATTTTGAATTGTATGATTCGTAGTCTCACACATTTCGAGGAGTACAAAGCCGAATTCCAAACAGATTTCCATTCAGACGCAGACAAAGAAATATTCAAATCATGCTCCCAGGCCAGCTGGACAGGAGAGTAGGCACTAGGGGCAGTCTTAGATAACAAACCATAAATATTAGAGACCACCCCTGAGGATAGACTTGCTTGTTTTAGACGCTGGTCTACTTCCGGACATGAAGCAGGTGTGGCTCCGTCTTTACATTTCTTACTAATAACCGCTGCCAGTTGGCCATAGGTAAGAAATGATGAATGTAAAAGACCATATTGATTTTTAAGTTGCTGAAATTGAAGGGTATGGTCTTTGTATATCTGTCCAACTGACATTATACCCGCCCTCTGCCAGATATTATTCCTTAGGGTACGTCCTCCTGCAGAGAGGATAGGGTTACCCCAAATAGGGCAAGATGGTAGAGAGAGCCCCTCAATGCCTAGTCTCCTGTGCAGTTGCTTTACAATAGAGCATGAAAACTGAATTATAATGTTATTCAGTAAGGGTGGTGGTTTTGGGCAGTACCACATTGATGCCAGGGTTATGTTTCTATTTTCAGGCATGACAGATTGCTCCAACCATTGCCAACTACCCATCGGAAAGTCATTATTATAGGCCCACGATAAGGGGTACTTTGCATTAAAATACAAATAGTACTGAAATATATCCGGAACTCCCAAGCCTCCCATTGATCTCGGGATAATTAATTTGTTGTACCCAATTCTGGGCTTTTTATTATTCCAAAGGAACTGGGTAAAAAGTGATTTAATATCCTTAAACCATTTTGGTGGGAATTTAAAAGGAATAGAGGAGATGATATGAGAGAGCCTTGGGAGAACATTCATTTTCAACGTTTCTGCTCTACCCCATAGAGAAAGGGGTATGGCCGTCCATCTACTGATATCCTCTTTAATGGACTGGAAAATGCCAGGGCCGTTAAGGCTGAAGATTTTTGTAATAGGAGAGACAATGTTAATTCCTAAATATTTCATTCCATTTGTTTTCCAGATAAAGGGGGTATCCATTAGATCATGCTTAAAAGTATTTGAGTTAAGTGGAATTGCCTCACTCTTGTTCCAATTTATCTTATACCCTGAAAAGCTACCAAATAAGTTAATTCAATTAAGAAATTAATGATATCATCTTGTTAGAAACACATTTATCTGAGAGCCAACCCAGTCGCCAAAAGCATACGTTGACAGTGGACGTTTTCGTGAACACTGGATTACGTCGCATTTCAACATAAAATAGCGTGTTAAGCACACACGCACACACACACACACACACACAATGCATTTCGCTGCTAAAACAACAACAAAAAATATTCCCTCAAATATTATTACTTTCAAAACATTGGCCAAAATGGAATATCTTTATTTATTTGGGCTGCTTCTAGGACATTTTGGGTGGATTTTGAACGGTATGTGGGCAGGACGTTTTTTGCAGGCAGGACCTGGCAACCCTGCACTGTTGCCCGAGGTGCTGAAATGCTCCGGAACAGATCTGGATCCACCATGGCCAAAAGAATTGTATGCCCCCCCCCCCCTCCCTTAAATAAATACTATGGCAGAATAAAGAATAAATTCATGCATTATCATTCAACTTGAACATGTGTTTTTACAGTATAGAGTGGTGGAGGGATGACGTATGTTGGCCAACCCGGAAGTGAGCGTCGACCTGGGTTTCCCTCGACAAAAAGCCAACGGGTTTTTCCATTGGATTTTGGATTATTGCAGAAAAATTAGCATCTTTGAAGCACCTCCTCAAAAACTGAAAATAAATAAATAAATAAAAATAACCGTGCTCCAAAGAACGAAATGTAAACCAATGCATTCTGAATGGGAGTGTTTCTCCAATTTTTCCATGCTACACAAAACGAAATGTAAACCCATACAAATAAAGACTTCATGGTCATAATCATTTAAAAATCATTAATCTCCTGAGTGTGTAGGGTGGCATTCTATTTCTTTCAACGGGGCTGCATCCAGTCACTTGACCGTCATGGTTGCTATGGTGGTTGCTATCGACCGCCCCCTCTAATCCTTATATGGCTCTAAAAACCACGCGGCAAAGGAGCTGCCGTCAATTGTGTTGTTTTTGTCGTAAACTAGGGTCCGATGGAAAATAGATATTCCAAGGTATCCTTAAAAGGCACCTTGGATGTTTTTATTTTCTGCAGTTTAGACTTCTTCTTTAACCTATTTTTGAAAGCAGAACACCAACGAGTGTTCTGCTTCAAATAATCCTGCCAGCGAGGCAGGATAATTTGAAACAATTTATTCAATAAATATTTGCGAGAGGTCATTCCATCTCCTGAGTTTGCTTCCTAATTATGTCTAGTGTACACCCCTACTGTCCACAAGTACACCCACCCCCCCCCCCCCCCCTTCCCCATATGGATTTGGATAATTGTTGCCACGTCCCAGTGGTGGTGGTATCATATATATGAAAGAGGGCATTCAATTATGATCAATTAGGAGGCCGAAGCCCTAAAGGAAGTCATGCATTAGGTGACTGAGTCGACAACATTTAAGTAAGCTGTACCTTGGGGTCTCTTATATATCAAAGGGGGTCTCAAAGGACGCATATATGCTTCAACCTGTGGCTCCAGCTATACAGGAAATGACTCAGCAAGTGCTCCATCTCGTTGCACCTCACCCAGCGGCTCGCTCGCTGAAGTTCTTCCCAGACCTACACCCTAGCCATCCAACATGCATATCTGAGAATCAGGCCTCTCTTTAATAATGACAAAAAGTTATGAGAGAAATACACATTAACTTTTTGTTATCTCATAAGCGGCGTGGTGCCGGCTCCTTTTGACCTTTTGACCCCAGACTTCAAAAAGGTGGCCACAGGCCAGCTGTGTCTACACACCTTAAAGTTCCCATGACATGAAAATCTCACTTTATGAGGTTTTCTAACATAAATATGAGTTCCCCTAGCCTGCCTATGGTCCCCCAGTGGCTAAAACTTGCGTTTGGTGTAAAACGAGCCGTAGCTGTTCTGCTCGCCTTTGAAAAAACGGAGGCTCAAGCGCGCTGATTTGGAATGTCTTTATTTATGTCGTCATAAAGCATCTAAGCACCTCCCCTTACTCTACCTGGCCCGCCCAGAGACGTTGGCCCGCCAATGAGACACGACCGTGCGAGCGCCACATGTGTGTGTGTGAATACACACACTGTAACGCAAGTGTTTCTTGTCTTTTCTTTGACGTCTCTTGTATTTCCACAACGAGACAGTGGGGGTTATCTGAGCCATGTTTGAGAAGGAATTGGGGGAAAGGAACTTTGGCTTTGACTCGCTGAAGTACATGAACTGCGACATGCCGCCGGTTGCCGCAAGGCACCATCGCCCGGCAGCGGGCAGCGGGCAGCAGGCAGCGCGCGGTTCAGCCTACTTCCGATTGATGTGAAAGTGGAAGAACCAGAGACTTTGGATTTGACTCCCTCAAGAACATGAACCACGACATGGAGGAGAAAGGGATTGTTGGCGGTGAGCCCCGCTGAGGGAACACCGCCGGAGGCGGAGGTGCCTAAGCGCTGCCCGGCAACAATCCCTTTCTCCTCCTTGTCGCGGTTCAGTCTACTTCACATTGATGTGGACTTGGAAGAACCAGGAACGTCGGAGAACCCAACGCGGTCGTTTGAGATTCATAATATCGGCTCACACAGCTTTTGGCCGTGATAATATAAATTATATGATATAGATATCTATGTAGGCTATATGATAATGTTTAGGTATAGAGCTCCAGGACTCCCGTGTGTTCTAGAATATTTACAGAACACGGCTAAAGGCTGTGTGCGCCTCGCCATTGCAATACATCCACTGTAAACAGCGCATGGTACCGTGGCTGCAAGCTGCTCAGGGCCACACCCCCACCCTCCTCCTTGACCCGCCTCGCTCCTCCTCATTTGCATTATAGCTACAGACAACAAAACAGCCCTGTTTGGGGGAAGCTCAATGTGCGACTGGCTCGGAGTGGCTGTAACTCTGCACCACGGCTGAATTTCGAATACTGTGTTAGTTGCCCACTAATACCTATATTAAAGAATACATAAAATAGCATGTCATGGGACCTTTAAGCCACAAATGTACAGCTCCATCCCACAAAAAATGGGGACTAGAAACTAACCTCTGTCTTATGTACATTTACTGTACTGTTGGAGGTCACGCCCCTTCTCCGGCCTTTTCGAGATAGATAGAGATGCTAAAATGTTTACACACATTTCCCGGGGCCCCGAGAACGACATATCAAATATTTGGAGTTCTAGCCCTTAGAGAAAAAAAGTTTTCCCAAATGGACTGTCATTTGGACAAAGCCCCTCAGAAGTGATGCTTGCAAGAATGGTTCAGAATGTGGTGGAAAAACAGTTTTTGAGATAAGAAGGTCCTACCCCCCTGAAATTTGAATACCTTATTCTAGGGCCTACGTGGGACCCCCACACCGAAACTTGGCCCGGTCGGACCCCGAGGGCAGGAATTCTATGGCCTAACTGGGACCCCCGCACCGAAACTTGGCCCGGTCAGACCCCGAGGGCAGGAATTCTATGGCCTAACTGGGAGCCCCGCACCGAAACTTGGCCCAGTCGGACCCCGAGTGCAGGAAGGGGGGGCCTGCCCTCGGGGTCCGACCGAGGGCAGGACTTTCATAATCTTCGCTCTGTGAATGTGAAGGATGTTTGGTTGGATAGTTATGACGAAGAATCATAATGTGAATGGGAATATTCTATAAATGTCTTGATATCATCTTTCGTCTCAACACTTCTGCTGCAGCCACTTAAAGTCTCACTGCAAGAACCTTAAAATATGAATCAATTCATTAGAAGTATGAAAATATCTTCCCAGTGGCGTAACGGGGCAAACAAGGTGTCCTTTGACATCTACGTTTCGAGGCGATTGCAACAGTGCCACACCAGCTATAGATTTGCTTCCCGATGGGGATTTTTGACAAATGACATGTTATTTAGCATCTACACGTTAAGCTGAGTCCAATGAGATCAAGCTCGCCCTCTTGCCACACCGAGATCATGCCCCAGACCATAGGTGTACCATGTAAAATACATGTTACCATTTGCTAGAGTGTCATGCTTGGTGTCATTGGACTCAGCTCAACGTGTAGATGCTAAATAACATGTAATTTGTCACATATTTCTATCGGGAAGCAAGTCAATAGCTGCTCATTATTGAATAAGGCCTCCAATTTCGACAGCTAATTACTACCATTAAACATGTTTGAATATGCTCATGTGTGGCACCGTTGCAATCGCCTGGAAGCGTAGATGTTGATGGACACCTTATTCGCCCTCTTACGCCACCGGGAAGTTATTTACATACTTCTGATTGACTAATGAATTGATTCAGCTATTCCCCCAGAAGTCTGGGGTCAAAAGGTCAAAAGGAGCCGGCACCACGCCGCTTATGAGATAACAAAAAGTTAATGTGTAGTTCTCTCTGATTCTCATATATGCATGTTGGATGGCTAGGGTGTAGGTCTGGGAAGAACCTCAGGCCAAAATCTTGCAAGCAAGCCGCTGGGTGAGGTGGAACGAGATGGAGCACTTGCTGAGTCATTTCCTGTATGGCTGGAGCCACAGGTTGAATCGTATATGCGTCCTTTGAGACCCCCTTTGATATATAAGAGACCCCAAGGTACAGCTTACTTAAATGTTGTCGACTCAGTCACCTATTGCATCACTTCCTTTAGGGCTTCGGCCTCCTAATTGATCATTGTAGTATAATTGACTGCCCTCTTTCATATATATGATACCTCCACCACTGGGACGTGGCAACAATTCTCCAAATCCATATGGGGAGTGGGGGGGATGCTTGTGGACAGTAGGGGTGTACACCTCTCATAAATATTTATTTAAAGGTCCCATGACATGCTATTTTATGTATTCTTTAATATAGGTATTAGTGGGCAACTAACACAGTATTCAAAGACGTTCCCTAAATTCAGCCGTGGTGCAGAGTTACAGCCACTCCGAGCCAGTCGCACATTGAGCTTCCCCCAAATGCGCTGTTTCGGTGGGCGTGTCAAGGAGGAGGGTGGGGGTGTGGCCCTGAGCAGCTTGCAGCCACCATGCGCTCTGTTTACAGTGGATGTATCGCAATGGCGAGCCGCACACAGCCTTTAGCCGTGTTCTGTAAATATTCTAGAACACACGGGAGTCCTGGAGCTCTATATCTAAATATTATCATATAGCCTACACAGATATCTATATCATATAATATATATTATCACGGCCAAAAGCTGTGTGAGCCGATATTATGAATCTCAAACGACCGCGTTGGGTTCTCCAACGTTCCTGGTTCTTCAACGTCCACATCAATGTGAATACACACACTGTAACGCAAGTGTTTCTTGTCGGTTCTTTGACGTGTCTTGTATTTCCACAACGAGACTGTCGTGGGGGTTATCTGAGCCATGGTTGAGAAGGAATTGGGGGAAAGGAACTTTGATTTGACTCGCTGAAGTACATGAACTGCGACATGCCGCCGGTTGCCGCGAGGCACCATCGCCCGGCAGCGGGCAGCCGGCAGCAGGCAGCGCGCGGTTCAGTCGACTTCAGGTTGATGTGAAAGTGGAAGAACCAGAGACGTCGCAGAACCCGACAAAGTCGTTTGTGATTCATAATATCGTCTGGAGGCGCACACAATATGTTATATGATATAGATATCTATGTATATGATATTATTTAGATATAGAGCTCCAGGACTGTAACGCAAGTGTTGTACACTTCCTTGTTATATGGATAACCGTTCTGCTGTTGGTGTGACGTCGGACTCTCGTATCTGGTATTTCTACAACGAGACTCGTATTGGGGGTTATCTCAGCCAAGGTTGAGAATGAATTGGGGGAAGGAACTTTGGCTTTGACTCCCTCAAGAACATGAACCACGACAAGGAGGAGAAAGGGATCTTTGCCGGGCAGCGCTTATGCACCTCCGCCTCCGGCGGTGGTCCCTCAGCGGGGCTCAAGCGGGAGACATTCGCCGCCAACAATCCCTTTCTCCTCCATGTCGTGGTTCATGTTCTTGAGGGAGTCAAAGCCAAAGTTCCTTCCCCCCAATTCATTCTCAACCTTGGCTGAGATAACCCCCAATACGAGTCTCGTTGTAGAAATACCAGACGTGTTATGCGCCATCACACCAACAGCAGAACGGTTATCCAAATAACAAGGAAGTGTACAACACTTGCGTTACAGTCCTGGAGCTCTATATCTAAATAATATCATATAATACATAGATATCTATATCATATAACATATTGTGTGCGCCTCCAGACGATATTATGAATCACAAACGACTTTGTCGGGTTCTGCGACGTCTCTGGTTCTTCCACATCAACCTGAAGTCGACTGAACCGCGCGCTGCCTGCGGCCGGCTGCCCGCTGCCGAGCGATGGTGCCTCGCGGCAACCGGCGGCATGTCGCAGTTCATGTACTTCAGCGAGTCAAACCAAAGTTCCTTTCCCCCAATTCCTTCTCAACCATGGCTTAGATAACCCCCACGACAGTCTCGTTGTGGAAATACAAGACACGTCAAAGAACCGACAAGAAACACTTGCGTTACAGTGTGTGTATTCACACACACACATGTGGCGCTCGCACGGTCGAGTCTCATTGGCGGGCCAACGTCTCTGGGCGGGCCAGGCAGAGTAAGGGGAGGAGCTGAGATTCCTCATGACGTCATGAGCACAGATTTCCAAATCAGCGCGCTTGAGCCTCCGTTTTTTCAAAGGCGAGCAGAACAGCTAGTGCTCGTTTTACACCAAACGCAAGTTTTAGCCACTGGGGGACCATAGGCAGGCTAGGGGAACTCATATTTATGTTAGAAAACCTCATAAATTGAGATTTTCATGTCATGGGACCTTTAATAAATTGTTTCAAATGACCCTGCCTCATTAAATCAATGAGCTCGTGTTTTGCTGTCAAAAATAGGTTATAGAAGAGGTCTAAACTGCAGAAAATAAAAACATCCAAGCTGCCTTTTAAGGATACCTTGGAATATCTGTCTATTTTTAAACCATCGGACCCTGGTTTACGACAAAAACAACACAATTGACGGCAGCTCCTTTGCCTCGTGGTTTTTAGAGCCATATAAGGATTAGAGGGGGCGGTCGATAGCAACCACCATAGCAACCATGACGGTCAAGTGACTGGATGCAGCCCCGTTGAAAGAAATAGAATACCACCCTACACACTCAGGAGATTAATGATTTTTAAATGATTATGACCATGAAGTCCTTATTTGTATGGGTTTACATTTCGTTCTGTGTAGCATGGAACATTTTGAGCAACACTCCCATTCAGAATGCATTGGTTTACATTTCGTTCTTTGGAGCACGGTTATTTTTATTGATTTATTTATTTTCAGTTTTTGAGGAGGTGCTTCAAAGATGCTAATTTTTCTGCAATAATCCAAAATCCAATGGAAAAACCTGTTGGCTTTTTGTCAAGGGAAACCCAGGTCGACACTCACTTCCGGGTTGGCCAACATACGTCATCCCTCCACCACTCTATACTGTAAAAACACATGTTCAAGTTGAATGATAATGCATGAATTTATTCTTCATTCTGCCATAGTATTTATTTAAGGGGTGGGGGGGGGGGGCATACAATTCTTTTGGCCATGGTGGATCCAGATCTGTTCCGGAGCATTTCAGCACCTCGGGCAACAGCGCAGGGTTGCCACACTGTATAAACGAAAACTTAAAATTGTTGGTCTCATTATGATTTCTGAGTAAAATGAATATAAAACATTAAGTATTCATGTCAACAGTGCAATGCAATTTAGTCCAACCAACAATGTTGAGTTTTGGGTCAAGAGTTGGACTCACTGTAGTCTCTTTGTTAGCAAGACACACGGGTTTAAGTCAGACTCTGTCTGAGGCTGGGCCAACTACGGTGCACATGCGCATTTCGACACTACCCCCCCGGGGAGTCTGGGTATTCGTGATGCCGGTTGGGAAAAAGGGGTTTATTGCCTTTTGTCAATTTAAGTGGGGTTAACGGGTTTGGGGTCTTTATTGTTTGTGTGTTGTTTATTGTGCGTAGTGTTGCCGCCACCGTTACCGAGACTTACATGTCCGTTGGTTGGGTGTGCGGTGCGCTGTGTGTTATGGGTGTGTGTTAAATAAAGGCAGCTCTCGGGATCGTGCGGTGTATGAGGCACGAGAGTTGCATCACCGTTTAACCTGGGCTCCCGTCTCGTGCAGAACAAGTTTGACCATAATGTCAAACTTGTTCTGCACTTTGGTTTGCTGCATTTAGACAGCGATTCTCTGCTGCTGAACTAGCTACATGTTGCTTGTTCTATTGCTGTCTGGCATTCAGAAATGTAAAATGGCTGTTTCAAATTATTAATTTTAATAAAGTGAACTTAAAACTCGTTTTGCATTTGCATTTTTATTTTTTACAGTGCAGGTCCAGCCTGCAAAAAACGTCCTGCCCACATACCGTTCAAAATCCACCCAAAATGTCCTAGAAGCAGCCCAAATCAAAAAAGATATTCCATTTTGGCCAATGTTTTGAAAGTAATAATATTTGAGGGAATATTTGTTGTTGTTGTTTTAGCAGCGAAATGCATTGTGTGTGTGTGTGTTTGTGTGTGTTTGTGTATGTGTGTGTGTGTGTGTGTGTGTGTGTGTGTGTGCTTAACACGCTATTTTATGTTGAAATGCGACGTAATCCAGTGTTCACGAAAACGTACACTGTCAACGTATGCTTTTGGCGACTGGGTTGGCTCTCAGATAAACGTGTTTCTAAAAAGATGCTATCATTAAAAGTTACATAAAGTAACAGTTCAATAACACAAACGCAGGAAACACGTGAGCTGCTAGTTTAACGAAAGCAGCGTCCCTAGCAACCTGACGTCGTTGAAACATGCGAGCGAGCCGATGAATCTTCCTAATAACTATAAAACTAAAGATCAGACAAAATCACTGACTGAAGATTATGCAAGTAAAAGTATTTCTCGCTAGAAATGTTATTAGAAACACGTTTAACGGTGAATCGGTCCTAAAATATTGCATTTCCCATTCAGATAATAAAGATTAATAAAGATCATACACATTCACTGACTGAAGATTATGCAAGGAAAATGTACATTTCTCGCTAGAAATGTCATTAGAAACACGTTTAATGGTGTATCTGTCCTAAAACATTGCATTTCCAATTCAGATAATAACGATTAATATAGGCTACGTAACAATTTCACCAAATGCTAGGAGAACGTATCGCCCCCTGTTGGTGCTATTCCCCCATTCATTTCAAATGGAGAAGAAAGCGTGTTCAGGGTGACGCTTTGCTCGAGCAAAGCGTGACCCTGAACACGCCTTGCGATGTGGACAAAGTGGGCGTAGCTATCATTTCAGAAGTGAGGGGGACAAATTGTTCGGAGGTCTATTGAGTGATTTATCATCCTCTCGCATTCAGTTGCACCTCTCCTTAGTGGCTACATAACCACAAATAGCACAGCACCAGGGGACCGACTTTAGTTCTTTAAAATGATATACTATCAAGCTCTAAAGTCAAAATCTAAAGCTGCCAAACTCTGGTTGAGTTGACACAGAATGACCCTCGAGCATCTACAGGGTAAGTAGCCAGATAATTAAGTGCCAAATGAAAATACTGAACACGAAAAGTTCTGTAAAACACCATTCCTGTTTCAAATTATCAACACCAAAATGGAATGGAAGTAACAAGGTAACAGTGTAATAAGCAACATAATTTAATTTAATGGCAAGAAGTGACAGTGACAACAATAAACATATTGACATGAAGAAGTAGCTATTTTACATTTGCCGTCGTCAACTATGACAGCACAGATGTGCGAAATTAATCAAGACTAAGACCAGTGGAGGCTGGTGATCAAAAATGTTGGTGGGGCACAGTAATAGACAGGGGGTCTGGGTTTTCCCCCCCTAAAAAAAATTGAATTAAATAGATTTGATTTCCTGTATTCTGATGCATTTTGGGGATGGCCACTACCTATTTACCTACTATTCATTCCGATGCAGGGCCTGGACAAGCTTACATTGCATATACAGACCTACTTATGGTCATTCCAGCAGCCATTGCTATTTTACCCATTGTTGTTATTCTGATATTGAGACAAATCATGATCACTGTCCTATAGTGTCCATTTTTGGTGAGTCTCAATGTCTACTTCAAATGCAGTTAGAAATATGGGACAGTTGCTTCATTTTGTTTATATGCTATAGGCCAAAATACTAAATTAATATGTAACTTACTTGCTCCACTGACTACGACAAATGGTATGACCTATACCTGCTTTCTTTAAAACACAAATAATGCAGCAGTAAATTAATATCTGCAAATAAATAATAAACAAAAAGTCTCTTGGAAATTAAATATAAACTACATATTTAAACATCCATGTCAGTATTTACCTTGTGGCAACCCCGATCGTCGGCGGCTGAGGTTTCCAGGGGAGATGGACCAAACAAGGCGTAGGTTAACGTTCGTTTATTTCGGTTAACCACTCATGCAAAAAAAGGAACAAAGGAGTGAACTCAGGTTCTTCCTGGTCTGGGAATAAAGGACACCGCGCCGGGTCTGGTCCTGCTGCGGGGGGCGGGGTCTCGATCCCCGGCGTCTTCGGCGGCTTAGTCCTGGGGGGAAGCGTATTGGCATTAGCGGGGGTTCGGGTAATCTCCACCCACTGCGTCTTTCCCGTTCGGTCGCGTTCCCCTGACTGGTGTCCACGCGGCCGTTAAGTCCCCTCCGCTGTCTTGCTCCGCCGGGTGCTCCGCATCTCCGTGATTGCGCGGGTGCGCTCGATGCTCCCTCCCGCATCGCTGCGCCGAGCGGCACATATCTCCCCCTGACTACCTGCCCGCGGAGAGGGCGCTGGCGGGGCTCGAACTCCTCCGTTGGATCGGGGTTGCCACACACCCCCCCCCTCAGCTGCAAGTCGGGGTCTGCCCGGCATAGGCCTAGGCAGGCGTCCCTCCGGGACAGTGCGTCTGCGTTGGCGTGTGCGCGTCCGGGCCGGTGGACCACCTGGAAGTGGTAGTCCTGCAGGGCCAGGAACCAGCGCGTCACCCGGGCGTTGGTGTCCTTGGCCGTGGCCATCCACTTCAGGGGGGCGTGGTCTGTGACCAGGGTGAAGGTGCGTCCGAGGAGGTAATAGCGGAGCTTCTCCACGGTCCACTTTATAGCCAGCGCCTCCTTCTCTACGGTCGAGTAGGCTTTCTCGCTGGCCAGGAGTTTCCGGCTGATGTAGGTCACCGGGTGCTCCTCGCCCGACCGGACCTGGGATAAGACCGCTCCCAGGCCCACCTCGGACGCGTCGGTGTGGACGACGAAGGGGAGGTTGAAGTCCGGGGTGATCAGGAGGGGCTCGGTGCAGAGGGCCCGTCGGAGGGACAAGAACGCCTCGTCGACCTCCTCTGTCCACTCGACCCGGTCAGGCAGAGCCCTCCGCGTCAACTCGTGGAGGGGGCTGGCCAGGGTCGCGAACGCCGGGATGAAGCGCTGGTAATATCCCACCAGTCCCAGGAATGACTTCACCTGCTTCTTCGTCCTCGGCCGGGGCCAGGTCTGGATGGTCTGCACCTTCTCCTCTTGCGGTTTGACGCTGCCCCTCCCCACCCGGTAGCCCAGGTAGGACGCCTCTTCGAGGCCCAGGTGGCACTTTTTAGGGTTGGCCGTGAGGCCGGCGGCTCGGAGCGCTCCCAGGACGGCACGGAGGTGATGTAGGTGCAGGTCCCAGGTGCTGCTGTGGATGACGATGTCGTCTATGTAGGCGGCGGCATATTCCCTGTGGGCCCGTAGGACCCGGTCCATCATGCGCTGGAAGGTCGCGGGCGCCCCGTGCACCCCGAACGGGAGGACCGTGTACTGGTACAGCCCGTCGGGGGTGGCAAATGCTGTCTTCTCCCGGGCCCGCTGAGTGAGAGGGACCTGCCAGTACCCCTTCGTCAGGTCCAGGGTGGTAATGAACCGGGCCGGCCCCAGCCGCTCTATTAGCTCGTCTATGCGGGGCATGGGGTAGGCGTCGAAGGCCGACACTTCATTCAGCTTCCGGAAGTCATTGCAGAAGCGGTACGACCCGTCCGGTTTGGGGACCAGGACCACCGGGCTGGACCAGGCGCTGTGGGACTCCTCGATGATCCCCATCTGCAGCATGCTGGTGACTTCCGCTCGGATGGCGGCCCGCCGTGCCTCCGGAATGCGGTAGGGCCGGAGTCGGACTCTGACTCCCGGTTCCGTCTTGATGTCATGGCTGACGGTCGCGGTCCTTCCGGGCCGCTCCGAGAAGACATCGAGGTGCTGGAGGACCACTTCCTTCAGGTCCTGGGACTGGCTGGGGCTCAGCTGGTCCCCCACTGGTACCTCGGGCAGGGGTAGTTGGGCGGATAGGGACAGGAGGGCTGGATCCCGCAGGGCTGTTGGTGGGTGCCACTGCTTCAGCAGGTTGATGTGGTAGACCTGGGTGGTCTTGCGCCTCCCCGGTTGCCGCACCCGGTAGTTGACTTCGCCGACGCGGTCGATGACGTCGTAGGGGCCTTGCCATTTGGCCAGGAACTTACACTCAGCGGTCGGGACGAGGACCAGCACCTGGTCCCCCGGGTTGAAGGTGCGGAGCTTGGCCCCTCGGTTGTACACCCGGGCTTGGGCTTGCTGGGCCCGACTGAGGTGTTCCCGGACCACGGGCCAGATCTGCGCCATCCGGCCGCGCATCTGCTCCACATGCTCGACAACGGTGCGGTGGGGTGATGGTTGGCTCTCCCAGGCGTCCCGGGCGATGTCGAGCAGCCCTCTTGGTCGCCGGCCGTAGAGGAGCTCGAACGGCGAGAATCCCGTGGAGGCCTGGGGCACCTCTCGAACGGCGAATAGGACATGCGGAAGCAGCTGGTCCCAGTTCTTCCCATCGGCTTCCATGACCTTCTTTAGCATGGACTTCAGGGTTTTGTTAAACCTCTCCACCAACCCATCGGTTTGGGGATGGTAGACGGAGGTCCGGAGGTGGCGGATCTGTAACAGACTGGTGAGGCCTTTCAACACCCGGGACATAAAACAGGACCCCTGATCCGTCAGGATCTCCCGGACGATCCCCACCCGGCTGAATAAGACCATTAGCTCCCTCGCCACTGCCTTGGCGGTGGCGGCCCGTAGAGGAACTGCCTCTGGGTACCGTGTGGCGTAATCCACCATAACTAGGACATAGCGGTGACCTCGACTAGTCTTGGGGAGGGGACCTACGATGTCTAGCCCCAGCCGGTCGAACGGGACCTCTATCAGCGGCATCGGTATGAGGGGGTTCCGGACCGTGGGCCTCGGGGCGGTGTGTTGGCACTCGGGGCACGCCCGGCAGTAGTCCTCTACGTTCCGTTTTACCCCCGGCCAGAAAAATCGGTCCAGGATTCTGTCCCTCGTCTTGTCCACCCCCAGGTGAGCCCCCAACAGGTGTGTATGGGCCATGTAGAGGACCTTGCTTACGTACGGCCTTGGAACGACCAGCTGTTCTACCTCCTTACCCCCTCTCTGTACCACCCGGTATAGTAACCCCCCCCGTGTGCTGAAGTGTGGGTACCGCCTGTCACTCACCGAGTCCCGCGAGAGGCCCTCGTGGACCTGGACGTGTCCCCAGGCGTGGCGGAGGGCGTCGTCCTCCAGCTGGGCGGTGGCGAACTGTCCTCCCTTGTCGGGTCCTCCCCCGTCGGCCAGGGGGTAGTCGGTGAAGTCTATGAGGGGCGGAGACTCCTCCTCGTCTGGCGGAGGGGCCTGCTCGGAGCCCGTCAACGTGTCCGGGGTCCCCGGGGGAAGGGACACCGTGGACGAGGCGGGGGCATGTCGTGCCGCCTCTCTCGGGGCCCTGTCGGGGGACTCGTTCGAGTCGGACCGGGAAGGCGTCGGGTGGGAGGCCATATAGGCGGGCCGGCTACGCAGCCGGCGGGGTCGGGTCCGAGGGGGTCGGCGTCGGGGTGCCTGAAGCTCGGCCCCTAGCAGTTGGGCGAAGATCGGGCAGTCCCGCCCGATTAAGAGGGGCATCGGGAGGTTTGGGACCAGCCCGGCCCGAACCGTGAAGGTGCCCTTCGGGGTCCGGACTGTGATCTGCCTCGTGCTGTAGGACTCGGTCTGCCCGTGGATACAGCCGACGTCGATCCTCCCCCCGGGGGCCCCGTCCGCCCGGTCGGGTCGGACCAGCGTAACCACGCTCCCGGAGTCGAGCAGGGCGTGGGTGTCGTGCCTCCCCACGCGGACCGGTAGGCTGGGGGTGCCGGTCCTCTCGTGGGACCAGCAGGTGGTGCGGAGGCAGGCCCCCCCTCTCCTGTCGGACGGACTGGCCGTGGGCATGGATACGTCTCCGGCTCCGGGACAATGGCGAGCCAGGTGGCCCGTTTGGCCGCACGTGTAGCACCTCCACTCCTCTCTCTGGGTCGGAGGGGCGGGCCCTCGGTGGTCCGCGATGGTCTGGTTCGGGTAGGCGGGTGCGCGGGTGGGCGGTGCCTGGGTGCGCTGGCTCTCCGGCGTCCGTCCGCGCCGCTCGGTCCGCGTCTCCCCCGCCCCCCCCGGGGCCGGGGTCACCCCGCCGCACAGCCGCTGGGTGACCTGGTGGTTCTCCAGTAACTCCACGAGGTCGTTCACCGTCCTGGGTTGGTTTCCGGAGGCCCAGCGTTTGGCCCCGGTGGGCAGGGCTCGGATGCAGCGGTCGATCACCAGCCGGTCCAGGTGCGGGGGACCCTCCCCCTCGACGAGCCACCGCTCCGCCAGGCGGACGAGTTGTGATACCTGGCTCCTCACCGAGCCCAGGGGGTCGTACACCCAGTCGTGGAACCGCTGCGCCTGGGCTGGGAGGCTGTGGCCGTAGTGGGCGAGGATGGCCCGCTTGAGCGTGGGGTAGTGCGCCGCCTGGGCCGTGCTGAGGTCGCGGTAGGCGCGTTGAGCGTCCCCGGACAGGAAAGGCGCCAGTATGTAGCCCCACTGGTCCGCTGGCCACCTCTCACGGGCCGCGGTCCGCTCAAAAATCTCAAGGTATGCCTCAACGTCATTGTCCGGTCCCAGTTTGGTGAGCCGCTTCGTGGGGGCGGCGTGAGACGGCTCCCGTGCGAGCTGCTCAGCCATCCGGGCCATGCATCGCCGCAACACCTCGATCTCCTCCTCCCGCGTTGCGGCCGGGACTCCGGGTTGACTCATGGTCCTCTAGGGTCTGCCGTAGGATCGCGTTGCCTGCATTCTCCACCACTGTGGCAACCCCGATCGTCGGCGGCTGAGGTTTCCAGGGGAGATGGACCAAACAAGGCGTAGGTTAACGTTCGTTTATTTCGGTTAACCACTCATGCAAAAAAAGGAACAAAGGAGTGAACTCAGGTTCTTCCTGGTCTGGGAATAAAGGACACCGCGCCGGGTCTGGTCCTGCTGCGGGGGGCGGGGTCTCGATCCCCGGCGTCTTCGGCGGCTTAGTCCTGGGGGGAAGCGTATTGGCATTAGCGGGGGTTCGGGTAATCTCCACCCACTGCGTCTTTCCCGTTCGGTCGCGTTCCCCTGACTGGTGTCCACGCGGCCGTTAAGTCCCCTCCGCTGTCTTGCTCCGCCGGGTGCTCCGCATCTCCGTGATTGCGCGGGTGCGCTCGATGCTCCCTCCCGCATCGCTGCGCCGAGCGGCACATATCTCCCCCTGACTACCTGCCCGCGGAGAGGGCGCTGGCGGGGCTCGAACTCCTCCGTTGGATCGGGGTTGCCACAACCTTTTGAACTAAGGGAATCAAAGGCTACAGGCTCTCCTGACTATATTACAAAATAATATTTTCAGTTCCAGATTTCTTTTAGACCCAAGTAGAAACAATAATATAATAAAAATTAAATAATGGTTAGATTAACTAAAAAGTAATAAAGTTTCGATGTTGATCATCCTCTACAGTTAAATAATTGTGATGTTAATATTTGTGGCCCTTCTTTGGACCTTGGGTGACGTCTGGCCACATTTGTTATTCATTTATTCATGTGTATTTTTCGAACTTTGCATGGACTGCAAGGTGCATTCCATTTTCCATGAAAGCAATACTTGGTGCCCCCAGACATGGTGTTATCACATGTCAGTCATGGTCTAGTCACAAATATGTGCAAAACAACCGTGAGCACAAGTTCTCACGGTTGTTGTGCTTCAGGGATGCAAACAGGTGAAGGGTCAAAAAAGTGAGTACTTAATTCGGTAATTAAATTCGGTTGAAATGCAGTCCCGGTAATTTGTGTTCGTCTTCTGAATTAAAGGCCTCTCCAGATCCTCCAGATGATGGAATAGGACCGGGGACAGGCGTGTAAAATTGGTGAAAGCTGACATATCCCCGACTTCCAGCTCTCTACACAGATTGGCGTAGGCACCCTGTTTCTGCCGCTGAAGTACCCAACTGCGGCTCCATATTCTTGGCTTTATAACTCGCCGTCTTCTCCTTTTCATGATTAAAGCCACAGCAAAAACTGCGACCATTTCGCTCTCACTAACATAATTAGGCCTGTTTATAATTAAGTTATCGATCTCCAAGTAGTAGTTGAGCCGATGGTGAACAAAGACAGATCAAACTGAAATTCAACTAACGGAAAATGCAATGTATCCAACAACGGGTAATCAAAACTAACTGTAAGCTCCAGCTATTTACTCCAATGCAGCTGTAGTGGAGAATGACAAAACACTAACTCTAGCCTACTCTCAAGTAAAATAAAAATACAACTAATTGCAAACCTAACTAATCGCAAACCTAACTAACCTAACCTACGCAAATTATGATGTTGCGGCTCTCAGCTGTGCCAGAGCGTTCACAGTTGCTATGGAAACCACCTAGCGTCGCAGCGCTTTGCAGCCAGTGTGAACGGCCCAGTTTTAGAACTTCGCAGCCCGTCTCGTCGCAAGGAGTTGCAAGCCGTTGCAAGGTGAATCTTTAGTCTGAACTGGGCTTAATGCACAACAGTTTCGACCGCCTGTTTCATTCATCATGTAACACACAAGACCGGAAACCATAGCAACGCCGGTAAACAAACCCCGAGAAGCCCAATCCCTGTGAGCTCCCCGCGCTACGGCCATCCGGAGGCGCACAGAGCTTTTGGCCGTGATATTATATTTAAGCAATAGATCACGCCAGGCTGTGGTATGTGCTCATTATACCACTGTTAAGGGGCGTTGTCCGGCCCCGACGCGCAGCGGAGGGCCGGCGACCCCCTTCACAGTGGTATAATGAGCACATGCCACTGACTGAAGTGATCTATTGCTTTTATACAACGGTTACTGTTATGGCGAATCGAAAGTCATAGAATACAAATACAAATACAAATACTTCAGGTGCTGGTGAATCTTGTCTCTGTGATTGGACGGTAGTTCTGCGGAAGTGGTGTGGGCTACCGTAATGATTAATATACGGGCGCAAGCTCTATTTCTCCGCTTGATAGTTTTTGAACGATCTAGATAGCAGAAACGGTTAGTTACGGGAATGAGGAGTGCGCATGCGCACGAAAGTTCCGGCGCAAATTAGACCCCCCCCCCCCCCAAACAAAAACTCCTCGGATCTGCATGAACCACACAAGTGACCCATTTGGCCGTCAAAAAAGTGAGTCTCACTTAAAAAGTGATCCCTGGTGCTTACTTTAGAATAATAAGTAAAAAGATATTTTGCAGTATAACAACTCTTAAGAGTACAATTTATCCAAAAAGTTACTCAAGGACATGTAACAGAGTAGGCCTAATTGTCACTAGTTACTATCACCTCTGCACCTAGCAAGCGATTTAACATAGGTAACAGTTAACAATTGTTAACTAGCTTAACTTGATATATTGACATCTATTTGTCAGTCATCATTTAGTTAAACAACATGCAACAGCATTACTCAACTTACACGGTTTGTTTGGAAAAAACAAGGTCAAGTTTTTTGCCTCTTGGCTGCTGGTTTGCTGAACATGCTTGAAACAGATCTGAATCAACGTCTCTGTGATTGAAATTACAACAAGACAGCGGTGTTTGCCACCTGGCTCCGCCTGCTCATGGTGCGTTCAAAGGCGGCTCGGAAAAACGTGTTTACACGTGTTAAAAATGAATTGAATGGTTGTAATGGCTGTAAAAAATTCGGGGGACAGAGGGCACAGATACGGGAAGTGCGGGGGACATGGCCCCCGCGTACCCCGCGTCCGCTACGCCCATGGGACAAACATATCTATTTTACGCCTTGGCGTGATACCGGGTTGGAGCATTTGATAACATTATAAAATTAGACAATCTATGGTCACGGGTTTAATTGTTCAATGAAAGTGTAGTATACTACGCATGCAAACCATTTATTAAATAGCTTTTACTGTTATTCAGGGCTGAAAAGACATTTTAAAAAGCAAGGCAACTACTATTGGTTAGTTGAAAATAATAATCATTGAGATTAAACATCTCTTCTAGTGTCCTGGCTGCGACAGGCAGCAGTAGCCTACAGTCACACATTGCATACACACAAAACATAAGAAAAATAAAACGACTCAAACAGTCCGCAGGGCGGAGGGGGGGATATCAATATCGCAATTCATTTGGGAGGCTGAAGGAGGAAATAATATTAAGTTTGAGCAACAAAGTGTAAAGTCATTTTGGGAGTTTCAAGAAGGAGAGTAATATTACATTTGAGCAACAAAGTGTAGTCTTGTGGTGGACTATAGACATAATTCACCATACTGTGTTATTGACATGTTTTCGTTCTGTTATAGGGACTGTCTCTTTAAGATCACGTGACTTATGTGTTGATATGCCGGTCACAGCATTCGAGAAAGATGTTTTCAGTAGACAGCTGTCAGTTCACTTCGGGTCCATGTCGTTTCTCCGATGCTCCATTGTTCCGACCTCTCGGTCATATGCGTACTCCTCCGGCGGCGGAGCAGCGGGAGGAGTCCAGCCGGAGGAGTCCGCATACGACCGAGGACGGAACAATGGAGCGTTGGAGAAATGGACCCGAAGTGAACTGACAGCTTTCCCGCATTCGGCAACAATCCCTTTCTCCTCTATGTCGCGTTTCAATATGGACTTCAGAGAGTCAAAGCCAAAGATCCTTTACCCCATTCCCTTCTCTACCATGGCCGAGATAACCCTCACTACGAGTATTTACTTGTTGCTGAAGTACCAGAGAGTCTGAGAACCTGACGTAGTCTTTAAGATTCATAATATCAGAGAATATCCCCGTCAGTGAATGAATGAATAAAGATCGTAATGAATGAATATCGCAATGAATGAATAAAGTGAATGAAAAAAAGATTTAATTTGACAGATGTGCCCGAAGTTACTACTTTACAACCTTGTTGATGACCAACATTTAGAAAGACATGTAGGCTTCTTTTAATTCAGCCTTGGGTGAAATCGAAGTGTTGCACGTTTCCTGCTGTCGGCTCCCAGACCGTAGTCGAGGAGCACAGGAGAGACGTTCCCTTCAGAGCTGATGTTCTCTCGGGGGTAACACCCTTCACTTTGACCGGCAGTGGGTCTGCTTATAGGTCGGAATGAAGCGGCCACCGATTATTGACAGGCTGGGTACTTTATTCGTAATTCCACTAACTTAACAGTACCCGTCTTTTGCCAAGACACAACCGGACTCGTTCATTCACTAAACTGACACGCGCAACCGCTCGCTCTCCTCGCTCGTCCACTTACTCGCTGAAGTCACTCACACACACACACACTGCCATTCTCGCGCACACACATACGCTACTCTGGTAACAGAAGCATAGTTTGTACTGAATGCATGTTGATGATGATACACTTCTTATAGGGGGTAACTACATTTTCACGAGACCGGCTTCCTCCATCGTCTTCGCCACCTTTTTAAATAAATTGCCGTCTCTCGTTCTATTTCATGTAGGCTACGCCGTCTAGCCTTTGCCTTATGGGCTTGTCCCGTGCGCGTGCTTGCGCGCACTGCAAATTTTCAACTATGCACCAATCAACGTGGGCACTGCCCACATTCCCACGGCACCGTGTATATAAGGCGGCGCAAACTGTCGCCCATCCTCCCTTTTCTTTCAGCGATTTGTACTGATCAACGGAAAATTAAGATATGACTTCCAACCTTAAGATGACCGGTGGCGGCGGCGTGGGCGAGGCCACAGACCAACGGCCCTTTTCAGGGCCACTGTAGAGCGCTCCTGTAAGAGCTGGCGGGCCCTTTTCAGGGCCTCAGTGCGCCTCTTGTCTCGCTTCCCTGGCGCCGGGTGACGGACACCGGGCGTGTTTCAGGTGCCTCGGCGCTGAACACGCCGCGGCTGCCTTGGTTGCCCCCGCCTCCTGCGCCGCCTGCCGTGCGCTGCCTGAATAGGGGCTCTAGGCACCTCTTTTTCTCCCCATCGGTGGATCTCGCTGAGGCCATCGACATCTTCGGGGCCGAAATTCCGGACGCCCAGGTCGCCGACGAGCACTTCGAGGTTGGCGACGTCGCCTCCTGGCTCTGCGTCCGAGTTCTCCCGCTCCGGGGCTTCCACTATCGTCCCGAGGGAGAGGCCGCGCCGGATGGCCGATCTCTTCGGCGAGATCATTGGTGAGGCGGCGGCCATCAAGGGCATCCCAATGCCAGCCCCGCCACTCGCCCCCATGTCGGATGACGTGCAGGGCAAGTGTTTTCGCACCCTGTCTTCCTCCCGGTGGGTTACCCAGTGCCCCCTGTTCCCAGCGGTTCAGCACCTTTTCTCCGCTGCGGGTGGGGACCCCTCTACTCTGAAGGCCCCGGTGAGGACCTTCACTGACTTCACCAACGTGGAAGGGTGGGCTGATACTCAGGCGAGGAGCCTTTCCTGGCAGCGCTTCTCTGTCCGGGCGCCGGATGGAGTCCGAACAAGAAGACGCTGCCCCCCGACTGCCTCCAGAAGCAGATTACCGGCCTGACAGACAGGGTCTTCATCTGTGCCTCGCAGTCTGCGGCGGCGGTCAACAACATCGCCCTGCTCTCCTCTGCCCTGGTCTCCTTGTCGGCTGGCAGGGAGGCTTGCGGCCCGGAGGAGGCCGCGAGATGGCTGGCGGTTTAACGGCTCTACTCAGAGGCGTTCCGGTGGAAGACATTTGCGCGGCTACGTCTTGGTCTTCCCCCGGCCCCTTTATTAGTTTCTACATGTTAGACATGTCCAGGGGCTCGCTCGGCAACTCTGTTGGAGTCCGGTGCCCCTTCTACGGCTTAAGAATGAAGGCATGTTCTTTTATGCGGCATCGTTGAAATTCCTCTCGCCGGATGGCGAGTTGGACTTGGCTGCCAGTATTTCTCTCCCGCGGTTTTTCTAATGAAAAGCGGAGTAGAGGGGTTCCTATTGGCTTGCCGATTGACGAGTTGGTTTTGTCTGCCAGTATGGTACTCCCGCCGTTTTTTAAATAAAGATCGGACAAGAGAAGCTCCTTATTGGAGAATCGAACTCCGTAGCTCCGCCCCCGGTGGTAGCAAACCTAATGGAAACCGTATTACTCTGGTTTTTCCCTTTATTTTTTGATGGATTCCATGAAGGACAGGTTGGGGCCGGAGTCTTTGCAGACTCACTTTTTTCTCTTGATCATCGCCTTGCTTGATCTAGGAGGAATTAGTTTTTTATTAAGCTGTTGTGTTTTGCACATCCTCTGCTTTTTTTAGTCTTATGTGCCCTTGTGACTTAAGTTTCTTGACTGGGGTCCAGCAGGAGTACATTGATTGGGCTCCGCTCGCAGCTTCACCTTAGCCCATAGGACGAAGCCTAGATGGCGTAGCCTACATGAAATAGAACAATAGTTAAGATACTATAACTCTAGTTCTATGATTGTAGGCGTAGCCGTCTAGTTTCCCACCTGCTGTACCCTCCAAATGCTGAAAGAATAGCTAGATAGATAGATAGATAGATAGATAGATAGATAGATAGATAGATAGATAGATAGATAGATAGATAGATAGATAGATAGATAGATAGATAGATAGATAGATAGATAGATAGATAGATAGATAGATAGATAGATAGATAGATAGATAGATAGATAGATAGATAGATAAGCAGGCATTTACTAACTGCTAAATGTTTTTTACTATTATTATTCACGTTATCCCCATAACATTTAGCTGTTACTGTGTAGGGAAATAGATAAATACAATACAATACAAATATGAAGTTAAGAACGTTAATAAATGTAATTTGTAAAATAAGTGTGATCTGTCTTGTCGCGCTCAATGAACCAGTTCGCGAAAGTTTTTGAACCTTCCCACTTCATTCGACGCAATCGTCCGTTGCCAGGCAACGCTCGACGCAATCGTCTTTTGCCAGGCAGGTTTGGAATGGATTACGTATGGATTACGTAGGCGGTACAAATTTGGCACCCGGTACAAATTTGGTGTGACAGTGCCGTGGGAATGTGGGCGGTTCCCACGTTGATTGGTGCATAGTTGAAAATTTTCAGTGTGCGCAATCACGCGCACGGGACAAGCCCGTAAGGCGAAGCCTAGACGGCTACGCCTACAATCATAGAACTAGAGTTATAATATCATAACTATCGTTTTCCGACGGCGACAACAACATGACTAACGTCTCCTTATACTTCCGGATCACGGCCCACGGGAAACGTCTCGAGCATGCGCAGAACGCAAAGTCCAAATCCATGCGATCCGACCCGATACATGCACACTTAATTCGACTAACAATCGAATAATCTAGGTTCCTTAATTCGACTATGAATAACTCGATTAGATTAGATTATAGTTTGACTAAGGTGTATACATGCATTTTAAAAATTAAATCGTAGTTGGATTAACCCAATAATTAGTTTTTCCTGAGGGTCATGTAAACGCTGTATCGTCTGAATTGTGTTCTGTTCGCTGCTAAAGGCCTTAGAATAACAAGACAAGCTGGAGAGTAAAGAGTAAATTGGTGTTCGGGCTTAGTTTCCTTACAGCTATTAAACTGGCAAATGGAGTGTAAACAAAAGCAGGAGCACCTGTATGCTCTGCAGGCCTGGCATCACACATGACACACACACACAAACAACGCACTAAGACACACACACACACAGCCTCTCGCACACACACACACACAGACACGTGAGTCACGTTTATATCCCATGTAGATATTTTATTTATATATACACACACATATATATATACATACATGCATACATATATGTATAGATACACATATATATATGTATACATTGTGGCAACCCGGTCCTTGTTGTCGACGGGTTCCACGTACGAATCACGCTTGGCAGTGAGGGTTAAAGCGGATCAAGGCATTTATTGCATACAACTTAAACAAACAAAGTAAACGCGGTCTCTAGGGCCTCCGTGGGCCTCTAGCCTCTCGCGGACACGAGCGCTTCCTCCTTCCTCGCTCCCGTTCCTGGTCTCCCCAAATGTCAGTCCTCGTGCTCCTTTTAAGATGGCTCCTCGGCTTTCGGCCAGGTGTCCCCCAATCTCGCTGATTGGGGTTCGGTCGGTGCTCCCCGTCGCCGGCTGGTGGGTGACGGTGGTATCGGCCATCCAGGACCAACCCTCGGGCTGGTCCGGGCCGAGGTTTACGGGGCGGGATGCCACACTCCTCCACCCTTTGTCCAAGCCCCGGGTAGACAGGGGACCCGCCCAGGCAGGTATCTCGTCGGGACAAGGCATCGGCTGCGTCGTCTCCAGCTGCGTCGTCTCCGGCTGCGTCGTCTCCGGCTGCGTCGTCTCCCGCTGCGTCGTCTCCCGCTGCGTCGTCTCCCGCTGCGTCGTCTCCCGCTGCGTCGTCTCCCGCTGCGTCGTCTCCCGCTGCGTCGTCTCCCGCTGCGTCGTTGGCGGCTGCGTCGGCGGCTGCGTCGGCGGCTGCGTCGGCGGCGGCTGCATCTCCTGCCGCGGCGGCGACCGCATCTCCTGCCCCGGGACTCTCGTGGCGGGTCCCACAGGGTAGCCGCGGGGTCTTAAAAGTCTAAAAAATGTCTTAAATTTCATGTTCCTAAATTAAGGCCTTAAAAAGTCTTAAATTGCGTTACCCAAGTCTTAATTTTTTAAAGATGGTCTTAAATTTCCTACTAGGATATGTTTTCGTAGTCAACCGGACTGTAACACAAGGGGAAAATGGGGGGCGTTTTGCGTATCGGGGTTTTGCGTAACGTCAGAGAAAGTCTCATTTATTGGAGCATGCGCGAACAATACTTTGGGTTTTCGCGCCGGCAATCTCAACAAACATAATCAGTCGAGAGGAGACGCCACATCATGGGGAAGCAGGGCTCTAAAGTCTCCACGCATTCGGCGTGAGACACACGCAATTCGACCCAATACATGCACACTTAATTCGACTAACAATCGAATAATCTAGGTTCCTTAATTCGACTATGAATAACTCGATTAGATTAGATTATAGTTTGACTAAGGTGTATACATGCATTTTAAAAATTAAATCGTAGTTGGATTAACCCAATAATTAGTTTTTCCTGAGGGTCATGTAAACGCTGTAACTTTGTGTATTGTTTTTTTAATCTTTTATTATCATTTCTGGGTACATGGTCTTAAGAGACATCAGGCCTCTAGGCTTTGAGTTAGGCCCTCAGTTTGGCTCTTTGATTGGTGAGTGCACACTTATCCTTTGGCACATTCATTAATGTATTGACATGAATGTTTCATATGTTCCAAAAAAACATGAATAACATATGCACGACCGCGTTTTACGACCGCTTAATGGGTGCGATGTAGGTCTTAATTTTCATTGAAGTGGTCTTAAAAAAGTCTAAAAAAAGTCTTAAATTTGGGTTGATCAAACCTGGGGAAACCCTGGTCCCAAAACCGGCGAAATATCGGGCAATCCCTCCCGATTAGGAACGGCACCGGGAGGTGTGGCACGATCCCTGCCCTAGCCGTGAACACCCCCTGTGGTGTCCGGACGACCACGTGGCAGGTCTCGTATGTTCGGGTGTCCCCGTGTACGCATGTCACCTCCATGGGTGACCCTTCCCTCCCCCCGCAAGGGCGCTGCGGCCTCGTCTCGCGCTGCGGCCTCGCATCCCTTGCGGCGGCGGCTGCGTCTCTTGCGGCGGCGGCGGCGTCCCTTGCGGCGGCGGCGGCGTCTCTCGCGGCGGCGGCGGTGTCTCCGCGGCGGCGGCGGCGTCTCTCGCGGCGGTGGCGGCGTCTCTCGCGGCGGCCTCGTGACAAATATATGTATATTAGGGGTTTGAATGGTTACAAAAAAATGTAAACGGTACACAACCCCTTTTTTTTCCTGTACACTGTTAACCATTTTTTTTATTAGTTAAGGAATTTTTTATTTTTCTTTAAAGTGGACCGCAGTCCAGGGGTATTTTTGTTTATCAACACGGCGGATGCGCGAGCAGAAAGATAGAAAAAATAAAATTAGTTTGACCGGTTGCCATGGTTATATCCGTGTGGTTAATTTGCAGTTGCGGTGTTAATTAGGATGTTGCCAGCTTACTGTTACATTAAACTGTGATCAGAAAACTTGGTTGTATGCCATAGACCCTATTGTATCTGTGGTATTAAGGCTGGGACGAATTTCAAATTATAAATATGTAAACTTTATGCCGGAAGTGTAGACAGTCGCGATTCCCATTGAAACGAATAGCGCAGTGATTATTCTTCGAAACGAGAGCTGGTAAATGTGAAAAATGAATTAAACTGTAATCAGACAAGGCGGTTATTTGCTATAGGGGCCTAGAGTATCTGTGGTATAAAGGCTGGGAAGAATTTCAAATTATAAATATGTACACTTTATGTTGGAAGTATAGACCGTCGGTATTCCCTTTGAAACGAATGGCGCGGTGATTGTTCTTCAAAACGAGAGCTGGTCAATTGTGAAAAATGAATTAAACTAATCAGACACTGCGGTTATTTGCTATAGACCCTAGACTCTAGGGTCTAGAGTATCTGTGGTATAAAGACTGGGACGAATTTCAAATTATAAATATGTACACTTTATGTTGGAAGTATACGTAGACTGGCGCTATTCCCATTGAAGGGTTAGGGTTAGGGAGAGTGTCTGTGGTATAAAGGCTGGGACGAATTTCGAATTATAAGGCCCCGTTTACACGAGGACGCTTGCGGGTGAAAACGACGAGCTCTCGAAGGGATTGGGTTTGTTTACCGGCGTTGCTATGGTTACCGGTCTTGTGTGTTGCAACGCTTTATTAGGTAGCCTATCTATTAGGTTTGTATCTAATTTTTTTTAATGAAAAAACACATCAAAAATAAAACAGTGCAAATACAAACTGCCAAACTTTTTTTTTTAATCAAATAGGCCTAAAGATGACGGCGATTTTTTCTTTTATCACTGGAAAAAAATACTACAAAATAACTGTTGGCCTCAACACCAGTAACACCGGTAATACCGTATACCGCGGCAACCCTAAATGGTACTAATAATTGGCATAATAATTTATTTCGGTTTTCGGCCTTGGTTTCCTCATTTTCGGTTTCGGCCAAGAATTTTCATTTCGGTGCATCCCTAGTAATTATAGCACAAAATGCATCCACCATTAAGTTAAGACTGCATCTGCTGAGGTATACTAGAAATCAGAGTACTTCCGGTTTCCAAGCAGTTTAACTAGGAATCAACTGATCCTATGTGGGTCGTTACACAGCAATCACGTTCAACTTCTTGTGCAGCTGCTTGTTCAACTTTTTTTAAAGCGCAGCACAGCTAGCGCAATGCTTACTGACAGAGCAATTGGCCCGACTACTTTAATGCCTTTGTAATAGCCCCCCCTATCGCCTATTGAAACTTCACTTCACTTGGTTACTTCAGGGAGGACGTTCGTCCCTCAAGGCTCGATTCCACCGGAGGCGTACGCGCCGCGGCACGGCTGCGCCGCGGTCACCGCTGCTGATCGCTTCCACTCTAATCAATGAGACCATTTCCACCGGGTGCGCCGCGGAACGTTTCAGCAGCGTCCCAGGAGCGGCATGCCGCGCCGCGGCGCTATCTTTCCGTCGCACTGCTATTTTTGCCGCGAGCCGCTGCTAAACCGCATCAATTTCGACAGAGCAGATCGAGCCGGGCAGGAAGTGAAAAGTAAAAGCCATAGAGCATCCGGTCAATTTTCAAAATAAAACACAATACTCAAAGCTCATGTAACTTCACATCAACATTATTACGTCATGACCGGTGGCACCAGGTCAGCAGTCAATCAATCAAAGGGTCGGCAACATGGACGACGAGAGACTCATTGTCGAAGTTCAGCAACATGAAGTCATTTATGTACCAAATCATCCTTTTTATGGAAAATGTCAGAAAGGACAAAGCGTGGCATTTAATTGCAATAGTTTTGGGAGTGGAAGGTGAGTACATTAGGTTTAGGATTATCGCGTGATTTCGTGATCTCGCGTGAATACGGCTGGCTCGCAAGGCAGCACTACGCTGCCGTTACGCGCCCGGTAGGAATGGACGCAGGGCAGAGGACGCAGCCGTTCCGCGGCGCAGCCGTACCGCGGTGCGTACGCGTCCGGTGGAATCCCGGTGTCAGCCTCCATTGTCCCAAACCCAAAGTGAGCCCTGAGGACGCATGCTGCGTTTTATTATCCATCCGTCTCGGAGTTCCGAGGACATTGCCCAGCGACACTCACAAACACGCCCCTTTTCCTCGGACGGCGAACTCGCCATCTCGGTTGAACTCAGTGGTGACCGAGCAAAATTCCGAGACAGAATTCATGATGGCTGCGCCCAGTGTGACTTGAAGTATGTTAGAACTGTTTTCATTGTGCTTGGACCACACTGGTGGTTTAAATGACAATTTCAATCACTCGTAGTACTGCAATACCTTACTGCGTCCGTATCTCTGCCTATGGCCTATAGCAGGGGTCTCAAACTCGCGGCCCGCGGGACGATATTTTGTGGCCCCCTACTTGATATCAAAGTTAAGTGTTAGTGCGGCCCGCACGTTTTAATTATTTTTTATTTTTTATTTTTGCCGAGTCGCTGCACTTGCCCGTTGGCCTCATTTATAAAGCTTGCTGCGCACAAAAACCTTGCATAAGACGGAGGTGAAATGTGCTAGGCCAACGATATGGCTTCTCCCAAGTCTGTGTGCGCTGGAGATACGCCCTTTCTGTGTGTATCTCTTTCCAAACACCATGCACCTGACCGGGTTCTCGCCTGTGTGACTCCTCTGATGTATTTCGATCTTGTTATGGGCAGGCCAAGAGGGAGAGACGTCGGAGAACCCGACACAGTCTATTCATAATATTGTAATGACCACGGAAGAGGCAGTGAATGAAGTATTGATTAGACAGCAATTTATTAGAAACCTAATAAATCGTTGGAACACGCAAGACCGGTAACCATAGCAATGCCGGTAAACAAACCTCGCGAAGCCCAATCCAGATCTTACTGAAGGCATTTAATGGTCAAAATATTATTAATAAATATTCGAATATATTCGAATATTAATATTAATAAACAAACGAACATCGAATATGATTTTTGGGCAAAAGTCAAAGCCCTAACACACACACACCAACGTTTGCGGTGAAAAATGCTTCTGCACATTTCACCCCGTCTTCGCAAGGTTGTTGGGCGCAGCAAGCTTTATAAAAAAAATATATATAAAGCCCTGCATGGGCCCTGCAGGAGCTGTGTGAGAGGAAGCGCTGCCAGGTCTCTGGCAGTAAGGAGTAGGCAAGAAAAGCCATATGTTCAGAAGGACACTTCATGTTCTGAAGAAGGTTCATGTTTTAAAGTCGTTCATGTTCAAAAGAGCCATTCATGTTCAAAAAAGCATTCATGTTACAGAACTGTTAATAGCAGGGATGGACTGGCCCAAAAATTTGGCCCGGGACTTTGGGATGGAGAGGCCTTTTATGAGACCGCAGGAATAGCGCGCGTAGAATTTTGCCCCGGTGTAAAATAATAAAAATGAGACCTTATCCGTGGATATGTGCATTGCAACTGCATGTCAATGTTGGGATGTGCATGTGTTTAGAATATTGTGAAGATCACTGGGAAATATTTTATAAGCAATCTTGTCCATGTACAAAATATTAGAAATTGCATGTGCCTAGAAAGGTATCAAGGCTGAAAATGATCTAGATAGTGCAAGATAGAATTATTTTAGTGGAAAAAAATTGTCATTGACACATACACAGGGTTTGGGAGATGGGGGCGGGCCGGGGTTTGTTGTCCGTTGCTGTGGTTACCGGTGTTGAAGTGTTCCAATGGTTTATTAGCGGTGGTATCTAATAAATCGCTCTCTAATCAATACTTCATTCACTGCCTCTTCCGTGGGCATTACAATATTATGAATAGTTCTCTGACGTCTCTGGTACTTCCATAATTAGTTTAAGTCATTATTATATTGCCAAACATGCTCGCTAGTGCACCTGTCATAGCTATGTTGCTGTGTCCTGTTCCCGCCTCACCATTGGACTCGCTGACAGGGGCGTCGCCGTCAACCTTGGCTTTTCCACGGAAATGGTCGGTTAATTTAGCACATTTGGCTGCGTCTTGCTCTAACATTTTTTTCCTTTTCAACCTCAACTTCTGAGTGCCACCCAATTCTTTTTCCTCTCCACCACCTTTTTGACATTTTCGTATTTCGGTGTAACTTCAGTGAGATCAACGAGAAGTAAGTGACCCGGCCGTGTGTCAGGCTGAGCCAATCAGAAATGACAGACCGCGGAGCAGTCCAAGTTGGGAGGGGCCGTTCGGCCGCTCGCTTTGGCCGCTCGCTTTGCCCCCATACACTGTGGGGGTGCTCCCCCCTCTAAATTGACAGTAATACATCGGCCCCGTTTCACCGTCAGGCAAGAGCTCCGTTTCGCGCTGTAAGCAAATATCCGGCCGCAGGCCGTCCCAAATCACGGCTTACTTAACTTTTTCATTTTTTTTTACATCTTTTACAACAAAAAATATAATATAAATATGTAATAAAATAAAAAAAATAAATAATAATAATAATAAAAAAAATCTAAAACAATTACGGCCGGCCGGCTCGGCCTGAAATCGACCGGCCGTTCGGGAAATCTCCCGAACCTCCCGATGGCCAGTCCGCCCCTGGTTAATAGTAAAGCTTGATATTTGTACTTTTTTGTGGAAAACTTGATGCGGCCCAGCCTCACCCAGAATCTGCCTCCAGCGGCCCCCAGGTAAATTGAGTTTGAGACCCCTGGCCTATAGCCTACTTATTTTGTAGCGCCTGGTCCTCTGCCAATGCTACCGCAACAACAGCTTTCCGGGTGGCGTCCATGTTTTCCTCCAACGACTGAGCGAAATAATAAGACGCTTGAAGTGTGGGCGTGGTGTCAGATCCGAGATCCGAGTCGGTTCGCAGAGAATAATAAAACGCAGCATAAGGACTCACAGACTTAATTGATCTCAGGTGCTAAGTGAGTGAGTGCCTGAGGCCACATGGGATCCGATAGGTTGATATGTCTATGTCTGTTGGCTGCGCTATGAACCAATAAGCAGGAGCCCTGGCTGTTGAGTAGCCTTGAGCGAGGGGTTATCCCCTCAAGTCTAGGCTCAGTCGTATGCCTCGTTTCCACCGAGCGGTGCGGTACTGTTCGTGGGCCGCCGGGCAGGGCGGCCTGTGGCCGGCCTGCAGAGCCTGCGGCCGGGCTACGGAGCCTGCAGCCGGGCTACGGAGCCCGCGGCCGGGCAGGGCTGCCCGCGGCCAAGCTGCGGAGCCCGCGGTCGGGCAGGGCTGTCCGTGGCCGGGCTGCGGAGCCCGCGAGGAGGATTGACTTGATTTATAAATGAAGTCCCTCAATCTTAATTTGGCTTAACACCATGACTAACCTTCTGAAACATCCATTAACATCCACATTTGCCTCAAACAATGTTAGGCTTACAGCTCATGCAAATAGTTGTGAAATAATGTTCTTGTTGTTCTTTTAATTGTTTGTTACTCTGACCATTCTGTTTGATATTGTGGAAAGGATGTTAGTGAATGATTCAGAGCATGATGCATTTTAAATTGTATCACTTTTGGTCTTGTCTTCATTTTTCTTAAAACAATTGTAGCTGAAAATGTTATGGAACAGAACGTGGGGACCCAAGTGCTGAACACAGGAAGGCAGAGACGGAGTAAAGGGAACGGGATTTATTGGTAGGCAGGCGGGTAGTCAGGCAGGCAGGGGTCCAGTAACAGGCAGGCAGTCAGGCAGGCTAGACGACAGGCGGGTAGTCAGGCAGGCAGGGGTTCGGTTGCAGGGGGAGAACTAGAGAGGAGGAGAAATGGTTACCAAGGGGTCAGGCTAGAGACAGATATTCAAGAATGCTGGTAGGACCGATACTAACTGGGTAGACGTAACAACGAACTGGCGCCGGCTGATGGGAGATCCCCGGCTGAAGTAGGGAATGGTGATTGGTGATTGTAGACTGGTGTGTCAGGAGAAGGACGTCAAGTAGCCACTAGATAGAGGTAGTGGACTGCGTAGCAGGACGCGGCGTGACAGAAAATAAACATAGCCAAATTACAAACAATAACTTGTCTCATTGAGGGCAAAAATAGACCAAATGCTAGACCCAGATTTTTTTATTTAGTTTTATAAATTAAGAGTAGGCCTGATTTGACTAAATGGCTTTGCATCCTTTCCTTCTGCCAGTCGAGTCCCAAGTCAAGACAGGGAAAGGCAAGTCGAGTCCAAGTCAAAGTCACACTAAACCAAGTTGAGTCCAAGTCCAAGTCCCAAACTTTTTCCAGTCTTGAATAAGTCACCATGTATTCTTACTTAATAATGTCATTATTAGGCTATTGATCATAATTTCAACATATCCCTTGAATGTACAGTGTCATTTCTTATCAATACAGTTATAATACGTTCATTGTTTCTGTCTTCAAATGTGTTATGATATGCACATGCGCCGAAATCTTAGCCCAAAAACCGCCCAATCTGGCAACGCTGCCTGAACGTCCTAAAAATGTAGCCCAATAGAGGGATTATAAGTCTACATCACTCTACGTCACTCCCTGCTCTACGCGCATGTCGTTGGCAGAAAGAGACGAGACCGACAAGAGCCGCAATCAAGTCTTGTTGTGCGGTTGGTTGCACAAACCCTTTTAATAAGACTGATTATCCCACTTATTCTACTTCTTGTTTGCCACCATTATTAAACAATTCAAATACTTTAATAATTATGCTTTTTCTTATTCGTATTGCATGCTTATTAAATGTATACTCTGTTTGAGTTCATCTCCCTGAAAAAGTAGTCCCCTTTAATTAGGATCGATCAAACATGTTTTTGACACCTCGAAGGGCATTATCCCGCTTATACCATGGTCGCTTGCCAAAGAAAAGAAATCAAGATCATTCATTTATATTTTCATGCGCTTTACAATCCAAATACAGAGTTTTTCACATAAATTGGACGGACCGTAGCTACGACTAGGCAATGGGAGGTATTCTTGTCCGCTGATATGAGCCAGAGAGCTAACGTTGTAGATTGTACATATTTATAATTCGAAATCCGTCCCGGCCTTTATACCACAGGGTCTATAGCATATAACCCCGTTGTCTACAGTTTAATTCATTATCTATTCTTTCAACATAATACTTTCAACATGAAGTGTACATATTTAGAATTCGAAATTCGTCCCAGCCTTTATACCACAGATACTCTAGGGTTGTATAGCAGGGGTCAGCAACCTTTTCAACATGCAGTGCCAGTTGGACATTTTTTCGTTAATGAGTGTGCCTTAAGCAACAATATATTGAATATTAAGATGAATTATGACGCAGCGACCAAAAACATTTCCAGAAGACCTGGAATTGAATAATGTTTTTTTTGTTGTTATATTTGCAACATGGGATTACAAATTATAATAACATATGTCCCATCTTAAAACACCACTTTCAGAAACTCATTCAAAAACATATTTGCAACGTGAGAAATGTAAAAAACGAGAATATATGAGAATGTTGGAACCATCCACATCATATCTTTAAGACATGTAAAGCTTTGCAAAACCATGTGAAGGTGATGCATACAGGCCAATTGCAACAATATTCTAAATATTTTCTTCTCTATTGCTCACAAAATAGGTTTAGGCTACAAACCATTAATTTATACCATTTCAGAACACTGCTTTCAGTAACTAATTAAAACATATTTGCACTGGAAGGAAATGCCCGAAACAGCATGTTTTATTTTTTTCAAGTGGGCCAATGATTATGCTGCCGCGTGCCTAGGGTTGCCGACCCCTGTGGTCTATTCGTTTGATTCGAGTGACGTTACTGTAGCTTTGCGCTGCCATCTTGACGACCGATCCCACCCACTGACCCACTGATTTCAGTGGTAACTCAGCACCAACAACAACACCTACGACCACAATCAAACAATGAGGATGTGCTCTTTTATTCTCTTAAGTGCGGGTAATGAAAGGTTCTGAAAGCTGGCATATCCATGTAGCTTACTAATGAATAAAATGCATACAAAAAACGTTGACATATGACCCACTATGTTCTGCTCCATACACCCAATGTTGACAACTTCCCAGCCAAAGAGTATTGGTATTAATACCTCATTCATTGTCCAAAATAATCCACAATAATTCAAATCGGGTTTTGTTGTGGGTACAAATTGAATCTTGAAGAAAACTCGTCCCAAGCGTCCCCGGCGAAATTATTATCTATGATTTGATGACTGATTTCAACGATCAATGATAGTAACCCACCACAAACTGTTAACAAACTGTTAGCGTCCTTCACCCATCCAGCCACAGCATATTGGTAGGCATCAGAGCTCTTGAACGCTTTCAAGATATCTCCACTGTATGGGGAGGGGTTGTGGACTAAATAAATATATATGTCATGAAAATTGATTTGAGGAAAGCGTGAGGCTGATACTAATGGTCTAAAAAAATCTGGGGGTAACAAATGAGGATCGGAGCCTATAACCTTTTTTTCCCAGATATCTCTGTCTCTCTCCAACATTCAGATGAGCGGTGTGGGCGGCCATACTTGGCGAGATCGGTCATGCAAATGGCGGCGTTCCAGAAAACGTGACGTAGATGAACCGTATAATACTGCGTTGTCTGATTACAGTTCAATTCATTTTTCACAAATTACCAGCTCTCGTTTTGAAGAATAATCACCGTGCCATTCGTTTCAATGGGAGTCTATACTTTCAACATAAAGTGTTCATACCTAATACGAAATTCGTCCCAGCCTCTATACCACAGATACTATAGGCTCTATATAGCATATAACCTATTTTTCTGATTACAGTTTAATTTAACAGTAAGCTGACAAAATTGCTGAACAAAATCCCCAAACAAATAATCCCCCTATAGGGCGGTAAAAAAACGCTGCTGAACGTCCTCCCCTCCAGCGTCAACGTAAATCAATGAGACCAACTGAAACGAGGCCGATATGAAACTTAAACTTTGATTCTGAAGAAAGCATAAATGATATTGAAATTCCGTTTAGATATTATCGAAGATACGAGTGTGTAGATTTGTTACATTTTTTGAACGAAGGTAAACAGATTTTGGATTTTGTTACGGTGTCTTAAGTGTCCAAGGCTGGCCAGATGGCTTCAATGGGACCAACTAAAAACGCAGCCGATATGACACTAAAACTGTTATACTGTATAAAGTATAAATAATATCGACATTTCGTTTTGATACAATTGTAGATTTGTCTTCGCCTGCTGTTCGCTCGCTATTCATCTTCATGGAAGTTAATGCATGTTGTTGGGGGTCTAGCCCTCCAGGCGGAAATATGTTAGATATCTAAAACAATAATGGTTTGTGACTCTAGACATGTTGAGTCATTACGGCAAGGTCTGATTCAAGTCTCAAGTCAATAGAGTACTAAAGTGAAAACGTGACGTTGTCCTGGCATCCGGATTATCAGTTCTAAACAACCGAACGAGAGATGGCGTTTTCCATTGCTGCCACGTGTTGTTTCTTTCAAAATTAAAATAGGCCTAAATCAATTTCAAGAGGTGAAAATCGACCAATCTAAACATTCCGTGGCTTTCATGTATTCCCTTGTGGTATTAAAAGGAAAAGTTCGTCAACGTTACTTTCGTTTTTTTTTTGATATGAAGACAATTTATTATTACCTTTACCATTACCATTGGTAAAGCAAAAACTCGCAAATCAATTTGCAAAAAAATCGTAAATTTTCTGTAAAACGTTCGTGTGGCATAGGATTTCCCCTTGTTCATTTGGTTTGTGTAGAACCAAATATCGGTTGCTATGGAAACGTGCCGTCACACTTTAGTACTTAGCAGTCAAGTCTAAGTTGAGTTGCAAGTCATGCGCAATTTTGTCAAGTCGAGTCTGAAGTCATCAAAATCATGACTCGAGTCCCAAGTCATGTGACTGGAGTCCACATCTCTGATGTGAACGTTCCACTCTGCTGAACGCAGATAGCGTTCTTTTCATGATGTCAGACAGACTACCTTTTCCGAGGTAGTCTGACGTCACGACCAAGGGGCACCGGCGGTGCGGTCTGTGTGGATGTGGGGAGCTCTGTCTGGGCAGCGGTCTGTGTGGACGTGTGGAGCTCTGCCTGGGCAGCGGTGGACTGCGGTGTCTGCCAGAAAGTTAAGCTGTTCGCACACTTGTGGTGGGATCCAGATGCCTCGGACACCAGCCTTCCGAGTTGCACTTGTGACATAATTTCCGGTATCGGAACACTTACACCGGGATTCCACCGGACGTGTACGCGTCGCGGAACGGCTGCGTCCTCTGCCCTGTGTCCATTCCTACCGGGCGCGTAACGGCAGCGTAGCGCTGCCTTGCGAGCCAGCCGTATTCACGCGAGATCACGAGATCACGCGATAATCCTAAACCTAATGTACTCACCTTCCACTCCCAAAACTATTGCAATTAAATGCCACGCTTTGTCCTTATAAACATTTTCCTTATAAAAAGGATGATTTGGTACATAAATGACTTCAGGTTGCTGAACTTCGACAATGAGTCTCTCGTCGTCCATGTTGCTGACCCTCCGAGACCCTTTGATTGATTGACTGCTGACCTGGTGCCACCGGTCATGACGTAATAATGTTGATGTGTAGTTACATGAGCCGAGTATTGTGTTTTATTTTGAAAATTGACCGGTTGCTCTATGGCTTTTACTTTTCACTTCCTGCCCGGCTCGACCTGCTCTGTCGAAATTGACGCGGTTTAGCAGCGGCTCGCGGCAAAAATAGAATTGGACGGAAAGATAGCGCCAGGCGCGCCGCGGAACGTTTCAGCAGCGTCCAAGGAGCGGCGTGCCGCGGCGCGCCCGGTGGAAATGGTCTCATTGATTAGTGTCAGGCGCGTCGTTAGACCTGGGCATTCGGGGCTATACCCCCGGATCTTTTGGGATCAGCCCCGGATCTCTGCCGTAAAAAACAAAAGAAAAACGTATGTATATATATATATATACATATATATATATATATATATATAATAGCTGCTTTCATACACATGAGTACTGGCTGCTCTTCTGAATATATGCTGCATCGTTGCAGCAACATTGAAGACGATCGCGTTGAGTTCTGCTGTCTGTCCTGCCACCGTGCTGTCTGCGTCAAACCAAAACAAACCTGAGTGACAGCGGCCGCACTTATCCCGCCTCCTGCGAATTTACGTAATATCCCTCCCCTTGCAATAACGGTGCTGGCACTGGCCGCGGGAGCAAGATGTTATTCAAACAAAAATGCATCAATCATCACAATTTCTTCAATTCTTATAAATAAATAAATAATATAAATACATACATAAATCTAGCCAACTTGGTGTCGCTTAACAAATTCTGGTGTTGCTATGGCAACACCCTGGCGCCCGCCACTTCTCAGAGGTCTTCTCAGGTCAAGTACAGTTATAAAATATCGTTGATAAGAGATGGATATAAGAAAATTCTTTGGGAAGAAAAGGGCAGAGCAAGAACAAGCGGTGGAGAGTGTGGCATCATCTCCCGCAACCCCTGATGAGAACACTTCGATCAGCTCAGGTTTGTGAAAAGCAGCCAGTCGATAGCTTAATTTTGATTGATTAATGCTGGTCTGGTGTTACTACCTAGTAGCTAGCATAGTAGCGGCGCCTGTCTTGTCTCTCTAGTGGTCGTTCATTCTAAAATACTACAATCTTTTGAGAAGCAAATAGTTGCAGCCTCTATAGGCTTACTGTGGCGCTGATGTGAGTACTGTATGCATGCAATACTACTACTCATAGTAATAATCGGAGAGGGTTGAGAAACAGTGGGTTGACAATCCATTCTAGCTTGGTACCTCATTTTGAAAATCCCCAAAAAATAAACTACACATAGGACTGTTCTTTCAATTTTTTATACATTGCTTTGGAGGTTTTCAATCTAACATCCCACTGGTTTGATTTTACCTAAGAGAAAAATGTTTATTTTTTAAAGCATCCACAGCAGCCTTAATAATGAGATTATGAGTCAATGAGAATGAAGCGGCAACAGTGTGACTATGCAGAGTGAGAGAGATGGCTTCAATGGATGACCAGGGATTGGTGGTGGCATTACACAGGAAGGGCGGCTGTAGTTAACTGCAAGCAACAGAACATGAATAGTGAAATGGAGGAAGGAGTCGAAATGAGACTTCATTAACAGATTCATGTACAGCTCAGATTTATATGGAGATAAGCTTCTTACACAACTTGCATACAGCATAAGCAAGTAACAGAAACAGTCTGGGAAGATTATTTTTTCCTTATTTAAATTAAGCTTCAGTGATCTAAAGCAACACAACGTATTGTAACATTCACAATCACATTCATTGTATCATTCAACACACGCCTGCTTGAGATCAAGAGGCAGAGTTTTAAGAATCAGAAAGAAGAAAAAGAAAGACCTGCTTTCTTTTTCGTGTTGTTTCTGTGATGCTCTTCTTGGCCAAGCAAGGCATTGCATTCAGGGGGCACTGCGAGGGTGAGGGCAGCTCCAACCAAGGAAACTTCCTTTAATGCGTTCAGCTGTTGTCCAAATGTGATCCCTTCCTGCAACAGTATAGTGCTCCTGCTAATGCCACCTACATTATATTTCACCTTCCTCCCAAAATGACTTTATTAAGTGTTGCTCGTCACTGTTTGCAAAATGCCCTTGAGGAGGTCCTGGGATCACATGGCATCGACGGTCTCAAAGTTGTGGCCCAGTCATATGATGGCGCAGCGGTGATGAGCGGGTCAGTGCGAGGCGTGCAAACTCGTTTCCGTGAAAAACATCCTGAGGCCATCTACGTGCACTGCTATGCACATGAGCTGAACTTGGTGCTCTGTCATACTTGCAAGGCTATTCCGGAAGCAAGCTTTTTTTTGACATGCTGGAAAGCCTGTATTCCTGTTTCAGCACCTCGATCATAAGCCATGCTCAGTTGGTGGCTGTGCAGAAAGAGCTGAACATTGAGCGCCCTTTTGAGGAATTTCCCTGCAGTAATTACGAGTCTGCAGATGCTGAATACACCGATAGCAGTGGGGCTTCTCTCTAAATTGTCCAAAAGGACAACGGTATATTTACTGGTGGTTTTCCAAAGGCTTTTGGGTATCACGGAGGGTTTCCACAGGTTCCTGCAGGGGACATCCATTGACCTGGCAAGGGCAGTCCAATTCAAGAGTGCCATCCACGACACCTTGGTCAGTCAAAGAACTGAACAGGTGGCTGAGGAACTCTATGAGGTCACAAAGCAGCTCTGCTCTGACCACAACCTTCCCGAGCCCTCTCCTGCTCCAAGGAGAAAGCAGAGGAGAATGGATGATTTTGTTGTGGAGGCGTCTACTGGGTCGGGCTCTGACCTGCTTAACGACTCAGAGTGTCTGAAGCAGGGGCTTTTCTTCCCGTGCATTGATCGGATGATCAATGAACTGGGCCACCGGTTTTCCACTGTTGCGGGAGAGCTAATGGATGGAATCCAGGCATGCCACCCAGCCTCCAAATCCTTCCTTGGTTTGCAGTCACTGAAGAAACTGGCTACACACTACCACATACAGCTGGTCCCAGAAGAGGTCTTGGTGGCAAAGAGCTTCCTGAGCAGGAAGGATCCAGATTCCATCCCGGACATCCTCAGTGTCTTCAAGCTCCTGGACTCTATGATGTTCCCGACACTGAGGGCCATCTTGCAGGTGGCACTGACTTATCCCTGTCAGCAGTTGCAGCTGTGAGCGGTCCTTTAGTGCTCTACGCCGACTACATACGGGGCTTAGGTCAACTATGGGCCAGGAGAGGCTCAACGAATTGGCAGTACTGTCAATAGAAAGAGTGTTGGTTGGAGATATCAATGAGGATGAGGTCATTGACGAATTTGCAAGGCTCAAATCAAGACGGCACACACTGATTCTCCCTCCTACAGCTAAATAGTGGTAAAATGAAGTGTTATTTGTTTGTTAAGTTGTAGGGGCAATGATAAAGCAGTTTGTTAATGCTACACTTTTGTATACATTATTTTTATATATTATGTTCGCATTTCCTAATGCTCCACTAGCTCGTTCTTTTTTCTTACACTGCAATGGTTCAATAAACTGTTCTCCATGTTCAATATAATGTTTAAATGCAAATTGGAGAACCGTTTCTGCTAAGCACTTTGCCATCAATGTGCAAGTTTTAAATAAATGCATATGGAGTTGGCAATCCCATGGTACCTGTTTTTACTTTCTGGTGACTATTCCACAGTTACAAGTCTAGTAGCACATGTCTTTACAACATTTCAAATTTAAAATGATGGAATACAGGTCACACAGCTACCAATTTATTTCAATATTCAATCCACACATTTAAATAGATGGAATATGTACATTTAGCCTTTCTTCATTTGGTAGCTCTCCAGACATTTAGCCTAATGCTATCACCATTCTCTGGTTTCAAGCAAGTGTTTACCTCCTGGTTACAGGTTGCGCGATAGCGCATATCATTTCATGCAAGCGAGTGTTTACTTCCTGGTTACAGGTCGCGCGATAGCACATCATCTCATGCAAGCGAGTGTTTACTTCCTGGTTACAGGTCGCGCAATAGCACATATCATCTCATGCGATCTTAAAGGTCCCATGACATGCTATTTTATGTATTCTTTAATATAGGTATTAGTGGACAACTAACAGTATTCAAAGACGTTCCCGAAATTCAGCCGTGGTGCAGAGTTACAGCCACTCCGAGCCAGTCGCACATTGAGCTTCCCCCAAATGCGCTGTTTTGGTGTCTGTAGCTATAATGCAAATGAGGAGGAGCGAGGCGGGTCAAGGAGGAGGGTGGGGGTGTGGCCCTGAGCAGCTTGCAGCCACGGTACCATGCGCTCTGTTTACAGTGGATGTATTGCAATGGCGAGGCGCACACAGCCTTTAGCCGTGTTCTGTAAATATTCTAGAACACACGGGAGTCCTGGAGCTCTATACCTAAATATTATCATGTAGCCTACATAGATATCTATATCATATAATATATATTATCACTGCCAAAAGCTGTGTGAGCCGATATTATGAATCTCAAACGACCTCGTTAGGTTCTCCGACGTTCCTGGTTCTTCCACGTCCACATCAATGTGAAGTAGACTGAACCGCGACAAGGAGGAGACAGGGATTGTTGCCGGGCAGCGCTTAGGCACCTCCGCCTCCGGCGGTGGTCCCTCAGCGGGGCTCAAGCGGGAGACATTCGCCGCCAACAATCCCTTTCTCCTCCATGTCGTGGTTCATGTTCTTGAGGGAGTCAAAGCCAAAGTTCCTTCCCCCCAATTCATTCTCAACCTTGGCTGAGATAACCCCCACTACGAGTCTCATTGTAGAAATACCAGAGACGAGAGTCCGACGTGTTATGCGCCATAACACCAAAAGCAGAACAGTTATCCAAATAACAAGGAAATATCATATAATACATAGATATCTATATCATATAATAGATATTATCACGGCCAAAAGCTGTGTGCGCCTCCAGACGATATTATGAATCACAAACGACTTTGTCGGGTTCTGCGACGTCTCTTGTTCTTCCACTTTCTGCCTGCTGCCGGCTGCCGGGCGATGGTGCCTCGCGGCAACCGGCGGCATGTCGCCGTTCATGTACTTCAGCGAGTCAAAGCCAAAGTTCCTTTCCCTCAATTCCTTCTCAACCATGGCTCAGATAACCCCCACTGTCTCGTTGTGGAAATACAAGAGACGTCAAAGAACCGACAAGAAACACTTGCGTTACAGTGTGTTTATTCACACACACACATGTGGCTCTCGCACGCTCGTGTCTCTTTGGCGGGCCAACGTCTCTGGGCGGGCCAGGCAGAGTAAGGGGAGGAGCTTAAATGCTTCATGACGACATAAATAAAGACATTCCAAATCAGAGCGCTTGAGCCTCCGTTTTTTCAAAGGCGAGCAGAACTGCTAGTGCTCGTTTTACACCAAACGTAAGTTTTAGCCACTGGGGGACCATAGGCAGGCTAGGGGAACTCATATTTATGTTATGGGACCTTTAAAGAGAACATGACGTGAACAGTTTAGGAATGCATATTCCGGGAAAACATTAGAACGCTGAAATGCTGACTAAATATAAAGCATGTTTTTATCTGTAACATTAAACCTACACTGACAAGTAATAACTTAAAAATGAAACATAAAAGCAGACTACTACTTACTTGCCGTTGCCTGGCTGGGGGGGAAAGGTCCGTCGGAGCAGCGATGGCTTCTTGACATCGGGTAGGTGCATGCAGGCTATATAGGCTATTCTAATGTCTCATTTTTGCTGCTGGCGCTCGGCATAGGCGACCTATGTGTTGGGGGCACCCTTAATTAATTAATTAATTAAGATACCGTAGCACGCAGGAGTCAGGATGGTGCTCCCCCCGGGCTAAAGCTCCGGATGTTTTCAATTGCTAACGACGCGCCTGATTAGAGTGGAAGCGATCAGCAGCGGTGACCGCGGCGCAGCCGTCCCGCAGCGCGTACGCCTCCGGTGGAATCAAGGCCTAAATACACCGGCGCCGCAGCGCAGCGGCGCGCATTTTACGCGCGTCAAAAGCCACCCCTAGCACCAACAGGAGGCGGCGCGACGGCCGCGCTGCAGTATAAAAGAGGAAGTCACCTGTCAATCAACCGCAACAAAGAGACGAAACGCAATGGGTGAGTAGCCTATTGTAGCCTAGTTTATTTATTTTCCATCTTTTTGGCTGAATAATTTTAAAAATGTATAATCTGCGCAGTGAAAGTATGTTTTCAAGCATCAGATCAACTTAGTTTGTAGGGCACTTTATCGTTTTATTTACTGTCATTTCTTATTTATTTTATATTTTGCAATTATTCATCTACTGCATCAACAATCTCAATAACCTTCTATTAAGCCTTTTTAGTATATAGTGCAGTCACCTTTTAAGGCCAATTGTTATTGTGTGTATTTATTGTATTGAGCTACTGGATGGCTTTATTGGTCCCCATTGTGACCAATAAAGTAGCTATCTATCTATCCATCTATATAGCCTTAACATAGCCACACATTTACATGTATGCAGCCAGTAGTTATCCATTATACAGTAATTGAACACAAGTTATTTCACATTTTATTGAGTTTTTTTTATTTCAACAGAACAATTGTTGCCAGACAGAGGGTGGTTGCCCTTCTTCTGCTGCGCCGTAGGCGGGCAAGGAGAAGACGAAGGGTTTGGGTGCACCCCATTAATGAACGGAGACAAGAACAGGGGGTATACCACAATCTGGTCCAGGAGCTCCGTGCAGAGAGGCACCGCCAATATTTCAATTCGCCACTAGTGTGCAATGGCAGAACCGTATGGTGTAACCATGATGCCATGATGACCTATAATTTAGTTATTATCACTCTCTGGTATAAATACTCTTTTGCATACATATATATATATATATATATATATATATATATATATATATATATATATATATATATATATATATATATATATACACACATATGTTTTATCCCTCGGGATAAATACAGTGATGTTATTGCTGTGCTGGACTCAGTAGCCAGTCTATTTTATTTGAGTGCTCGAGACACTGTTATTTTTCCTTAAACCCAGAGAGACAGTTAATACATGACAATGCATTTTTTTACTTTGCCTGTGTTTTCTTTTAATTAGCCTATCTATTTTATTGTATTGTATATTGTATTTCTATGTGGAGTCTGCTTCATGTATTAAAAGTACTCTATGAATGAAGTTGCCTTGCCTTAAATAAAAATATATATATTACAAGTAATCTGGTTTCTACCTACATGGTGTGATTATATGTGACTTGATTTTGTCTATTTCCCATTATGGTTAATGGTTTGGGTACTTAGTCCACCATTGTTGATTCCTCACCTGAAGAGCCAATCTCCAGAGCTATGGCTCGCCAGGCAATGTCCTTTTTGGAGTTGTCTTTGATGACGGGAACATTGGTCATACAATTCGACATATTTTTCCACCTCGACGACCAGTCTCTCATCGTCCATTCTCGTAATTGTTTCTCACAAACGAAAGAGGGCGACATCCAGTGATGAGGGGTAGATGTGGAGGTGCCTACGGGACCCGGGGTGTACAAACCAGCTTTTAAAAAGCGCTTTTTCAGGGGCGGCGACGCTTGGGAATAGAACATTAGCTGTGTTCGAAATCGTTCCCTATCATGGATGTAGTGCACTAAATAGGGTGCACGCCATTTTGTAGGGTGTTCGAATTCTCAGTGGTCCACTATATAGGGCACTATATAGTGGTCTTAAAATAGGGTACATACGATGTTCCCTACATGTTACTCCGGTATACCACAATGCAATGCGGTTGTATTTTTCCAGGGGAGAAGAAGAAGCCGAATAACCGCGAAAACGAATACATTTAATGCGAGCCTCCGGCTTTCGTTTAGAAATGTCAACAATTTATTTGGGATTTAACATAGAATATTTAACATTCAAAATTAATTAAACAAGGAAATGTAACATTCAACATCAATACAACCTCCAGCTTTCGTCGTGAGTGCCCGGTTTGTTTACATGATGTGGGCGCATCTGTCTGCGTCACACAAATACCCGGCGCATTTACTGACGCAAATGACGTTTAGAAATGTTAAGCGTAGTGTCCGAATTCTCGTTCCCTATTCCCTATATAGTGCACTATATCATGTACACTATATAGGGAATAGGGAACGAGTGTATAGGGAACGATTTCGAACACAGCTATTGTCTCGAAGACTAGTTGGGCGGCGCGGCGCGGAACGCTGCCGCGCAGCTAGTCGGCGCCGGTGTGGGCTAGTACATCCGGAATAATGGGGCAGTGTTTTTTACGCGCTGCTGCGGCGCCGATGTGTTTAGGCCTTCAGGCCTTTAAGGGGCCTCCGTGAAATGCAACATAGGCTGGGAGATTTCCCCACTTGCAACTCGGAAGGCTGGTGTCCGAGGCATCTGGATCACACCATTTAACAATTGTTCGCCGAAAGCTCTGTGAATAGTGGGGAATAGCCTATTATATATAGATGGCTATTACCCACTATTCACGGAGCCTGAGGTAAATAATTGTTTTAGTATATACTACACGTGAACACTCAAAACAAAAATAAACAAGATAACACTTTTTGCCGGGATATATTTGTTTTTATTGGCGCGACGAGACGATCGGAAACACATGCAAAGCGGGACATTTTGCGGTGCAAACAATATCCCGAGTTTGAGATCTCAATCATGGGATATTGCCCAATATACCGCGATAGCGAACCAATCAAATTGCGCCATCTTAGGAGGTTCACTTGTAGCATATACTAATACTGTATAATGGTGTGTTCCTGAATCCTCGGACGCCAGTCTTCCGAGTTGCCGAGTTGTCTTGGAGCATTTATAGCATTCCTGTTCGTCTTTGTGATTGTGTCATGAAATTGGCTAGTCGTTGTTTATTGTTGGCTACATCGGACTCCTTAGCAAACCAGCCCGAAAACAAATGACACAACTTTACATTGTATTGCACGCACAGCAAGACCATACAATGTATAAATTGGTGACCAGAATAAAGTAGCAATGTGATCAGGTGTGTAAGGGCATTTAAAATAAAATGACCAACGTGGTACAAATACAAAGAAAATAAGTCGCTTCACGGGCGCATCCATTTTGTTGAGAGTGTCATCACTACTCTCAGAATTCCGAAAGATGAAGACAAAAAGGGAGCGTGCGTCAGAGAAATGCCACAAGAAAGCTGGGAGATCCTCGACTTTTGACTCGGAAGTCTGGCGTCCGAGAATTGAGGAACACACCATAACGCCACGGTCAGTGGCGGCTGGTGATCAAAAATGTTGGTGGGGCACAGTAATAGACAGGGGGTCTGGGGTTCCCCACCCCCCATAAAAAAAATTGAATTTAACAGATATGATTTCCTGTTTTCTGGTGCATTTTGGGGATGGCCATTACCTATTTACTATTCATTCAGATTCATAGCCTACATCCTGACTTTCAGGGCCTGGACAAGCTTACACTGCATATACAGACCTTCTTTATGACCATTCCAGCAGCCATTGCTATTTGACCCATTGTTGTTATTCTGATATTGAGACAAATCATGTCTCAAATCATGAAAGACTAAATTAATATGTAACTTACTTGCTACTTGCCCACGATCTTTTTTTTTTTAATTTTATGACTGTTAAAATAGTTTTTCCTGTGATTTTACACTTTTATTATTTACATTTTTTAACAAGCTATTTTTACGAGCCCTACCCATTTTACGGGACATTGATCCTAAGACTTACCGGCGTTGTCAGCGGGGAAGCTAGGCACCTAGCTGCTTCCAACTGTCAATCTTTGCCCCACCGGGAAAGAGTCCTCTGGTTCCAACCATCTACATCGCCTTGCCGGACAACTTTCCTCCCTTCCAGTACCTGGAGTTATCGCTTGTCTGGCCAGCAGCATCCCTCCTTGCGTCTGCACCAGGTTGTGACTTTTCCAGACTGACACCGGCTGCCATTCTCCAATGAATTCGCCGTAACCTGGTCGAAGACTCTGGGCTACTGCTCCAGAGCCCCTCTCAGTGTTCTGTGCAGTGCGTTAGCTTGGACACCTACCGGCCAGTGTCGAAGGACTCCGTAAGAATCTCCACCTGTACCGGTGCGGATGCTTCGGCCCTCTGCCGTGGCCAAGACCGCTGCCTTCCCATCAAACAAATCCTTCTCCCATCCAGTGGACATCTTCCATCGCAGCTCAGCTGAGGGTAGAGATCCGGGGCAGGTGTCCACCTGTCCTCAGCCTCAGCCATGGCACGCTACTCATCCTTGCAGCTCCGCCAGCTCATTCCCCAAATTCCTCCTTCCACCGAACTCATCACCACTCTTAAAAATTCTCGACTTCTCCTCCGTCCCAGTTACATTCATCGAGGGTCCCGCCGCAAGTTTATGTACAGTTCCACCGCTAAAAACTTCATCCCAGCGCTGTGGTCTGACCGCAGCTCACCCACCGGCTCCCACGCTTCCTCTCCGCGTCATCACAACAACACACGTCATCAGAACGCAACCAGAGTGAACACCTTCAACCTCCGTCCAATTCATACTTCCGCCCCATCAATTCCAAAACAAAAGCACCTAAAAATCGCCCTCCTCAACACAAGATCCCTCAACCATAAAAGTCTCATTCTCAATGAATTCATCATTGACCAACAACTTGACCTCCTGTGCCTTAATGAAACATGGCAAAAAACCCTGGATTATTTTTCACTAAACCAAACCACCTCTGCTGGATATTCCTACCTGGACAACCCACGCTCTGAGGGCAGAGGAGGGGGCATTGCTGCCATCTACCAACAAGACCTCCAACCTCGCCCTCTCACCATCCCTGCTGCTCCATCTTTTGAACACCTGGCTTTTAAATTACCCGGCCCAAAACCTCTCATCATTGCAATCATCTACCGCCCCCCCAAACCCAATCCATCATTTCTACCAGAACTCTCTGAATTCATCCCCGCACTCTCCTCAATCTCACCATCTGTTTTACTTCTCGGTGATTTCAACCTACACATTGACTCCCCGGACTGTAAAAATGCCATGGACTTTCTGGACCTTATCAACTGCCTCGGCTTCACACAACACATCAACTTTCCCACCCACAACCGTGGACACATCTTGGACCTGGTTTGCTCCATTGGCCTCCACATCCACAATATCTCCAGCACTGACCTCTCCATATCTGACCACCTGGCCATCACACTTGTCGTTGACATTCCCGCCCCCCAACTCAAACCGGTCCGCACAATCACTTTCCGCAACATTAAATCCATCTGCCCAGTCTCTCTCTCCACCTGCATATCAAACACTCTTTCAAGCCTCACCTTTCCTGCAAGTCCAACCCCCATGGACCTCGTCAACATCTACAACAGCACACTGTCTTCATCGCTCAACAAACTGGCCCCCCTAAAAACCAAAACTGTCACCTTTACTCACTCGGCTCCCTGGTTCACCCCGGAACTTCACAAATTAAAAAAACAACTGCGACAACTAGAACGTCTCCACAAGAAAACCCGTCTCACAGTACACGCCCTCGCATACAAAGAGCACACAAACCTCTACAAATCAGCACTAAACAAAGCCCGTTCAGTATATTACTCTGGCATCATTCACTCTGGATCCTCCAACCCACGCACCCTGTTTTCCACCATAAATAAACTCCTCAAGCCCCCCGACAACATTTCATCCTCATTCACCCCGGAGAAATGCAACAACCTCATTTCATTTTTCAACTCCAAAATAGAAAACATCCACAACCAGCTTGCAACCTCCTCTGCCTCCACCCCGGTCCCCGAACCCACACCTCCTTCATCCTCAGACCACCGGCTCTCTACCTTCTCACCGATAACCACTGCTGACCTCTCCAAAATACTCTCCACCATGAAATCATCCACCTCCCCCCTTCACCGATTCCGCCCTCTCCTGGTTCAACTCATACCTGTCAGAAAGATTTCACTATATCGCCGTAAACAACCACAAATCCCACACCACCCCTGTCTCACACGGAGTCCCCCAAGGCTCAGTGCTTGGCCCCATCCTCTTCATCCTCTATATGCTCCCACTTGGCCACATCATCCGCCGCCATGGACTTCACTTTCACTGCTATGCCGATGACACTCAACTCTTCATCACCACCAAAACCATCACTCCAGCTATTCTCTCCACCCTCACCAACTGCCTCACCGACATAAAAACCTGGATGAACCACAACTTCCTCAAACTCAACAGCAATAAAACTGAAATTATAATCTTTGGCCCAAAATCCACACTCCCCACCTCCCAGAACTACTCACTCTGCATTGATGGTCACTCTGTCACTCCCTCCGCCCTGGTCAGAAACCTTGGCATCTACATGGACCCTGCACTCTCCTTCAAGTCACACATAAACCACGTCACTAAAATATCCTTCTTCCACCTCCGGAACATAGCACGCCTTCGACCCACTCTCTCCTTCTCAGCTGCTGAAACACTAATTCATGCCTTCATCACCTCCAGACTCGACTACTGCAATAGCATCCTGTATGGTCTCCCCTCCACTGTTCTTCAAAAACTGCAATATGTTCAAAACACCGCTGCTAGACTGCTCACCCACACTCCCTCCAGAGAACACATCACGCCCGTCCTACGTGAACTTCATTGGCTTCCAGTAAAACAACGCATACATTTCAAGATCCTCCTCACCACCTACAAAGCCCAAAACAACCTTGCCCCCTCATACCTGACAGATCTCCTCCAACGCCCCATTGAACCACACCGAACACGCACCACTGTTGCCAACACCCTCATCCCCATCACCAGGACCAAATACCGCACCATAGGGGACAGAGCCTTTGCCATCGCCGCCCCTACCCTCTGGCCATCCGTAACTCTGATTCACTGCAGTCTTTCAAAAGTCATCTCAAAACACATCTCTTCAACATCACTTACAACACCTGACAAAAAATGTCCACCCTCTCTCTTTCTCACTGTCCTATCTTTCTCTGTATTGTTGTTTTTGGAGTATTTGTATGCATGCATGTACTGTACTGTTCATTTGTATCCTTTTTGTTTGGTGTTTTTTGTAAAGCGTCTTTGGGTACCGAGAAAAGCGCTATATAAAACCTATGTATTATTATTATTATTATTATTACTTTTAAGTATAACATTGCTTGGGGAGTCCAATTCCTCCACTGAAAAGGGAGGAGAGTGCTACAACTCTCTGCTAGTTATTGATCTATCTTTTCTCTAGGCCTACATGTAGACCTAGTTGTGTTGCGCGAATGCTGCAGAGGGAGGTAGCCTATTTGATTGATTCGCTGAAATGTTCAAAGAAAAGCAATACCATTGGCCTGGGGCGCACACTGGTGCAACCCGAGGGCGAATTTTTCTGCTTGATAGATGGAAAAAGTTAGCGAGCTTACATTGACTTCAACGTGGCCGGCACCCCTGACTTGGAGGAGGGCTTTATTTCAAATGACCAATAACTAGCCTAGCCCAAATCATTGACGTTCAGACGGATTTAAATGGTTGCTGGCAGTGACAAGTATATCACACAATTAAACGGGGATAAACGCCATGTATTTTTGTTGATTTATTTCGTATTGATAATAGTTGATTAATAGTTGGCAGATAGCACCCTCTATTGACCCACCGCCACTGGCCACAGTGTATGTGAAGGGTGAAGCTCCCGTCTGAGCTAGCCTGGAGAGTCTGGACCTACTACCAGAGAATGTCTAATATGAGGAGAATGGGCACTCGCTGGTTAGTTCCGGTTTTCTGGAATGGTTGCAGTAATAATCTCTGTCCACGCGGGGCGCTCGTAGGCGAGTCCAGAATGAATGGGAGCCTATTGGGTTTTATCCTCAAAATCCACTTTTCTCACAATGTAATTTTTTGTCAAGTAATTTGAAAGTTGCGTTCAAAAGGTGGGGCTAAAATAATAAACTCAGCTGAATATTGCATTTTTTAAGGTCACGTATCTGTTCTAAAAAGGTGTTAAAAAAATACGATGACGTCACACATTGTCATACTGTCAGACAGTGGCGGCTGCTGGTCTTTTAAAGAGGGGAAGCTCATTTTTGGCCTACATCAAAATAGTTGTCAATTTATTGAACGAACTAACGAAACGATATTAACCTCGGAACAAGGAAATGCGGAAAGTATGTTAAACTGAAACAAGGAAATACAATAAATGTTTTAAATTAATAATGGAAGCAATTTCGCCAAGCAAATACCAAGAAATGTGTTGCAGTTTGTCATGAGACTTCACTTGCAAAATCCGCGATGGGACCGAACTCAGATAGTGAAGTGACTGTGTATATCTCAAAATAGCTGTCAATCAAAAAGTGATTCAGACTTTCGACTGATCCTCCAATCATAACGCGGAAGCCCAGCGTCCAGGCTAGCCCAGGCCAGCCCACTGCTCCATCCACCCCCAGAGACGCTGAGCGTCCGGGGGCGGGACAAATCTGGGCATTTATCCAATGACCGTCGAGTTTCGAGGCAATGAAAAAAACTGTTCCATGCAGTCTCATTGAAGTGAATGGACGCTCGGCTTCTACGGTCTAATGCATTGACATTACGGGAATGTATGAGAAGTTAACAAAATCGAGTCAGTCTTGGATAAGATTCTTATCGAACTCGTCTTCGACATGAACGTATTTTAACGAATTTGTAGTCAATGAAATGTAAACACAACAATACACATTTGACAATTTAATGTTCGAAATTTTAGGGGAAGCTGAGCTTCCCTTGCAGTCTTACTGTACGTCCACACCAGGAGCGACCAAAGCGTCGAAGACGCTTTGGTCGCAAATTTTTCTGTTCGCTTTGGTCGCTCAAGTCGCTCATGACGTACAATTCAATTATGCAGACGCATTTAAAGGAGCCGTATGCGTTTAGTAGGCCCTACAGACAGCCATATCAAATAGTGAACTCTCCCATACACCTTGGCCATATTGCCGAGACGGTTTTGCTTGTTCGATAAAGTGCTTTGACAACAAGTAGGACAGTGATTCCCCCCAATATAAAAAAAAATCCTAAAATGTAGGCTAATTACAACCGAGAACAAAAAACCCTGTGTGCTGTAGTAGTTGAAATATGTTTCACTGATCTGGATCTGCAAATCATGATCTGCACTCATTCGTCGCATTCAAAACAAATAGACATTAGCGCACATGGCTAATTTGCATACGTGCACAGGACTGGTTGGCTCCGCAAGGCAAATAATGGAACATATCTATCTATCTAGGTCTTTCTGTCTATCTATCTATCAACGCGTGTCTAGTTTTAATGTGATGTATTGTGTGTATGTCCAGTCAGACTTGTTCTGTGTGGTCTTGTAGGCTACTGTCCTGTGTGGGCCGAACCACCTAAATGGATTCCCGACGATTTGTGTCGTTTGGTATTAATAAAGACTTGACTAGGCTATCTATCTAGACTATTTAATTAACAATTATTCACCTCAGGCTCCGTGAATAGTGGGGAATAGAGGGATAAAAGGCAAGAGATATATCCCTTGTCATTTATCCCTCGTCTTGTCGATTAGTTTGTTTATGTGACGATTTCAAAAACTTTTTTGGTTTTGTTTAAAGCATGCTACACGCGATTGGTTGGTTAGATTGGTGGCATGTAGAGCAAATTAAAATGAGTCCCGCTTAAATACGAACGTTCTAGATGTAGCCTATAAATACTCCCGCTTATCATCACTTGATATCCAAACCACTATGGCGTTTCGATCTCTGAACTGAAAAAGGGTGGGTTCGTACAACACCGGGTGCCCAGTTACAGCCGCGATTAATACTTCAGCCGACATTTTGTTCAGTGAGTGAATAAAGGTAGGTAGGAACCAAAGTGCCTGCCGATGTTCCCTGGGATCCACGCAAGCGAAGAGCGTCTACATTCCGATTGGCTGTCAGTGTTTGGCCGCTGAAGCGAATAATAGTCATTTGCATGAAGTTAAGTTTTCAACTTCTTTTTGACGCTCTGGTCGCTCAACTTTGGCCGCTGGTAGCGTTGGTCGCTTTGGTCGCTTTGGTCGCTCTTGCCCATAGAAAGTAAATTACTTCCGGCGATTTGGTCGTTCAATTCGCTTCTGGTGTGGACGGACAGTTAGAGAAATCGCCACTGTGTCAGAGGTACTGCTTTACGGCAGTTTCTGAAGCACTTCCGCATTTCCCGCACCGATAATACCAGCTGTTGGAGGTAAGGCTTTTTCTTGATTACTAGTTACTGAGTTTTAGTGAGCTAATGTAAAAAAAAGAAATGCGCGAATGTTTTACATATGTATGTAACTTACAGAGTGTTTTTTTTTAATCCTCACTAGTGCCGATGATAAAGCTTTTTTTTTAGTAACGATTATGAGCCATTTCTTTCTCCTGAGATAGAAACCTGGATTAGAATCATAATTTTAAGACTGCATCAACTAAGTTTACATCAGTAAACAATTTCCTAGAGAGCAGTGTTCTGTTGTACTCCTCCTCATGCCTCTTCCTTTCTTGATCTCTACAGTTGGAATTTGGACATTGATGCTGTGACAACGGACAAGTCTTCTTCCTCTGCCCTTTTTCCCTGCCTCTGTTCTGTATGTTCAGTGTTGTTAGATCATTTATCTTTTTTTTTTTTATTATTTACTATTAATTACTGTTCTTATTGTGTTCTTGTTATTGTGATGTTTGAATAAACTTGCCTGTTGCAATGTTGGTATAATGTTTGTATAATTACTGTTACACAACTGTTACTGTTTCAATGTGACCCAGACCATATTTCTCATTTAACAAAAATGCGTAGCTTATAATGTGTTGCAGGGCAGAGCAATTATATTCAATGGCTTAAAACAAACAAACCCATCTGTAAAGATCAGTGAATGCATAGCAATCAATGACCAGTGGTGTAGATGGTTTTCGCTCTGTGCAAGGTCATTAGCCCAAGTAAGTCCTACAAAAAAAGAACTACAGTAATAGCAGATGTTGAAGTTGTTAAATCGTTAACAACAATTTGTATGGAACAATCGGTTAAGGTAAGTTAAGTGCTTGAGTCTCGACACTCGCGATTTTACCCGGGCTCCAGCGCAACTTTCCCTACCAGGTGCAGCCTCAGGTAGGCTAGGACCATTCCTACAGGAGCAAGCAAGAACGTTACCATCTGTCCTTGGGAAACGAAAAGACGGACAATCCGTTTCCACTGTTAGAGCAGTTTATCATTGCACATTTACGAGGCATTTCTTTTTTAAACTATCTTTATTTTCGAAAAATGGAAAATGACAGATGAAATGATATTGAGCGGGACATTGACTGTATTAATTAAAGTGGTCATACCGTAGCTACCATGCACACATTGAACATTGAACACAAGAAATGGAAGAAATTCCATTATGCCCATGTACTTTCACCATACATAACTATATACAAAATAAAAGGGCCTGCAGGAAAATATAAATACAGTACGCAAAAAATTTACTTCGACGGAATGTTTCTGATCGTGCTTCAGCTTCAGATGCCGTCAAGAGGGGTCTCTGGTCGTAATCAGTCGCAAGTCCGTCCCTGACCAATCAGCATTCATTAGCAGAATGCTAGCGTGTATGGCCAACAACGGCCCAAACTGTAAGAAATCGAAAGGACATAAGTACTCATTCATTCGACTTTTGAACTAAAATCTATATTGAACTTGCGGAATCTAAAATAAAATTTGCGATATTTCAACGACAAGCAGGTGAAAGAGACATATTTAGCCGTCTAGCCCCATAGACTCCCATTCATTCTGGACTCGCCCGCGATCACACCCAGTGGATGTCTAATGGAACTACAACCAAGATCGGTACAATGGGGCGTATAGGAAGTGCCCAGGCTCTTCGTAGACGGGCTCTGCTACTACTGGCGTTAACTCACTTGAAGGCGGGTGTCTGTTGAAGTTTAAAACTATTGGATCTGCCCAGTGTCACTCTGAATCTGACATAACCAATCACTAACGTTTGGTTGTGACGTATGTCATGCGCCGGGACCGGCCGGGAATCACGTTGCGCGCAGGCTGTAAACAAACAAAACACAGTTTGTGAAGATGTCCGTCAACGAGAGCTGACTTTAAAGCATAGACATAATATAAAATGGACAACGGATTCCAAAATGGCGCTAATTCATTCCTATGTAAACTGCTCAATGGCGCAGGGCAACATCAAGGAGAGATGCTTCCGCATCATGGGACCTATTATGCTTTTCGACTTTAATGACCTATAAACGTTGTTATAATGATTGATAGTCATGTTTAACCATACACAAAAAACGATGTAGATTTTCGGGAAACTCTTCTGTCAACGCTCGGTTTTGTCCTTCTCCGCCCCCTCGCCCCCCTCCTGCCAACCCAACTCCGTTGTGATTGGTTGCCTTCCTTGAAGCGCGCGCACGGGCAGATTTGACCAGGCATATGGGGGCGCGGCAGGAGTGCCTCTACGTAGATGATTTCCCGGAAATGTGAACAAGTGAATCGCAAACGTTGTCCCGAGCGCTCTGCACAGCCACCCCAGACTGTCAGCAGGGAATATGTCGAAATGCATGTACGTCATTATTTGACACTTTAGTATGGTTAAACATGACTATCAATCATTATAACAACGTTTATAGGTCATAAAAGTAGAAAAAGCATAATATGTCCCCTTTAACATGAAATATTGTAAAGGGAGAGGGCTGTGGCCGCAATCGATGGAGGAGGCAGGAAAACAACAACAGGAGTATGATGGACAGGGATCTGACATGGACAGGGAATTTTTTTATTTATACATTCAGAGGAAATCAGGCCTACTGTAGGCCTATGTAAATAAGATTAAAGATGTCTAGGATAGTATGAATGATAACTGTAAATGGCAGGTGTACTTTGCTTTTGATGGAGCCATAATATTATATTAATAAAAATGATTTTATTGATGGGCACCTTTCAGGCCATTTAAGCACACCTTAAGCATAATTAATAAAATATTAAAAACACTTGGGTGGAGCGTGTTTGTCACTAATGTGAAAGAGCTGGAAAGAACTGGAGTAACGGAATAAGATGCAGCTGGGCAGGGAGCTGAGAGGTGATGCATGAGGCATGATGGTGGCACGGCAGACAAGTACAGGAGCATGATGGACTGGGATCTGATGAGGAAACAAAGATTTTCTAACTTAAGATAAAATATACTCTGAAGTTTCCAGTTTCTGCAAACAGAAGAGAAGGGGTTTAGTTAAGGCTTTGTATCATTAATAAGATAGACTGTGACAAACAATCAATAACAAACAAAAAAATAAAACTAAGTCTAAGTTTAAAGCCCACTCACCACGTCAAGGTGCAGGCCAAGAGTGGGAACATAGAACAAAGACTCACATCACAAACTCAGACAGTCACAACATGAATAAAAAACACATAAATACATGAAACATGTATATAACTACGAGACCATAGACCCACATCACAAACTCAGACAGTCACAACATGCAAAAAATATATAAATACATGAAACATTTACATAAATACGAGACCATAAGATATGTTTGGGCTTCTCTAGATTTTTCTTAAAAACAAAATACAAATAACATTAAGAAAAGAGAAGAAAATAAAAGTAATAATAGATAAAGCTAAACTCAGTTAGTGATGGGCATACATTTAAATGATTGATCGGATGTGCAGTTCAAAAATAAATGCACTATTAAACTATGCCTTGTGCTCCGTTATGCAAGCTCCAAGTCTACAATTGAACAATGTCTTTTTGCAGTTTTGAGTGCTTTGTGCCAACTTGTGCTCCGTCATGCAAGCTCCAAGTGTCACACTGCTTAAAGGTCCCATGACATGCTATTTTATGTATTCTTTAATATAGGTATTAGTGGGCAACTAACACAGTATTCAAAGACGTTCCCTAAATTCAGCCGTGGTGCAGAGTTACAGCCACTCCGAGCCAGTCGCACATTGAGCTTCCCCCAAATGCGCTGTTTCGGTGGGCGTGTCAAGGAGGAGGGTGGGGGTGTGGCCCTGAGCAGCTTGCAGCCACCATGCGCTCTGTTTACAGTGGATGTATCGCAATGGCGAGGCGCACACCCTTTAGCCGTGTTCTGTAAATATTCTAGAACACACGGGAGTCCTGGAGCTCTATATCTAAATATTATCATATAGCCTACACAGATATCTATATCATATAATATATATTATCACGGCCAAAAGCTGTGTGAGCCGATATTATGAATCTCAAACGACCGCGTTGGGTTCTCCGACGTTCCTGGTTCTTCAACGTCCACATCAATGTGAATACACACACTGTAACGCAAGTGTTTCTTGTTGGTTCTTTGACTTGTCTTGTATTTCCACAACGAGACTGTCGTGGGGGTTATCTGAGCCATGGTTGAGAAGGAATTGGGGGAAAGGAACTTTGGTTTGACTCGCTGAAGTACATGAACTGCGACATGCCGCCGGTTGCCGCGAGGCACCATCGCCCGGCAGCCGGCAGCGCGCGGTTCAGTCGACTTCAGGTTGATGTGAAAGTGGAAGAACCAGAGACGTCGCAGAACCCGACAAAGTCGTTTGTGATTCATAATATCGTCTGGAGGCGCACACAATATGTTATATGATATAGATATCTATGTATTATATGATATTATTTAGATATAGAGCTCCAGGACTGTAACGCAAGTGTTGTACACTTCCTTGTTATTTGGATAACCGTTCTGCTGTTGGTGTGATGGCGCATCACGTCGGACTCTCGTCTCTGGTATTTCTACAACGAGACTCGTATTGGGGGTTATCTCAGCCATGGTTGAGAATGAATTGGGGGGAAGGAACTTTGGCTTTGACTCCCTCAAGAACATGAACCACGACATGGAGGAGAAAGGGATTGTTGGCGGCGAATGTCTCCCGCTTGAGCCCCGCTGAGGGACCACCGCCGGAGGCGGAGGTGCATAAGCGCTGCCCGGCAAAGATCCCTTTCTCCTCCTTGTCGTGGTTCATGGTCTTGAGGGAGTCAAAGGCAAAGTTCCTTCCCCCCAATTCATTCTCAACCTTGGCTGAGATAACCCCCAATACGAGTCTCGTTGTAGAAATACCAGAGACGAGAGTCCGACGTGATGCGCCATCACACCAACAGCAGAACGGTTATCCAAATAACAAGGAAGTGTACAACACTTGCGTTACAGTCCTGGAGCTCTATATCTAAATAATATCATATAATACATAGATATCTATATCATATAACATATTGTGTGCGCCTCCAGACGATATTATGAATCACAAACGACTTTGTCGGGTTCTGCGACGTCTCTGGTTCTTCCACTTTCACATCAACCTGAAGTCGACTGAACCGCGCGCTGCCTGCTGCCGGCTGCCCGCTGCCGGGCGATGGTGCCTCGCGGCAACCGGCGGCATGTCGCAGTTCATGTACTTCAGCGAGTCAAACCAAAGTTCCTTTCCCCCAATTCCTTCTCAATCATGGCTCAGATAACCCCCACGACAGTCTCGTTGTGGAAATACAAGACACGTCAAAGAACCGACAAGAAACACTTGCGTTACAGTGTGTGTATTCACACACACACATGTGGCGCTCGCACGGTCGAGTCTCATTGGCGGGCCAACGTCTCTGGGCGGGCCAGGCAGAGTAAGGGGAGGAGCTGAGATTCCTCATGACGTCATGAGCACAGATTTCCAAATCAGCGCGCTTGAGCCTCCGTTTTTTCAAAGGCGAGCAGAACAGCTAGTGCTCGTTTTACACCAAACGCAAGTTTTAGCCACTGGGGGACCATAGGCAGGCTAGGGGAACTCATATTTATGTTAGAAAACCTCATAAATTGAGATTTTCATGTCATGGGACCTTTAAGAAACAGATTCCTTCCAACTAACTATTTACGAAAAATGCAATCAATAACTTCCTACAAATAAATGGTTACATTTCAACCAGCAACGAAGTTGGAGTGGCCTACACACATAAATAATTGTAATACACCAACATTGTAACTGTCATACATAGGTAGCTAAACAAGCAAAATAAATATTAAATATCAACGCTGAAATGTTAGACTATTAACAATAATATAAAATGATACCGTAATGCACCTGTTCTTTGTCTTTGGATCTTTTGAATAAATTGATGCATATATGGTGAATCACAATGATCGCAAGCAGAGGACCGTGAGAATTAGAGCAGCAGCTGAACCAGTCTAAAAATCGGACACGTTAACGGAGCACTGAACTAGGCCCTCTCGGATGCCAGGTCAAAACAACATTTGTTTCACTACGACTCCTTTCAGCTGCACACCCCTCCTTCTCCAGCAAAAAATAATTAGAGAGAACGGCTAATAAAACGCTTGAGGTGGCGATTTGAAAAGAAAAAACTTATGTTTTTTTAGGACATGGCATAAAGATAATTATGAGCCTTCTATTGATATCCAGACATTTTTTGCGGAGACACATTCCTGTTCCCCACTTGTTGGAGTGAACGGAGATATCTACTTCTGGGTCCCTTGAATCGAGGGACCCGTCCACAGCCCGCTTAAACAGTTGCAATACCAGGCTTGGCCGCTGAGCACTGGTGGATTGAGTAGGGTCAGAGGTCAGAGCCCGTCTACGAAGAGCCTGGGCTATTCCTATACGCCCCATTGTACCGATCTTGGTTGTAGTTCCATTAGACATCCACTGGGGGTGATCGCGGGCGAGTCCAGATTGAATGGGAGTCTATGGGGCTAGACGGCTAAATATGTCTCTTTCACCTGCTTGTCGTAGAAATATCGCAAATTTTATTGTAGATTCCGCAAGTTCAATATAGATTATAGTTCAAAAGTTTAATGAATGAGTACTTATGTCCTTTCGATTTCTTACAGTTTGGGCCTTTGTTGGCCGTGCACCAGGGGCGGACTGGCCATCGGGAGGTTCGGGAGATTTCCCGAACGGCCGGACGATTTCAGGCCGAGCCGGCCGGCTGTAATTGTTTTAGATTTATTTTATTATTGTTATTATTATTTATTTTTTTATTATATATTTATCTATTTTTGTAAAAGATGTAAAAAAAAAATGAAAAAGTTAAGTAAGCCGTGATTTGGGGTGGCCTGCTGCCGGATATTTGCTTACAGCGCGAAACTGAGCTCTTGCCTGACGGTGAAACGGGGCCGATGTATTACTGTCAATTTAGAGGGGGGCGCACCCCCACAGTGTATGGGGGCAAAGCGAGCGGCCGAACGGCCCCTCCCAACTTGGACTGCTCCGCGGTCTGTCATTTCTGATTGGCTCAGCCTGACACACGGCTGGGTCACTTACTTCTCGTTGATCTCACTGAAGTTACACAGAAATACGAAAATGTCAAAAAGGAAAAAAGGTGGTGGAGAGGAAAAAGAATTGGGTGGCGCTCAGAAGTTGAGGTTGAAAAGGAAAAAAATGTTAGAGCAAGACGCAGCCAAATGTGCTAGGAAGCAGAGCGAGCTCTACATCCAGATTATTTTGATGACAAGCTGTTTGTTTTCTCTAACTATATAAATCCAACTATATCAATTAAGGAAAGTCTGTCTGTCTGTGTGTGTGTCCTAATTTTTCTCCTAAACGGCTTGACCTATCACTCTGAAATGTCGCATAGCCCCTCAATATATACCTGGACAGAGACTGACAGAACCATTTTTCTAATTTGTCAATGCAAACGTTTGTTAAAAAAAAGCTTGATTAGGGATTTATGTGAAGCAGTAACCAGCAGACAATGTGTATGTGTGTGACAATTTTTTTACACTAAAATAATTGTATCTTGCACTATTTATTTGCAAGATACACTAGTTAATTTTTGCGTACTGTATTTATATTTTCCTGCAGGCCCTTTTATTTTTTATATAGTTATGTATGGTGAAAGTACATGGGCAGAAATGTAATTTCTTCCATTTCTTGTGTTCAATGTTCAATGTGTTATATACATGGTAGGTACGGTATGACCACCTTAAATAATACAGTCAATGTCCCGCTCAATATCATTTAATCTGTCATGGTCTCTTTTTCGAAAATAAATATAGTTTAAAAAAGAAATGCCTCGTAAATGTGCAATGATAAACTGCTCTAACAGTGGAAACGGATTGTCCGTCTTATCGTTTCCCAAGGACAGAAAAAGGTAACGTTCTTGCTTGCTCCTGTATGAATGGCCCTAAGCTACCTGAGGCTGCACCTGCTAGGGAAAGTTGCACTGCAGCCCGGGTAAAATCGCAAATGGCTTATTCAAGTTGAGTCTCGACAAGTGTCGAGTCTCAAGCACTTAACTAACCTTAACCGATTGTTCCATACAAATTGTTTGTTAACGATTTAACAACTTCAACATCTGCTATTACAGTCGTTTTTTTTTTTTGTAGGACTTGGGCTAATGAGCTTGAACAGAGGGAAAACCATCTACACCACTTGTCATTGATTTCTATGCATTCACTGATCTTTACAGATGGGTTTGTTTTAAGCCATTGCATATAATTGCTCTGCCCTGCAACACATTATAAGCTACACATGTTTGTTAAATGAAAATATGGTCTCGGTTACATTGAAACAGTAACAGTTGTATAACAGAAATTATACAAACCTTATACCAACATTGCAACAGGCAACTTTATTCAAACATCACACTAACAAGAACACAATAAGAACAGTAACTAATAGTAAATAATTTAAAAAAAAAGAGAAATGATTTAACAACACTGAACATACAGAACAGAGGCTGGGAAAAAGGACAGAGGAAGAAGACTTGTCCGTTGTCACAGCATCAAGGTCCAACTGTAGAGATCAAGAAAGGAAGAGGCATAAGGAGGAGTACAACAGAACACTGCTCTCTAGGAAATTGTTTACTGATGTAAACTAAGTTGATGCAGTCTTAAAATTATGATTCTAATCCAGGTTTCCATTTCAGGAGAAAGAAATGGCTCATAATCGTTAAAAAAAAAGCTTTATCATCGGCACTAGTGAGGATTAAAAAAAACACTCTGTAAGCGCATTTCTTTTTTTTACATCAGATCACTAAAACTCTGTAACAAGTGTATTAAGCAAGAAAAAGCCTTACCTCCAACAGCGGTGTTATCGTTGCGGGAAAAGGGAAACTGAAAACAGCAGAAACTGCCGTAAAGCAGTACCTCTGACAGTATGACAATGTGTGACGTCATCGCTTTTTTTTAACGCCTTTTTAGAAAAGATACGTGACCTTAAAAAATGCAATATTCAGCTGAGTTTATCTTAGCCCCTCCTTTTGAACCCAACTTTCAAATTACTTGACAAAAAATTACATCGTGAGAAAAGTGGATTCTGAGAATAAAACCCCATAGGCTCCCACTCATTCTGGACTCGCCTGCGAGCGCCCCACGTGGACAGAGATTATTACTGCAACCAGTCCAGAAAACCGAAGCTAACCAGCGAGTGCCCATTCTCCTCATATTAGACATTCTCTGGTAGGGTCCAGCTGCAGCCCCGGAGAACAACACCCTGGCGTGAGAACAACCCTGGCGCGACGGAAGTACTCTGGCGTGATGGAAGTGATTTATTTTTTTAACTTTTTTTTACACACCGCTAAATTGGATACCAAAGATGAACCATGGAAGTAAATGTGACTGTCAATATGCTTAATATATCCTATTGAGTAATATTCATGTAAAAGTCGTGCCGTGGTTTATTTACTTTTTGCCAAATTCGAATATAATAATACTGCGCCCTTTTTGAAAAATTTGCCGCACTTCGTTCATGGAAGTAAGTGAGAGTTAACCTGTTCATAATAATGATTAATATATTGAGTAAAATTCATGTTAAAGCCGTGCTGTGGTTTATTTAGTGTCATCCGTAATCACCAATGTGATACTACAGCAACACGATTTAGCAAAACTGTCATGCGTTTTTTATTGTCTAACTTTTAAGGAATAAATCGTTTTTAGATGTTTTTCTAATATTATGTTCTGCCTTCATGGTTCATGGACTTCCACCACAGGTATATGGGAACGACTGTGGGATCTTCATGATTATGGAATACTCAGTTGCAAACTTAAAATGTACTGAACACTAAGATATAACAACGCGTGTGAATGTTGTCACCAATTACATTTTTCCATCACAGTATGCTTGGTACCTTGCCATGGAGGCACCGTTTGACTTCACTGTTGTAAGTAGGCATTACATTAAATGAAGAAAGAGCTGACAATTGAAAAGATACGTTTAAAAAAAGAATTGGATTTTTGACATATGTAAGGTTACAATATCGAAAAATTCATACTTGTATACATATTTTATCATCATTGTCAATTCTTGGAATATCCCCTTACTTTAGAAAGACATGCCAGTCATCAGAAAATGGTGGTGCACAGTACTGCTTGAGAACTTCCACCTGGATGGGTATGTTTTTGTTTATTTCAACCCCTAATATTAACAAAATATGTTTAATTCCTACAATCATTTCCCTTTATTAATACAGGCACGGCAGAAGGTTCCCACACTTCATGGAGGAGGCCAAACAAATGGCGGCTGGACTACTTCCACCAGTCTTCAGACTGAAGCGAAAAAGAGAAGTGAATGACGTTTCCAGTGACAGAATACAAATAATATATTGTATAGGCTTAATATTGATTTGACTGTTTGATTCTTTTGACAGTGAGTTGGAGCTGATGGCAGTCAGCATGAAGAAGCTATATCTTTAAGCTTCTGTAGATTATTTGTTAAAGGTCCCATGACATGAAAATCTCACTTTGAGGTTTTCTAACTTAAATATGAGTTCCCCTAGCCTGCCTATGGTCCCCCAATGGCTAAAACTTGCGTTTGGTGTAAAACGAGCACGAGCTGTTCTGCTCGCCTTTGAAAAAACGGAGGCTCAAGTGTGCTGATTTGGAATGTCTGTATTCATGACGTCATCAGGAATCTCAGCTCCTCCCCTTACTCTGCCTGGCCCGCCCAGAGACGTTGGCCCGCCAATGAGACTCGACCGTGCGAGCGCCACGTGTGTGTGTGTGTGTGTGTGTGTGTGTGTGTGTGTGTGTGTGTGTGTGTGTGTGTGTGTGTGTGTGTGTGTGTGTGTGTGTGTTTTCGGGAATTTCGGGAACGTCTTTGAATACTGTGTTAGTTGCCCACTAATACCTATATTAAAGAATACACAAAATAGCATGTCATGGGACCTTTAAAGGCCCACTATGCAGGAACGGCCATTTCTTCGCTGTTTTCTTGGTTTGCGCACGCACTTTTCTCTACACAGTACCCCCTGCAGCTTCGTCGTACATATTTTACAACACAACACAGTCTCACTCCCTACTCGTCAAATGTGTGACGCATGGCCAAGGATCCCTGGCGTCAATTTCCGACGAAAAATGGGTACCTTTTTCGTCGTTTTTCAACGCCAGATAGACATTCATGTTAATCCCTCACCGTCGGATATAGACGAAAGGAAATCAATGTCTATCAACGGTGATGCCGTCACGTTATGCAACTATTGTCGATTGATTTGTTTGACAGATTCACCATTAAATGTGTTTCTGATGAAATTTCTAGTGAGAAATGTACTTTTTCCTTCAATAATCTTCAGTCAGTGAATGTGTATGATCTTTATTAATCTTTATTATCTGAATGGGAAATGCAATATTTGAGGATCGATTCACCGTTAAACGTGTTTCTAATAACATTTCTAGCGAGAAATATACTTTTTACTTGCATAATCTTCAGTCAGTGATTGTGTCTGATCTTTACTTTTTATAGTTATTAGGAAGATTTAATCGTCTCGCTCGCATGTTTCAACGACGTCACGTTGCTAGGGACGCTGCTTTCGCTAAACTAGCAGCTCACGTGTTTCCTGCGTTTGTGTTATTAAACCGTTACTTTATGTAACTTTTAATGATATTGTAATAACCACAGGCGAGGTATTGAGCGAAGTAAGCTTGATAGCAGGTTTATTGGATTCCACAATCGGACAGGCAGGCACAGCTCCACCGGAAAACTACAACAACCAAAACTCCCGCCCGGAAGGAAACCCCCGGAACCCCCTCTCAGAAGGCCCGCCTCTTCCTCCCAAACCCTGTGACGTGAAACACGTTTATCTGAGAGCCAACCCAGTCGCAAAAAGCATACGTTGACAGTGTACGTTTTCGTGAACACTGGATTACGTCGCATTTCAACATAAAATAGCGTGTTAGCACACATACACACACACACGCACGCACGCACGCACGCACGCACGCACACACGCACGCACGCACACACGCACACACGCACGCACGCACACACGCACACACGCACACACACACACACACACACACACGCAATGCATTTCGCTGCTAAAACAACAACTTGGGCTGCTTCTAGGACATTTTGGGTGGATTTTGAACGGTATGTGGGCAGGACGTTTTTTGCAGGCAGGACCTGGCAACCCTGCGCTGTTGCCCGAGGTGCAGAAATGCACCGGAACAGATCTGGATACACCATGGCCAAAATAATTGTCATGAATAGCATGAATAGATTCATGCATTATGATTCAACTTGAACATGTGTTTTTACAGTATAGAGTGGTGGAGGGATGACGTATGTTGGCCAACCCGGAAGTGAGCGACGACCTGGGTTTCCCTTGACAAAAAGCCAACGGGTTTTTCCATTGGATTTTGGATTATTGCAGAAAAATTAGCATCTTTGAAGCACCTCCACAAAAACTGAAAATAAATAAATAAATAAAAATAACTGTGCTCCAAAGAACGAAATGTAAACCAATGCATTCTGAATGGGAGTGTTTCTCCGATTTTTCCATGCTACACGGAACGAAATATAAACCCATGCAAATAAAGACTTCATGGTCATAATAATTTAAATATCATTATTCTCCTCAGTGTGTAGGGTGGTATTCTATTTTTTTCAACGGGGCTGCATCCAGTCACTTGACCGTCATGGTTGCTATGGTGGTTGCTATCGACCAGCCCCTCTAATCCTTACATGGCTCTAAAAACCACGCAGCAAAGGAGCTGCCGTCCATTGTGTTGTTTTTGTCGTAAACTAGGGTCCGATGGTTAAAAAATAGACAGATATTCCAAGGTATCCTTAAAAGGCAGCTTGGATGTTTTTATTTTCTGCAGTTTAGACTTCTTCTAAAACCTATTTTTGAAAGCAAAACACCAAGCTCAATGATTTAATGAGGCAGGGTTATTTGAAACAATTTATTAAATATATATTTGTGAGAGGTCATTCCTTCTCCTGAGTTTGCTTCCTATTTACGTCTAGTGTACAACCCTATTGTCCACAAGCATCACCCCCCCCTCCCCATATGGATTTGGAGAATTGTTGCCACGTCCCAGTGGTGGAGGTATCATATATATGAAAGAGGGCATTCAATTTAATTACAATGATCAATTAGGAGCCCGAAGCCCTAAAGGAAGTGATGCAATAGGTGACTGGGTCGACAACATTTAAGTAAACTGTACTTTGAGGTCTCTTATATATCAAAGGGGGTCTCAAAGGACGCATACGCTTCAACCTGTGGCTCCTGCCCTACAGGAAATGACTCAGCAAGTGCTCCATCTCGTTGCACCTGCACCCAGCGGCTCGCTTGCAAGATTTTGGCCTGAAGTTCTTCCCAGACCTACACCCTAGCCATCCAACACGCATATCTGAGAATCAGGCTTCTCTTTAATAATGACAAAAAGTTACGAGAGAAATACACATTAACTTTTTGTTATCTCATAAGCGGCGTGGTGCCGGCTCCTTTTGACCCCAGACTTCAAAAACGTGGCCACAGGCCAGCTGCGTCTACACACCTTAAGCCACAAATGTACACCTCCATCCCACAAAAAATGGGGACTAGAAACTAACCTCTGTCTTATGTACATTTACTGTACTGTTGGAGGTCACGCCCCTTTTCCGACCTTTTCGAGATAGCTAGGGAGGCTAAAATGTTTACACACATTTCCCGGGGCCCCGAGAACGACATGGAGTTCTAGCCCTTAGAGAAAAAAAGTTTTCCCAAATGGACTGTCATTTGGACAAAGCCCCTCAGAAGTGTTACCTGCCAGACCTAGGGCCCTATTTTAACGGTCTGAAACGCAAGTGGGAAGCGCAAAGCGCAAGTAGCTTTGTGGGCGGTTCTACGGCGCTATCGCTATTTTACAGGCGGATAAATGACACTTGCGTCGCGGCGCAAGTGTCAAAAGGGTTGGTCTGAAGCAGCCTAGTTACCCGTAGGTGTGGTTTGGGCGTAACGTCCAACAAACCAATGAGAGTGCCAGCTTCCATCCCCTTTAAGAGCCATGAGCGCATTTGAATCGGACGAGTTGATATTTTGACAGCGCGTCTGCAGTCTCCGATGAGACAGATGCACATGAATTTCAAACTGCAAATGGCTCAGTTTATTGCCAAATAATATGGCCTAATTCACACATGGAATAAGGGGTTTTCTTCCACGACTTCAGAAATACTGAGTCCTCAAATAAATTTCGGCAAAGAAAACGTAGGCCTATATGAGATAAGATATGATATGCGGTAACTGTGGTTCTATTTAATGATATACGCAATACATTATAAACATTGTTTCTTATCAGTATTGTATGCTATCCTAATATACATGTGTCCCCGCGGTAATAAACATTGCCATTGATTGTATTATGCGTGACGTGTTTAGTTTGCGTGTGATTAAACAGAGCACACACGCGCGCCCGCATTCATTCATTCTTTTTAACACTCACTCGCGGTAAAACAATGTTTTTCACGATCAAATACTCATCAATCCTAAAAGTTATGGGCATGTAGGCCTACACGATGTCTCTGTCAAGAAAATATGTGTTTGCTGTACGGTGTTTGCAGATGCATTGATTTAAAAGTACAACTTATTACCGCTGCATCAGCTGTTCTTTCCCAAATAATTTACCAAGAATGTGCGGCTAGGTAGATGGGAGAAGCAAAGTGTATGCGCGAGGTGCACAAGCAATCCGTATGCATCGCATGCGCATGTATGCATGCACCCTTAAAATAGCATCTGAACAACGCGCCACTGACTTTAAACCAGGTATTTCCTGGTCAGTAGCGCAATGGTATTCAGAGACGGCAAAATACCGTTTGCGCCAGAACACGCCTCCTCCTTCCGCCGAACCGCCCCTTGGGGCGCATGATCAATCCCTAATTTACCGGCGAGTGGCGGTGGTGGGAAAAGAACGCTCTGCGCCAGTTGTAAACTAGCAACGACACATGCGCCAGTGACTAAGTCACTTGCGCCGGATGCAAGATAGGGCCCCTAATGGTTCAGAATGTGGTGGAAAAACTTTTTTGAGATGGGAACGTCCTACTGCCCTGAAATTTGAATACCTTATTCTAAGGCCTAACTGGGACCCCCGCACCGAAATTTGGCCCGGTCGGACCCCGAGGGCAGGAAGGGGTGGCCCTTCCTGCCTGAAACTTGGCCCAGTCGGACCCCGAGTGCAGGAAGGGGGGGCCTGGACTTTCATAATCCTCGCTCGGTGACTGTAAAGGATGTTTGGTCGGATGTTATGACGAAGAATCATAATGTGAATGGGAATATTCTATAAATGTCTTGATATCATCTTTCGTCTCAACACTTCTGCTGCAGCCGCTTAAAGTCTCACTCCGAGAACCTTAAAATATGAATCAATCCATTAGAAGTATAAAAATATCTTCCCGGTGGCGTGACGGGGCAAACAAGGTGTGCTTTGACATCTACGTTTCGAGGCGATTTCAATAGTGCCACACATGATCCTATTTGAATATGTTTCGGGGTAGTAATTAGCTGTCGATTCTGGAGGCCTTTATCAATAATGACCAGCTATAGATTTGCTTCCCGATGGAGATTTTTGACAAATTACATGTTATTTAGCATCTACACGTTAAGCTGAGTCCAATGAGATCAAGCTCGCCCTCTTGCTACACCGAGATCATGTCCTAGACCTAGGTGTACCATGTAAAATACATGTTACCATTTGCTAGAGTGTCATGCTGGGTGTCATTGGACTCAGCTCAACGTGTAGATGCTAAATAACATGTCATTTGTCACACATTTCTATCGGGAACCAAATCAATAGCTGCTCATTATTGATTAAGGCCTCCAATTTCGACAGCTAATTACTACCATTAAACATGTTCGAATATGCTCATGTGTGGCACCGTTGCAATTGCCTGGAAGCGTAGATGTTGAAGGACACCTTGTTCGCCCTCTTACGCCACCGGGAATATATTTACATGCTTCTGATTGACTAATGAATTGATTCAGCTATTTCCCCAGAAGTCTGGGGTCAAAAGGTCAAAAGGAGCCGGCACCACGCCGCTTATGAGACAAAAGTTAATGTGTCTCTCATAACTTTTTGTCATTATTAAAGAGAGGCCTGATTCTCAGATATGCAGGTTGGATGGCTAGGGTGTAGGTCTGGGAAGAACTTCAGGCCAAAATCTTGCAAGCGAGCCGCTGGGTGCAACGAGATGGAGCACTTGCTGAGTCATTTCCTGTAGGGTGTTGGGAAAAATAACCTGCTGAGTACATCACATGTACATTATAAATATAGCTAACTCCTACCCTAGCCTGATGAGCACATCACATGGACACATTATAATATAGTCGACTCTTGCTCTAAACCCAACGAACACATAACACAAACATGATAATATATAGTCAGGTCAAGGCCGGAGCTGAAGGCCCCATCTCCCAGGCAGGCAGATGGTGGACACTCAGACAATGCACCAGTATCATCTCCAGAACGGGAGAGCCACATTAATTTATCACACAGGAGACATTTTGAGAGCTCTTCCCCGTTAGGAGGAACCAAGAGATACCTCTGCCCACACCAGGGGCCTGAGAGCCACATTAAATTATCACACACGAGACATTTCAGGGGGGCACTCCCCCGTTTTAATTTATCACACCAGAGACACGAGGAACTCTCCCCGTTAGGAAGCTCTCTCAGGGCCTGGGAGCCAAAACACACAGAACCGCACACACCTCAAACGCACACACCTCATCGAGAGGAGGATACAGCATAAGACTGCATCACACAGGGACTCTTCACCTTCTTCTGAAGCAGACCTTCCACGGAGGCGAAGCTCCAGACGAACCATCAGCGCTGATTAGGGACTTAGACATATTCGATTTCTCACGCTTTATGACTCTGTATAACCGTTGCCACTTTACTTAATAAATCCAAGGTCCTCGTGCCGATAGACTTTATTACCTCTCCGTCTCATTTTATCTGGTCCAGTAGCTAGACAGACCGTTTTTTCCCAACAATTTGGTGACCTCCGACGTGATTTTTTCTGAATTGAACACGCAACTGGGAAACGAGAGACGGAGAGCGGCACGACCTCGGGACCCCGGAGCACCGGACCGATTCCTGCAGTCTCACCTCGCGTACGCCCAACAAAAGGTAGGCAGAACCTGTTGATAAAATCCAAACTCTGCATAGTTATATAGGAATCACATTAGGAGGTGAGACTGTGAGAGCGGTTCGCTACGGGATATCTCGTGGGGACGAATAGGACTGCATCCCAGTATTTCCCCATAAACCCGATTGACCCTGAACGCGTGACACATCGAATATCGGCTCGTTGCATGGTGAAAGAATACCCTCGAGACCATAGGGCCTGTAAGAATCGGGCATAGTGATACAAGACTACCGATGGCCAAGTAATGGATGTGTAATAAATGGACCTATGTCTTAAGGGGGTTAAAGTCCCTCGGCTGGGGTTAAAGTCCCCACCTGTGACTAAAGGGGGTTGGAGTCCCTCGGGGTGGGGTTAGAGTCCCCACCTATGTCTTAGTGGGGTTAGAGTCCCCACCTATGTCTTAAAGGGGGTTAGAGTCCCTCGGGGGGGGGGGGGTTAGAGTCCCCTTCTTTGTTTGTGTATTAAATAATTCTATGTGGTAAGAAGGTTAGAGTCCTTTATCAGGGTTAGAGTCCCTTTGCAGAGGAAACGGTGCCTAGGGCACGAGTGACACACAGAGAGACAGTGGGTGTATGCGCGTGAGAGAGAGAGAAAGGCTGTGAGCGACTCTGTGTGTGCGCGGGTACGCAAGAGGCGATGTTTTTGTGTATGCGTTTAGAGGAGACAGAGTGAGAAAGGCTGTGTGCGTCTCTGTGCGCGTGTACGCAAGAGGTGATGTTTCTGTGTGTGCGTTTGGAGGAGACAGAATGAGAAAGGTCTGTTTAGGTGTGTGTGTGTGTGTGTGTGTGTGTGTGTTTGTGTGAGAGGGAGCGAGAGAGATAGCAAGGAGAGATAGCAAGGAGAGCTAAAGTCGAAGGACGATCGAGAGGGACCATTTTCCCTCTAGACAGTTGGAGGTAGCGATAGAGTGCGTGTTTTTCTAACAATGAACGGTTGTTTCAGGACCACGAGAAGGGGCTCTGTATGGTTTTCAGGCCCAGAGTGTAATCCCCTTTCCCATATGTGTAGTCCTCCCATTTGAGGTCCCCGTCCACCATATTTGAAGTCCTCTACTCCACCTCATGTTGTAGTTCCCCTCCCTAAAATTGTATGGAAGTTAGAACCTGTGAGGGTGTTTTGGTTCGGCCTGACGAGGCCTGTACCAATTTCGGTGGTCAGCTTCTAGTTTTGTGTATATAGAAATTTGGAAAGGGGGAGCAGTATTAAGTTATATATAATAAAGTGAAAAGTTATTTGTGAATGAAGAGACAGAAGGATCTTTTTGTGTGTGAGAGATAGTTATTAGGCCTTGTTCCATGATGGAGAGTTGAGGATGTTGCATTCCAGGCTTATCTGTTAACGGTCCTAGCTGCTGCTTGACCCTAAGGGGAGCGAGGAAGGGTGAGAGAGAGAGAACACATTTCCCCCCCCATTTGTCGACCTACACCATTCAGGCAGTACAGAGAGACACACTAACACACAGTACAGAGAAAGGAAATAGAGTGCGTTCAACTGAAAGCGTGTGGTGGCCATACGCCATAAAATACCACATATCCAAGGAATGCAGGTAGAGCTCTGTTGAGTTTTCAGGCTTTGATAAATTTGTAGTTCCCTGTCTGCCATGTTTGAAGTTCCTTGTAGTCTCTGTCCATAGGTTTCACCTGAACAACCCCTCTGCTGGCCGAGAAAAGGAACTACCCATGGTTTCTCTCACACCCAGCCCCCAGAGCACACTCGCTTTCAAGGCGTTATGGCCGCACCCACATTCCACCCTTATCAGTTGTCTTGCACCAAACAGCACCCCGTACTGAGGAGGGAGAGAGAGCGTGTTCTCCCGAAGGAGGGAGAGAGTCACAGGGAGACACGCAGCGGATATTCACATTATGGCTAATTTGTTTTTCTTTAAGTTTAGTTTTAGTTTTGTTTTTTATTAAGGATGATGAACATCCTGACACAGTTACCATTCAGGATGAAGAACATCAAAGTTCATGAGGAGGTTATAAGGACAATAACGTTGATACTTTAATAGGACAACAGTGATGATAATCTAATGCAATTGGACTAAAGAAGGTGTTGCTATTAACTAAGTGATTCATATTATTTTCACACAGGAAAGAATAATTGAATAAATATGGATATGATAAAGAAGGAGTATAATAATAAAATAAAATAAAGTAATCTTGATAAACTGTACAAGTAGGACTACACCTATTAAAATATGGGGTGTATCTCTTTGGTCAAGGATGACAGGTGGATTGAAGCCACATCTGCTGGGAAGGGGTCCTACATGCTATGTTGTCAATTTGGATTCGGAAGTAGTGGGTTTACCTTTCAAATGCCACTACTGCTGCTGCAACACTTTAATAATTGTAACTCTGATAAATGACTTTTTGTTTTATAGTTTCCCTGAGGTGTATTCATTACGCACACACACTTGGCTGCATAGGGCAGATGGGGCTGAAGACTCTGTCTCCATCCCTCCACTTTGCGATCTATACCACCATATAGGTGGGGATTGATTGTATCCCAAGTATGGCATCCTGCAGCGAGCCAGTATGGAAGGCTGGTTAGCCAACGACGGGTAAGATCCCACCTTGACACCCGGGACGACCTAAGGCAGGCACAGTCACGATTACTTGGCAGAGTCGCTGTGGGCACTGGCTCACTTGATCATGAAGTGACGAGCTGCAACAATCATGGGAAGTCCCGTCTGGGGTGTAGGGTGGAGGAGGAACAGGAGTCAGATATGTCAGCTCTGGCAGCAGAGGTGGTCTTGGAACGGGGCATGTCGCGTTTTATTTTATTTTACCTTTGTGGTATAGAAGGCCACTAACGCATGTACGTTTTTCGGTTTAGTGCATGACTTTGGAACAGCGTGGTCTCCGGCGGCTGATGGTAAACCCACCCATATTGGGCTTTGGTTTTGGACATACTGGTTTCGATTTCCCTTCCCAAAAGATTGGTTTTAGTTTGCTGATGGTTAAGGTTAGACGTTTCGACGTTGGTTGCACCAACGGCGTTCTTAGATTTGCTTATCATTTAATTTGCATGGTTTTGACCATTGCCCAAGGGGGGAGGTATTGAGGAGAATTAAAAAAAATATATATATATATAAAAAAAATAATATAATAATAATAATAATAATAATAATAATAATTAGAAAACAAGGTTTTTCTTCACCATACTTGCAAACAATGATTGACATCCAGCTAAATGAGTGTGAAATACAGTGTTCAACAGATGGGTGGAAGCAGTCCCATCAAAAGACCCAAGTGCGGCTACAGTAATCAAGTTTCGGACTAGAGAAGTCATGACTAGGTTTGGAATTCCGTCAGAAATAAGCTCAGACGGAGCGTTTATTCAGAGAACACTCAAACATGTGATTCAACATTTGCATGTCAAATAAAGACTAGATTACGCCCCAATCCTCAACCACAGGGTATGGTGGAAAGAGTGAATGGGACGCTTGAGACAAAGATTAACAAAGTTAAATTAGAGTACTAAATTAAAGGACTAATGCACTACGGTTGACACTAATGAGTTATCGCATGAAAACTAACAGAACGACGCATCTAACCCCGCATGAAATGCTTAAGGGTCGACCCATGCATTCACCTAACATTCAAGGGTCCCAAAGGGGACTTCCATTAGAGTAATTAGAAATAGAATTAAGGAAAATATGTTTGAACATCTAACTGTTGTACATAAGTTTGTAATTCCAGCAAGAGAAACACGAAGTTCCAGGGCCAGAGGAGGAGCCAGATGCAGACACGCCCGGAGCTGACCAACCACCCAAGGATGATGCAATCAGATTTCGCACCGGATGGGTCGGTGGCCAGGGTGCTGGCAGGGTTACAGTCCCTCAGATTAGATTTGGCAGAGAGCTCCGGCATTAATGACCCCTTCACAGGATGGATGGAGAGCCCAATGAGCGATGGGCGCTACAGGTGCAGCAGGTGCCATCCAAGCTTACCTGGGGATCGAGTATATACCGGAGAGTTTGGACGCGGGACCGCCAGAGGGGCCCGACCTGATCCGGCTGGAGAACATGGTGGGCTGCCCCATTCCCGTCCCCGCCAACGGCACCACCCCCCTCCCACCTGATGCACCCACGTAGCCCGGACCAGGGATCTGCGTTCCGGTACCAGGGGCTGCGGCCCGTTCCCTTAAGGCTTGAGGGCGCCCCTGGCTGTATTCGCTTCTGTACGCTTCACTGTTTTTAGCCGCTCCCATATCTATGCCCGCGTCTACGCAACCGACGCCGGGAACGCAAATGTTGTTGTTTATATCGCTGTCCCACTAGATGGAGCTCGGGGATACACACGGGCGAGATTCCAGGGGCCTTGATTGCCCGTTTATCAGATGAGGTCCTGAGTGCAGTTGAATAAAAGGGTCTAATGCTCAGGTGGCGCCTTGCGACCACCTGCCCGTGATGACGCTCAGGACTATTCCGTGGTTTCAGTTGTTCCCGTGCCCCGGGCCTACCCTGAATACCCCATGCGTGTGATTGCTTATTGTTACACGACCAGTTAACTCCTCCTCACATCCTTAGTGTGTGGTCATCTAGGGATGGGTTGAGGGGGATTGCCATCCGTTGTGTACCTCATATCTTTCTGATATTATTATTATTATTTAGGGACACGTTTCATGGTTACATTTCTTTCCTGTGATTGTTATTGTGTAGTGTTTGTGTGATTGTTGCATTTTTGTTTATATCGTTATTGTTTACTGTTAGTTTTGTTGTTGCATTTTGTTGTTGTTGTTATGGTTTGGTGTTGGTTTTGTTGTGTATCATCTGCTGCCAGTATTGTTGGTATTGTCTGCTCGCGATGTAAGGCCGGGGTGGATGCCACCCCTAGGTGGGGTGTGTATGGCATACCCATGTCTGAAGCATGGGTAGCGTTTCTCCCACGTGGTTCCCCATACACCCGGTCCAGTGAGTTGTTTTAGTCCCATGCTCATGGTTGTTTGTTTTTATGGTCATTTTGCCTTCTTTCTGTTATTTCTAATGGTGTTATAATGGTAGTCCCGTGCTGGAGTCCTATCCCTCGTACCCCAAATGAGTAAAAGTCGTCTTGCGACGACTTGAGGGGGATATGTTGGGAAAAATAACCTGCTGAGTACATCACATGTACATTATAAATATAGCTAACTCCTACCCTAGCCTGATGAGCACATCACATGGACACATTATAATATAGTCGACTCTTGCTCTAAACCCAACGAACACATAACACAAACATGATAATATATAGTCAGGTCAAGGCCGGAGCTGAAGGCCCCATCTCCCAGGCAGGCAGATGGTGGACACTCAGACAATGCACCAGTATCATCTCCAGAACGGGAGAGCCACATTAATTTATCACACAGGAGACATTTTGAGAGCTCTTCCCCGTTAGGAGGAACCAAGAGATACCTCTGCCCACACCAGGGGCCTGAGAGCCACATTAAATTATCACACACGAGACATTTCAGGGGGGCACTCCCCCGTTTTAATTTATCACACCAGAGACACGAGGAACTCTCCCCGTTAGGAAGCTCTCTCAGGGCCTGGGAGCCAAAACACACAGAACCGCACACACCTCAAACGCACACACCTCATCGAGAGGAGGATACAGCATAAGACTGCATCACACAGGGACTCTTCACCTTCTTCTGAAGCAGACCTTCCACGGAGGCGAAGCTCCAGACGAACCATCAGCGCTGATTAGGGACTTAGACATATTCGATTTCTCACGCTTTATGACTCTGTATAACCGTTGCCACTTTACTTAATAAATCCAAGGTCCTCGTGCCGATAGACTTTATTACCTCTCCGTCTCATTTTATCTGGTCCAGTAGCTAGACAGACCGTTTTTCCCCACAACGGCTGGAGCCACAGGTTGAAGCTTATGCGTCCTTTGAGACCCCCTTTGATATATAAGAGACCTCAAAGTACAGTTTACTTAAATGTTGTCGACCCAGTCACCTATTGCATCACTTCCTTTAGGGCTTCGGCCTCCTAATTGATCATTGTAGTATAATTGAATGCCGTCTTTCATATATGCATGGGTTTACATTTCATTCTGTGTAGCATGGAAAAAACTGAGAAACACTCCCATTCAGAATGCATTGGTTTACATTTCGTTCTTTGGAGCACAGTTATTTTTATTTATTTATTTATTTTCAGTTTTTGTGGAGGTGCTTCAAAGATGCTAATTTTTCTGCAATAATCCAAAATCCAATGAAAAAACCCGTTGGCTTTTTGTCAAGGGAAACCCAGGTCGTCGCTCACTTCCGGGTTGGCCAACATACGTCATCCCTCCACCACTCTATACTGTAAAAACACATGTTCAAGTTGAATCATAATGCATGAATCTATTCATGCTATTCATGACAATTATTTTGGCCATGGTGGATCCACATCTGTTCCGGAGCATTTCTGCACCTCGGGCAACAGCGCAGGGTTGCCAGGTCCTGCCTACAAAAAACGTCCTGCCCACATACCGTTCAAAATCCACCCAAAATGTCCTAGAAGCAGCCCAAGTTGTTGTTTTAGCAGCGAAATGCATTGTGTGTGTGTGTGTGTGTGTGTGTGTGTGTGTGTGTGTGTGTGTGTGTGTGTGTGTGTGTGTGTGTGTGTGTGTGTGTGCGTGCGTGCGTGCGTGCGTGCGTGCGTGCGTTTGTGTGTGTATGTGTGCTAACACGCTATTTTATGTTGAAATGCAACGTAATCCAGTGTTCACGAAAACGTACACTGTCAACGTATGCTTTTGGCGACTGGGTTGGCTCTCAGATAAACGTGTTTCACGTCACAGGGTTTGGGAGGAAGAGGCGGGCCTTCTGAGATGGGGTTCCGGGGGTTTCCATCCGGGCGGGAGTTTTGGTTGTTGTAGTTTTCCGGCTGAGCTGTGCCTGCCTGTCCGATTGTGGAATCCAATAAACCTACTATCAAGCTTACTTCGCTCAATACCTCGCCTGTGGTTATTACAATATCATTAAAAGTTACATAAAGTAACGGTTTAATAACACAAACGCAGGAAACACGTGAGCTGAAGATTATGCAAGTAAAAAGTATATTTCTCGCTAGAAATGTTATTAGAAACACGTTTAACGGTGAATCGATCCTAAAATATTGCATTTCCCATTCAGATAATAAAGATCATACACATTCACTGACTGAAGATTATTCAAGGAAAAAGTAAATTTCTCACTAGAAATGTCATCAGAAACACGTTTAATGGTGAATCTGTCAAACAAATCAATCGACAATAGTTGCATAACGTGACGGCATCACCGTTGATAGACATTGATTTCCTTTCGTCTATATTCGACGGTGAGGGATTAACATGAATGTCTATCTGGCGTTGAAAAACGACGAAAAAGGTACCCATTTTTCGTCGGAAATTGACGCCAGGGATCCTTGGCCATGCATCACACATTTGACGAGTAGGGAGTGAGACTGTGTTGTACAACACTGTCGTAACAACTCGTTGACGCCCCTTCCCCATGCACTTCAACGCTAGCCATGTGCATTTGTTTTCAAAGAAGCCGGCGAATGCGTGAGGCCATGTCCGAAGTAGATGTTCATAAAGTATAGACAAGGTTATACATTTTTTAAATGGTGTATTTGTATTGCAATAAGCATGAATCCATCCTTTTTTATAGTTGACGGGGAGAAATGTTAAGCTTGCTGGTAGTTCTACCATGAGGACTCAAATCAAGCGCGGCTGGCCGCCAATCACAATCACCAGCTACCAATCACCTGCCTACACCTGCTCTATAAAGAGTCGTCTAACGTATGTCTTTGCTGCTCAGGTCTTCGTTCGTCGCATGCTGCTGCTTTACTGTGCTTCCGATTATCTCGCATATCTCGTCGCTAGGTCGGTTAATACACACCAAGAGGTCATAACTTCGGATTCGTGCTGGTCGTCCTACTACTTCTGGTCTGGGCAAGCGAGCACAGAAAGCTGTTCATTTCGGTCCCCGGCATCCTCAACAACACCACCAACAAGTCCCCAACACAGACATCCGCCCGGTTCTACAAATCCTAGCCGAGTTGGTGCAAAGCATTGGCGCCAGGATGGCCGCCGTCCAAACACCATGCGGAACTCCCGGACGGGTCCAGGCCCCCAACCCGCTGTCGTCAGTCGCCACGGCGCCTTTCTACTTCCAGCAACCATCCGGCCCGGCTTCCTCCGCCTTCACAGGCTACGCACCTGGCACGTGCCCTGCTACCTTGGCTACTGCAGTCCCTGCGTTAGCCCCCGCAGGCGTATTCTCTCTCACAGCTCTACCAGTCCAGCTTCAGGATGCGGCTCCCTCGGTCGGGTTCGGGGGTTTCTTCCAAGGGCAATGGTTTGCTGAGAGATGGCCAGTCGAAGCTGGCACGTTCGCCCTCGGGTCAGAGTCGTCTGCGCTGTTCGAGCTTTACCCTATTGTAGCAGTTTGCTTTCTGCGGGGCCATGCATGGCAGCGTAAACGTGTAACCATGTTTTGCGATAACAAAGCAGCGTCAAAACGGCTGGGAAGGTGGTCTTCCACAGCATACAGATTTTACATCCGGTCGAATTCGGTGAGTTCGTTGCACACGTCGGTGTGGTACAACACAGAACTTTACGCTCGCAATCAAAGGTTCAATCAAAGGTTCATAATTATCTTTATACCGTGTACTAAAAAATGTGTACGTTTTCTCTTCAAAACGCCACCTCAAGCGTTTTATTAGCCGTTTTCTGTTTTTACTTTTTGCTGAAGGAGGGGTGGGCAGCTGAAAGGCGTCGTAGTGAGACACGTTGTTTCGGCCTTGCATTCAAGAGGGCCTAGTGCACTGCTCAGTTAACTTCTCGTGTCCAAGGTTTTTCCTTTCACATTAACATGAATGAAGTTGATGGGTTTTAGGCACTGTGGTAACTGATTATCACTAAGAGGTTTTTATTGACGAAGGGACTTTTAGATTGGTTCAGCTGCTGCTCACTAACTCTCACGTTCCTCTGCTCGCGATGCGATTCACATATCGATCCACGAATTCAAAAGATCCAAAGACAAAGAACGGGTACATTACGGTATCATTTTATATTATTTATAGTCTATTATTGTTAATAGCTTCAGTCGTGTTGGAATCGCGTTTAGCTATGTATGACAGTTAACAATGTTGGTGTATTACAATTACTTATGCGTGTAGGCCACTCCAACTCACTCTCGATATTTTGAATAGATTAGTGTGCTCCCACAGAGCTGGGAGATTCCTTCCTTGTTTTAACACATTACTCGAGACAGTGTTTCTCACAGCGTTCTACAGGTTCATGCCTTCTCGGGTTCTTGCGTTCATGCGTACAAGTCTCCTACTCAGACTTTTTCCCCTACACAGGGTATTTAATTTTTCATTTGTTTCTTTAGCTATGTATGACAGTTAACAATTTTGGTGTATTACAATTATTTATGTGTGTTGGCCACTCCAACTCGATATTTTGAATAGATTAGTGTGCTCTCTCAGAGCTGGGAGATTCCTTCCTTATTTTAACACATTACTCGAGACAGCGTTTCTCACAGCGTTCTACGCGTTCTTGGGTTAATGCGTTCTTGCGTCCTTGCGTCCATGCGTACACGTCTCCTACTCAGACTTTTTCCCCTACACGGGGTATTTAATTTTTCATTTGCTGGTCTAGCTTTGTATGACAGTTAACATGTTGGTGTATTACAATTACTTATGCGCGTAGGTCACTCAAACTCACTCTCGATATTTCAAATAGATTAGTGTGCTCTCTCAGAGCTGGGAGATTCCATCCTTACTTTTAACATATTACTCGAGTCAGTGTTTCTCACAGCGTTCTACGGGTTCATGCGTTCTACGGGTTCATGTGTTCTACGGGTTCGCGCGTTCTACGGGTTCACGCGTTCTACGGGTTCACGCGTTCTACGGGTTCACGCGTTCTACGGTTCACGCGTTCTACGGGTTCACGCGTTCTACGGGTTCACGCGTTCTACGGGTTCACGCGTTTTTGGGTTCACGCGTGCTCGGGTTCATGCGTGCTCGGGTTCACGCGTGCTCGGGTTCTTGCGTTCATGCGCCCATGCGTACACGTCTCCTACTCAGATTTTTCCCCTACACGGGGCCTGGCTTTCGCTGATGTCACCTTCTCTTGCAAGGCATTTTTCCATCTTCTTAAAACGGTCTAAAAGCGATAGCCGCTGAACAAGGGTTGCCGGTCGCGTCTATCAAACGGCTGGGAAGGCGGTCTTCCACAGCTCACGAATCCTACATCCGGTCGAATTCATGGTTCTTCCTTCAAGCGCACACGATGCTCTCTAACGTTGGTTAAGGCAGGTTTAACACGTTCGCTACTACAGCTGTTTTCGGCGGCCTGTTTCCATTCTAGTTTTAGTCTTAGTGTCAAGGTGTCATTTTTGTTTTATTAGTTTTAGTCACGTTCATACTCTTTCCAGTGATATCGAAATTCCGTTTAGATATTATCAAAGATACAAGTGCGTAGATTTGTTAAATAAGGTAAACGGTCGAAGTTCCAGTTGGACAATATAACGTTATTAGTTTATCGCCTAGTTTAGGTCAACGGAAATTAAGACATTTTAGCAGTCTTATTTTGTAAAACACTTTCAGTCTCGTTTTTTATTCGCCAACAACATTGCACTACGTATTTAATTATAGTCAGTCGTATGACCAGCATTGTTTTCCTCACGCGATAAAGGTTCGTTGATGACGACATTTGGTCATAATTTTCGGTGTCAAAAGCAACACTATTTGCAACTAATGGTGGTGGTGGTTATCAGGTACTAAACTCATAAAGCAAAATGTGGCTATATAACTCAAGGTTAACCTGCAGCAACCCCGGCAAGTGTGACCACGTCGGTGGATCGTCTAGAAAACACTCTTGAGTTCGGTGTCACGTCGTTGGCATATCATGGAAAAAATAAAACTCAAAGGTTCGCAGCGGCGACCCCGGTGAGTGCGTTGACCGCAGCGGTAACAACTCGGGCACTCGTGACTATGACCACGTCAGTGGCACGTTATCTAATACTCATGGTTGACTGCAGTAACCCCGGTGAGTGCGTTGACCATGTCAACGCACAACTGGGGCACAACTCAGGCACTCTGAACGTCCTACATCCGGTCGAATTAAAGGTTCTTTCTTCAAGTGCACACGATGCTCTCAAACGTCGGTTAAGACAGGTTTTACACGTTTGCAACCATACCTGTTTTTGGTGGCCGGATTCCTTTCTAGTGTTAGTCTAGTCTTGTGTCAAGCGTCATTTTAGTTTTTATTAGTTTTAGTCACATTCATACTCTTTCCAGTGTTATCGTAATTCCATTTAGATACTATTGAAGTTACAAGGGTGTAGTTTTGTTAAATAAGGTAAACGTTTGAAAATTGATGTTATGTCTGGAACAGTTGAAGTTCCAGTCGAACAAAATAACGTTATAAGTCTTTATCGCCTAGTTTAGGTCAACGAAAATGAAGAGACATTTTAGCAGTCTTATTTTCGTAAAACACTTTTTAGTCTTGTTTTATTCGCCAACTATATTGCACTATGTATTTTATCATAGTTATTGTCACACGCCCAGCATCCACGTTGCGTCCAGTCTTGTTTTTCTCAAGCGATAAAGGTTTGTTGATGACGACACTTAGTCATAATTTTCGTTGCCCAAAGCAACACTATTTGCAACTACTGGCGGTGGTGGTTATCAGATACTAAATTCATAAAGCAAAATTCGGTTTCATAACTCAGGTTAACCTGCAGCAACCCCGGCGAGTGTGACCACGTCGGTGGATCATCTAGAAAACACTCTTGAGTTCGCTGTCACGTCAGTGGCGTACATAGGAAAAATAAAACTCAAGGTTGCAGCGGCAACCCCGGTGAGTGCGTTGACCACGTCGGCGGTGGTAACAACTCGGGCACTCGTGAGTATGACCACGTCGGTGGCACGTTATCTAATACTCATGGTTTGACTGCAGTAACCCCGGTGAGTGCGTTGCTCACGTCGGTGGGAACAACTCAAGCACTCGTGAGTTTGTTGCGCACGTCGGTGCGGTACAACACAGAACTCTACGTTCGTTGCAGCAACCCCGGTGAGTGCGTTGCCCACGTCGGTGGGAACAACTCAAGCACTCGTGAGTTCGTTGCGCACGTCGGTGCGGTACAACACAGAACTCCACGTTCGCTGCAGCAACCCTGGTAGTGCGTTGACCACGTCGGTGGGCACAACTCGGGCACATGCAAATTTAATTACCACATCGGTGGCATAATATCAAACACTCAAGTGCAGGGCACTCGGAGTTCATTGAACACGTCGGTGTTCAACACGGAAGTACACAATATTTGCTGCAGCAACACTGGTGAGTGCGTGACCACGTCGGTGGCACATCAAAGGCACTCGTGATTTCGTTGACCACGTCAGTGTTCAACATGGAAGTTCACAATATTTGCTGCAACAACACCGGTGAGTGCGTGACCACGTCGGTGGCACATCAAGGGCACTCGTGAGTTCGTTGACCACATCGGTGGTTCAACGCGAAAGCACTCAGGTCACGCAGCGACCCCGGAGAGTGAATCGACCACGGCAGTTGGTGCAACACGAAAGCACTCGTGGCTCGTTGCGTAACAGCTGCAGAGTGCTCTAAATTTTAACTGATCTCGCTGAGGTATTTTAAGTCAACTGCTTTTACGTGATTCATCGATCTCGCTGACGGGTTTTAAGCTTATCGTTTTACGGTATGTATGATTGACTCTTAATATGTCGTATATTGGGTATGCCTTTTATCTTCCAGAAGCAGTATAGATCCTTGTCCACTTCTTCTACGGCGGGTATGTATGGTCTCATTACCCCCTTTCGCTATTCTATTTTTGGGGTCGGCTCCGCCCCTGCCAGTCCCGGCAGGACATGCCGAGTTATCACCTACTTCCGGCGTAGGCCTACGTCCTCTCTTTTGGGGAAGGCTCCGCCCCTGCTAGTCCTGGCAGGATACGCCGAGTCCGCACGTCATCCTGGATCAGTGACGGGGCTCATGCCAAAGATTTACCATGCAAAATATTCCCATGTCGTTATTTAAATAAATCCTGTTCATAGTTATCGGCGATCGAGTCTTCATGGGAGAAATGTTAAGCTTGCTGGTAGTTCTACCATGAGGACTCAAATCACGCGCGGCTGGCCGCCAATCACAATCACCAGCTACCAATCACCTGCCTACACCTGCTCTATAAAGAGTCGTCTAACATATGTCTTTGCTGCTCAGGTCTTCGTTCGTCGCACCTCCATCCACCCCACCACCACCAGGTCGGCCTCAGTCTACTTGTCCAGGGGAAGGCTCCGCCCCTGCTAGTCCTGGCAGGATACGCCGAGTCCGCATGTCATCCTGGATCAGTGACGGGGCTCATGCCAAAGATTTACCATGCAAAATATTCCCATGTCGTTATTTAAATAAATCCTGTTCATACTTATCGGCGATCGAGTCTTCATGGGAGAATTTATATCCTAGATTATAATTGTTTTATCTTTAGTTGAACAGAACAATCCGTGTAAGAGTGTTGGCGAACATAATAATCTAAATAAACAAGAACCTGGATTCAGGGATTCAGCCTGTATCTGGGGAATGAGACAGACGAACAGCATAACACCCATGGAAACAAAGGTGTTTCCATGGTTTCAACCAAGCAAGCTAGAAACATACAGGGCTCACAACAAAACGGTCGAGAAAACACATTTTTACAGGGCTCACAACAAAATGGTCGAGTAAACACATTTTTACAGAGACTATCAACATCAAGAATACCACGAAGACAAAGTTCACCCAAGGGTACTTCAATCTCAAAAGCAACACGGCCAAGTCGGCGTCTGATTTGCCGTCTTCTTTTTCTTTCAGTTCATGCTATTCCTGAAAAGCTCGCCCAACGTTTACTCGTATCTGGCCTCTCTGTCGGTCAGTCTCCCTTTTCTCTTCTTCTGTTCCTCCGACATTGGGTTTCTCTGTCTATTTTTAGTCGGCTGATCTATGATGAATGTAACAATCCCTTACTACGTGTTTTGGGGTCTGTGCCGTAAAGCTGTTTGTTACTTCGCGAGACTCTGGACTCCCGCGAGAGTGGGCGGCGGGTCGCCGGCAGAAACTTGCATGTTCCCTTTCTCCGATGTGCTAAATGTATAAAAGAACCATCGCAATGACTCTTAACCTGTTATATTAAGATAAATCAAGCCAAGTTGCATCGTTTCCCTTTCACTCGTGTCTGGTCTCTTTTCTGGTCAAACTTCTTTTTATTCTTCTTTTGTTCCACCGACAGTCGCCTCTTGGGTCGATTGATCCATGATGAATGCAACAATTGCCTCGCAACTGGCTGTTTATATCTAGCCGGTGCCATGTTTGGGGGGATGTCTGTGCCGTAAAGCATTTTCGAAACTACAATCTGACTACATTTTCGAGGCGCGATTGGATACTTCCGCTGCGTCACATCCGGATTGTGTTGGTCCGAACAGAGCAAGTTGCATATTCGCTTTTTCCTTGGAGAAGCGACTTGGGGCAATGAAACACCCGCCAAACGACCCAGAAATGGTTGTAGAACGATCAGAACGACACTCAACCTGCATAATTAAGTTTATATTGGCTAAATTTTTTGCATAGTGGGCCTTTAACATCATTGTTCTCAGCCACTCCCTCTGTTCGCTGATTGGATGCGCAAAATTTGGACGGAAAAAACAATAGTTATGTTATTATAACTCTAGTTCTATGATTGTAGGCGTAGCCGTCTAGGCTTCGCCTTATGGGCTTGTCCCGTGCGCGCGCCTGCGCACGCTGAAAATTCAAACTATGCACCAATCAGCGTGGGCACCGCCCACATTTCCTCACGGTATCGTGTCTATATAACGCGGTGTATACCGTCGCTCATCCTCCACGCTTTTCTTTCAGCATTTGGAGGGTGCAGCAGGTGCGAAACTAGACGGCTACGCCTACAATCATAGAACTCGAGATATAAGAACATAACTATCGTTCTATTTCATGTAGGCTACGCCGTCTAGGCTTCGCCTTATGGGCTAAGGTGAAGCTGCGAGCGGAGCCCGATCAATGTACTCCTGCTGGACCCCAGTCAAAACGACCTAAGTCACCAGAGCACATTAAGACTCAAAAAAGCCAAGGAAGTGTAAAACACAACAGCTTAATAAAAAACGAATTCCTCCTAGATCAAGCACGGCAATGATCAAGGGAGAAAAAAGTGAGTCTGTAAAGACTCCGGCTCTGATCCGTGCTTCATCGAACCCATGAAAAGGAAAAGAAAAACCAGAGCAACACGGTTTCCATTAGGTCCGCTACCACCGGGGGCGGAGCTACGGATTCCGGCTCTCCAATAAGGGGTCTCTCTCGGCCGTTTCTGATTTGAAAGAAACGGCGGGAGTGCCACACTGGCAAACAAAACCACCTGACAATTGGCAAGCCAATAGAAAAGCCCCCTAGCCTGTTTTTCATTTGAAAAAAGGTGGGAGAGTAAGACTGGTGATCAAGTCCAACTCGCCAGCCGGCAAGAGGAAATCCAACCACGCCGCTTTAAAGAACATGTCTATATTCTCAAGCCGTAAAAGGGGTCCCGGTCTCCAGCACAGAGTTGCCGAGTGAGCCCCTGGACATGTCTAACATGTAAAAACGGACAAAAGGGCCGGGGGAAGACCAAGACACAGCTGCGCAGATGTCTTCCACCGAAACGCCCTTGAGTAGAGCCGTTGAAGCGGCCACGCTCCGTGTGGAGTGAGCTTTAACGCCCAACGGTGGTGCCAAGCCCTGCCGATAGTAGGCTAAGCAAACACCCTCACATACCCAGCGAGAAAACCGCTGCTTAGAGAGAGCGCGGCCCCTGCTAGCGTCAGTCTCTCCTGTCTGACCCGTTCCAGAAGAGGAAGAATCAGCTGGAGCGGGGGAAACGCATACAAGAGAGCCCGCGGCCAAGGTGTGTGTGCCAACACATCTACCCCCAACGGGGGAAGATCCCGAGGGCTGAGGGAGAACCACCACCTGCAATGCGTGTTCTCCCTGGACGCGAAGAGGTCCACCTGCGCTGTCCCGAACCTCTGCCAGATCAGTCTGGCAATGTCGGGATGTAACCGCCACTTGTTTCGGCGGGGACCGCCTCGAGACATGAGGTCCGCCCCAAAGTTCTGGGCGCCCGCGATATGCAGGGCTCTCAGACTGAGGAGATACTGATGAGCCCAAAGCCAGAGCTCGACCGCCTTTCGGTGTTGATGTACGCCGCCGCCGACACGCTGTCTGTCCTGATCAGAACGTGGCGGCCGCGCACTATGTGAAAGAAATGCAACAGCACTTTCCTCACAGCGTCGAGCTAAAGCACACATTTATGTGTGCTGTAGGGGGCGTGCGCCACTCGTCTCCGACCGAGTGAGAGAGGCACGTTCCTCCCCAACCCGTCCACGAGGCGTCCGTGAAGACCACTACGTAGGACGCCACCCTGCCCAGGGGAACACTCCTGAGAAGGGCGGAGGGTCTTTTCCAATATTCCAGGTCTGGCGACACCGAACGGGGAACGAGGAGCACCCTGAGCTTGTGTCGCCTGGGGTCCAACCGTTGGCGAGCAAACCACCGCTGGAGTCTGTGCATAAAAAGCAGACCCAGGGGGACCAAGGGGTGGGCAGCTGCCATCAGCCCTAACAGGCGCATGGTGGACAGCGCGGTCACGTTTCTGCGAACGCGAAAACGGGATAGCGCCGACAGGATGGCGTCTCGCCGAGGAGGCGAAAGCATCGCAGTCATGGTGGCTGAGTCTAGGCAAAGCCCGAAGTAGACTGTCTGCCGGCTGGGGAGCGGGGAGCTCTTCTCCCAGTTGATGGCAAAACCCAGGAAGGAGAGATGGTTTATCACCAACATGGTGTCCCTTCTCGCGGTCTCTTCTGAGTTGCTCAGAATAAGCAGGTCGTCTAGGTAGAAGAGAATCCTCTTTCCCTGACGCCTGAGCGGTTCCAGCACTTCGAGAAGGTGCACGGAGCCATGGAGTAGCCGAACGGCAGACAGAAACTTCCTGTGCGCCTGCCGAACAGGGACGTGGAAGTAAGCATCCTTGAGATCCAGGGATTTGAACCATCACCCTCTCTCACACACCGGAACAACGCTCCGACAGTGAGCATTCTGAACTTCCTCGTGGCAACGAATCTGTTGAACACGCGAAGATCCAGAATAAGTCTCTTTCCCCCTGACTTCTTGGAAACCAGGAAGTAGCAGGAATAAAACCCTAGGTGAGACTCGTGGGGGGGAACGACAGTGATCGCCCCCTTCACCAAGAGACGTGCCACCTCTGCTGCCAGAGCCGTGCTCGCAGCCGGGTCCCGTAGCGTGGTCTCCACTAGGGCTGCAACTAACGATTAGTTTAATAATCGATTAATCAGTCAATTATTTTTTCAATTAATCGATGAATCGGATAGAAAAAATAAAATAAAAAAATTGGAATTGCCGCATCTTTATTCAAAAACTGAACATTACTTCAAATTCACAGTGCAGACTGAAGTGTAAAAACACCAGGTTATTGCTCCAACGTCCCGGAACTATTAAAAGTAATATTAAATAATAAAAAGATTCAAAAAACATAACTGGGATAACACAAAAAAATAAACATACAATGTATGATATACTTTTATATGTATATAAGGGATGTCCATGGTTAACCGGTCAAACCTATTGATACCATTTTCCAGACTCCTTGAAATAGAACTTGTAATATTGCTTTAATTGCTGATAAGATGATGATAGTTCAAGATAGGACATTAAACAGGTCATAATTCTATCTTTACTATCTATTTTTTATTACTGGGAAAACAAGTTTTCACCAAAATCAAAAAAAAATATTTTTTTTACTGCTGCTTTTGAACGCATCAATCATATTACTGAGCCGACCTGAACACATCACATTTGACACTGTTTGTGACCATTGGTTAGTTGTTTTTTTTAAGCTAACTAGCTCTATATCCTGCCGATTTTAACATGGATTTAAAAACTGCATTACTATTTTTGACTGACGGGACTTTCTACACCGTCCGGTTGTGTGATTACTACCGCTGCTTTGAATGACTGTTGATGCACGCGGTGCCGACTCCGAGCCCGTCTGCACAACGTCTGCAGCAGCAGCAGCCGACAGAGTTTTCGGTTGGACTTGACGGATACTGAGTTTAAGGAGTTTTTTTTAACCCAAAGACAGTGGAGGTACAACACTTTTATGTAGGCCTACAGTCCAGTTTTAAGATATGACCAAAATACAAGCTGTGGTCGCTCACACTAAAGCTCGCTGTGGGCGTGCATGAACTGTGAAACAACCTGTCGGCGGCTGGCTGTAAACAGTGCTGCGCCTATGAGTAACTTATTAATCGCGCGACACAACGAATCGACGACCAAATTCGTTGCCAACGCATTAAGTAATCGATTTTTATCGATTTTATCGATTCGTTGTTGCAGCCCTAGTCTCCACCAACCCCATAAAGGGTGGGGGACGACGCTTGAACTGTATGGGATGGCCCCATCTCAGCGTGGTGTCCACGATGGCTAGAACGCACCGCTCTTGCCAACACGCATAGCGGTCGGAGAGAGGGCGAGCCAACAGCTGAGGAAGACTGTCCAGGAATAACCCATATTCCTCGGCCCCTACCGCCTCCACACTGCGTGTGAACCAAGGGGGGCTTCCCATGAAAGGGAGGAGGCTCAGCGAGCGTAGGAGACGTACCAGAACCAGCCGCTGTAAAAACAACGAGCTGTCTAGACGTCGCGCTCGTGCCCGCTGAACAGGGAGCGAGCCGTCCGGCCACCGCACCTGTGCGCATGCGCTGTCCGCAGGCTGTAGCCACAGCTCGCGGACCCGTCTCCTCACCTCCCACAAACTGTTGAAGGGAGGTAGAGGGGATAATGTGGGGAACCAGGAGACCGGTACAAGCGGCCGTATCCACGGGCTCGTGCAACGAGTCTCTGATCCGTCCACGAGGCTCCAAGGGACGCCGCTTCTTAGAAGCAGGTGAGCCAGAGGCCATGTGAACACGCCGTCCGACCGCCACCCTACAGCCACCGGGCTGAGGTGGGGAAAGAGGCAACATGGAGGAACGCACCACAAGCGTAGGACGCAGGTGGCCTAAGGAATATCGCTCTTTAGGTACCATGTACTGCCATTCGGCCGAACGGTCTTTACTTTTTTCTTTATTGGAAGGAAAAAGTAGGAGCAAGCTTCCAGAACTTCCCGGTCCGTGGCGCTGCTCTACCCGTCTGCGGCGGCGGCGGCTGCGGCACCGGGGCTGGAGTCGGTGCTTCCTCCCGGCCTGCTGATGGGAGGAGCCCGTGAGAATCGCCCCGAACCGGGAACGATTCTCACGGACAGACTGCTGGTGCGCGAGAACCTCGGAGAACCGGGGACCAAATAGGCCATCCGGCGCTAATGGACCCTGTACCAGGCTGGCCCGCTCCCGTTCCGGGACCGCAGTGTGGGAGAGCCATATGACCCTCTGTATCATGGTTGCCCACGCCATATGTCGGCCGGCCGAAACGGCTATCGGCTGGCGTAGCTGGAGGATGGCGCTGGAAAAGCGGGAAACCGCCAGCCATCTCGCGGCTTCCTCCGGGCCGTAGGCCTCCCTGTCAGCCGACAAGGAGACCATGGCGTCGTCGGCGTCGATGACGCCATCGTCGTAGTCAGGGCTGGCCCTGAACAGGTCGATGGCGTCTGCCAGGGCCACCGCAGGGGAGAAGAAGAGATGCTTGGAGAGGATCCCCTCTTAGGCAGCTCCCGGCAGGCAACACAGGAGACGGAGGGCGCCATAGCAGCCGCGGCGTGGTCGGCACCGAGGCACCGAAAACACGCCACGTGCCCGTCACCCGGTGCCAGGGAGGCGGGACAGGAGGCGCATAGGAGTCCTGAGAAGGACCTAGCCCCAGGAGCGCTCTCAGGTGGCCCTGAAAAGGGCCGTTTGTCCGCGGCCTCGCCCGAGCCGCTGCCACCGGCTTGGGAGATCCGTTTTTTTCTGCTGAAGTCATCTTCTTCTAATAGTCTCAATTCTTAGCTGATAGCACAAGTGCTGAAAGAAAAGGGAGGATGAGCGACGGTATACACCGCGTTATATAGACACGATACCGTGGGGAAATGTCGGCGGTGCCCACGCTGATTGTTCCATTGTTTGAATTTTCACGGGACAAGCCCATAAGGCAAAGCCTGGACGGCGTAGCCTACATGAAATAGAACCTGCGAATATACCAATAGGTCCATGGAATATCCCGCAAACCCAGACGTAGGACTGAAGGGGATGAAAAATTATTAGAAATACGTCTGAGCAGCAATTTAATCAATACCAGCGTCCAAGGGTTAGGTTTCCGAACTTCAGTATTTTGATATCAGGAATATTAATAGTTTTTTATTGACATTTTAGATTGTTTTCAGCGAGATACTATGGTGTCTATTGTTCACTCAATTTTCTGATGTAAACATTGCTTTTACTGCACTAGAAACAATGTCATTGTTATCTATAAATACAAATAATTTCTTATAGTGTTCTGAAAGAACAAGCAAAGCAGGAATATTGCAGTGGTAGAGTACAGGAAAGCACAAGTGAGGGACATAGAGGCTACATTTGTTCATTCATAAATCCATAAAATACAGTTCTGTTGATGCACTGGAATATAAAAATATATAACCCACACCAAACAGTAGGAGGTCATCCCCTTTGATACTACCCGTCTGCGGCGGCGGCGGCTGCGGCTGCGGCACCGGGGCTGGAGTCGGTGCTTCCTCCCGGCCTGCTGGTGGGAGGAGCCCGTGAGAATCGCCCCGAACCGGGAACGATTCTCACGGACAGACTGCTGGTGCGCGAGAACTTCGGAGAACCGGGGACCAAATAGGCCATCCGGCGCTAATGGACCCTGTACCAGGCTGGCCCGCTCCCGTTCCGGGACCGGGCCAGCCTGGTACAGGGTCCAAACAGGATGACCTCCACATCCCCTTTGACTATAAAACTATATTTCATATAAATAACAAACCCGCCCTCTCCTCAGCTCCTCGGCCAAGTCTTTTTTTGCCTGATTGACTGTTCTCCACCAAGTATGCGGGTAATCGTCTATTGAGAGCCTATTTCCTTATCAGCGTCAGCCACACTGTCTGAAGGCCTTATCACAAGGAGCCAGATCATCGCGCAGACCCTCAGTCTGCAGCGCAGGGGCCCGGGAAAAAAAGACATTGGGGAGTTGGCTGCCAAACGATAGGCTCTGAGCTCTTTATCCCCTTAAAGCCAATTCACACTGTGGATGTTTGAATATTTCAGCTCAACCCCTGCCCTCAACAAACCCCCACCACCACAAGTCAACGCACACACACACCCGCCCCCTGCCTCTGTCCCTCTCTTCTTTTCACACTCTCTCCCCACAGTGCAGCCGTTTGTTTATCTGTTCCCAGCCTTGATCGACTCAGAGGCTGGACGTCTTGGGTGGGTGGGGGTGTGCAGGTGCAGAAGAGAAGGAGGAGGGGGAGAAGGAGGAGGAGGGGGTCAGCTTCCATTGTGGTGCTGGACAGCACCCTCTCTCTGGAGCACCCTCTGAGGGGACTCATGGGGCGACTGGCGGAGGCCCACAGACAACTGCACACACTAATCTGATTATGCAAATGACTACTTCAAAAAGCAACATGGTGTAACCCTTTATTCCACGGTGAAAGGAGAGGGCGGGAGAGGGAGGGCCAGGGGAATGAGAGAGAGAGAGAGAGAGAGAGAGAGAGAGAGAGAGAGAGAGAGAGAGAGAGAGAGAGAGAGAGAGAGAGAGAGAGTGTTCTACACAATGTGTTAATTTCCTCATGGTGTGCAGAATAAACCTGAGGCAGACACAGTGACATGTTGATTGTCAGATCGCAATATTATCCCAAGGAATAGTTACCATCCTATTTTTACTTCCTACTTATTTATTTCTAACAGTTAAAGGGGAGTGTTAGCAGAGTCACACTCTCACGGCAGAATAATAATGCTAATACATTTCTCTCTTTAGCCGTACTGGCGTAGTTTATTTGTGAAACGCGAACAGACGCACGCTCTCCTAGAGCCAAATGCAGAGAGAGGGAAATGTCTGTGACATTCCCTTATATGGTCACAGACAAGGCGCAACAGCGCCTCCTTTTGGTTCTGAACGTGTAACTACAGTTACATGCAATCATACATATATCAACAGTATGGACCAGGGGTCTCATTTATAACCGTTGCGTACGCACAAAACGGGGCTTAAATTGGCGTACGTGACTTTCCACGCCAAGGTTGTGATCTATAAAAAACAAACTTGACGGGAGAATGTGCGCAGACCTAAGCAAACTCTGACCCATGCGTACGCATGGTTTGGAGGAAAAGGAGAATTGGCGACACAGACGGTGTGGTGGTGAACTGAAGTCAGACAGAAGAATTGTAGAGTGAGAAGAACTATGGCGACACATTAGTGCCATAATTCACTAATGTGATAAAAGATGCATTCGGGCGTATTATATTATTCCACACGCGTAGATATTAACCGCGAGCGCGCAAATGATCTCTGTGCGCGCAAAACAGCCTCTTGCGCGCGCAAATTACCTCAGCGCGCGCAAAACAGCCTCTCGCGAGAGTGACTCGCTCTGAATTGTACAGTAAATGGCTGAAACGATAGTTACTTATTGTAACTCTAGATTCTATGAGTATAGGCGCAGCCTTTTAAGGCTATCGCTATTGGGTTATCCCTAGGCGTGAGCCGTAGCACTGAAAAATGTGTAATCCCCGACCACCAACAGCGTGGGCCTCAATTACGTCCGCGTGCGGCGTGCCTCAACGACGTCCGCATTTCGCAGATATAGTCGGGCGCCGGCGGACGTTCAGCTTTTCTTCAGCTATTTAAAGGACAATGAGGCTGACACTTAAAAGGCTGCGCCTATACTCATAGAATCTGGAGTTACAATACGTAACTATCGTTTCAGCCATTTACTGTACAATTCAGAATTGAATGAGAGGAGGGCTGAGGAGGGCTGTCAATCAAATATCGCACTTCAGAAACGGCCAATCATAGGAAAGCCCGCCCTGCCTTGGTTCCCTCCCCCATAGTGCCAAAATTTAATTCGAGCGAGAGCGTAAAAACATCTTTCGCGAGAGGTTTTGCGCGCGCTGAGGTAATTTGCGCGCGCGAGAGGCTGTTTTGCGCGCGCTGAGCTAATTTGCGCGCGCGAGAGGCTGTTTTGCGTGCGCAGAGATCATTTGCGCGCTCGCAGTTAATATCTACGCGTGTGGAATAATATAATACGCCCGAATGCATCTTTTATCACATTAGTGAATGATGGCACTAATGTGTCGCCATAAAGAACGATTATGTTTTATCATCGCCCTTCATAAATTTAATTTCAACCCATATCATGTGTTAAATCTATGTAATCAGAATAATTTAAGTCAACTGCGTTATTTCTCAGTTATAACTCCAGAAACATCTCCTTAGAATAGAAATGAAAGAAAAAAATGTGTGGCAGTAAAGTGACAGGATCATTCCATAGACCAAAATCTTTCCATATAACTAATTTAATTTAGGAGGATAGTCATTGCACAGCTGTAATCAAGTATTCTCATTATATATATATATATATATATATATATATATGATTTTATTCAGGACACATGAAGATCCATAGTACAATGTATAAAAATAGACTCAATACAAAAACAACAATAAAACACAACACATAAAATAAGAGATCAGCATACAACACTTGCAGTATACAAACATGCCCTCCAATGTCTCCAGAGTGTGGAGGAGAACCTGACAGAGCTGAGCCCAGGCTTGACCAAAGCCTGAATAATACTGTTTTCAGATGCCGTCAACCTACACATAAAACGATACATCAAATTCCTAATTAAAGCATGACAGGTAGGCACACCAACATTTACAAACATTTGACTAGCACTAGACCATCTCGGTATTCTGAGAAGCATCCGCATTCCGTCATTATAAGCCACAGTTAGTTTTTTCATATTGCTTTTTCTGTAAACACGCCACAAATGGGCAGTATATAGTGGGGTACAGAATGCTCTAAATAGCGCGACCTTTACAGCAGTTGAACACATGTTAAATTTACGTGCAAGCATATTGGCTTGACCATACATCTTACGGCATTGTCTGTTGATGTCTTTATCATCTGACAAATCATCAACAAAATGGTGGCCTAAATACTTCACATCATCACACACTTTAAGAGCAGTACCAGATAAAAAGAAATCAGGAAATACCAATTTCCTGTCTTCTTTGCTTCTGACAATCATAATATTGCTTTTATTTGCATTATATCGAATGTCAAACTCCACACTGTATTGGGAACAAACCTTCAAAAGTTGTTGTAAGCCAGCACTATATGGGCAAAATATGACTAAATCATCTGCATACATAAGGTGATTAATGAGACTATTGCCAATCACACATCCTGTATTGCATGCATTCAACTGCTGTGACAATTCATCCATATACACATTAAAAAGAAAAGGAGACAGGATTCCACCTTGGCGTACACCGTTACCAAAATAGAAAGGTTCTGACACAGAATCCCCCCATTTCACCTGCATAGACTGATGAGCGTACCAGTAGACTAAGATTCTAATAATGACTTTAGGCACTCCTCTATGATGCAGCTTATGCCTTGGAAGCATCTATAAAACACGTAAAGATAGTGGAATGCAAGCTATTATAACGGTCAAAAATTTCCTTTAAGGCAAATATACACATATCAGTACCATGTTTACGTTTAAAACCGAATTGGTTATCTGTGGTAAGAATATACTTTTCCAACCTGCTGAGGAGGATTTTCTCCAAGACTTTGGAAACAATGCTGGCTAAAGCTATGGGCCTATAATTGTCTATGCTGTTAATTTTGCCAGCTTTGTCCTTAAGAACCGGCACTAATAGTACTGGTAAAATGGCATCTGGCAGAGACCCATGGCCTAAGAATCCTGTCATACATATAGCAAGCAGAGTAATGAGTTTCCTGCTAGCATATTTTAGATGCTCAGCAGTTATTTTGTCAGCACCACAAGCTTTGTTGTCATCTAAACCCAATACTGCAGATTGTATCTCTTCTGAATTGATAACCACATTTTCATTATTAAGAACATATCCGACCTCATAATTATTCCTCCCATGACAGTTAAACAACTCACTATAGTGTTGTCGCCACGTCTGACAGATAGCATCTGATCCACTGGCTCCCTCAATATCTGTAGGTAAGGGCAATTTACTACTTTTCATGGCTCTAATCTCTTTCCAGAAATCATTATAGTTTTTATATTGTAACTTACATGCCAGAGACTCAGACCTCAGCGAGTTCTCATTCCTTTTGATGTATCGAAGTGCATATTTAAAATGTGCATTTGCACGTTTCTTCTGTTCAAATAAAGGTCCCTGTCTGTCTCTACCAGACACTATCCAGGCTTTAAATGCCCTCCTAGCTTCGGCATGAAGCCCTGCCACATGCTCATTCCATCCGGGCTTGATATACTGAAGCCCACACTGGAATTTATAAAAAGGCCTACAGGCAGCATGAAGTGATTTCACAATTAAATCATATAAAACACATAAGTCATTAATATGTTGTGAATTTTTACAGTTAATATCACAACATTGTATGGCATCTTTAGGCAATGAAATGTTTCCCAGCAACCTATCAGTCTTAATAAAATAATTCTGGACATCTTCTTCAGTTAGCTTAGACCAATCCAGTCTTCCTGTGTTGATGCTACTAGCCACAGTAGACAAAGCGGGTAGCTTCTCAACATTCACAGACAAAGAAAATGGTATATGATCAAAGAAAATGGTATATGATATAGCCTAGTTATATCCTAGTTTTGCATATTTATACATTGTATCCTATTTTCATATTTCATGTGGCATCTGTATTTTTATGTAGGCTAAAGCATCTGTATTTTAAATTTAGCTTATATCTTCTTTTTACAATTTACCTTTTGCTGAGGTGGTCGCTGTATTACTGTATAGGCAGTCTGTATTTGTGTAAGAGTTATTTGTATTGTGTAACCTGCTGGATTATGAAAGTTAGTTTGGGGTCAATAAAGTCTGCCTGCCTGCCTGCCTGCCTGCCTGCCTGCCTGCCTGCCTGCCTGCCTGCCTGCCTGCCTGCCTGCCTGCCTGCCTGCCTGCCTGCCTGCCTGCCTGCCTGCCTGCCTGCCTGCCTGCCTGCCTGCCTGCCTGCCTGCCTGCCTGCCTGCCTGCCTGCCTGCCTGCCTGCCTGCCTGCCTGCCTGCCTGCCTGCCTGCCTGCCTGCCTGCCTGCCTGCCTGCCTGCCTGCCTGCCTGCCTGCCTGCCTGCCTGCCTGCCTGCCTGCCTGCCTGCCTGCCTGCCTGCCTGCCTGCCTGCCTGCCTGCCTGCCTGCCTGCCTGCCTGCCTGCCTGCCTGCCTGCCTGCCTGCCTGCCTGCCTGCCTGCCTGCCTGCCTGCCTGCCTGCCTGCCTGCCTGCCTGCCTGCCTGCCTGCCTGCCTGCCTGCCTGCCTGCCTGCCTGCCTGCCTGCCTGCCTGCCTGCCTGCCTGCCTGCCTGCCTGCCTGCCTGCCTGCCTGCCTGCCTGCCTGCCTGCCTGCCTGCCTGCCTGCCTGCCTGCCTGCCTGCCTGCCTGCCTGCCTGCCTGCCTGCCTGCCTGCCTGTAAATGCCGTGAAAAATGTATGCACGGTGCGTTCAGGATTAGGACTGATAGCATATGTCGGCCTAGGCCTAATCAATCGTGTTTTAACATTTGAAGCATTCAGTCTATTATTTCCGTAGGCTACTCTGCTGTTGGCCTTGATGGGGAGATATTTTTTTGCTGCCATGCACAAGTAGTTGAATCCATAGGTGTCGATTACGGGGGGCACTATTTGAAATACGAATTTTGTCCCCACCACTTTTAAAAATGTGCAAACCAATTGCGACTGAAGAATCCCCATATACTCCGTTGGAACACACAAGACCGGAACCCATAGCAACACCGGTAAACAAACCCCGACTCCCGAGAAGCCCAATCCCTATGAGCTCCCCGCGCTACGGCCATCCGGAGGCGCACAGAGCTTTTGGCCGTAATATTATATATACAATTATATTATATTATATACTATTATATATAGAGCTCCGAGAGTCGCAAACGGCAACAATCACTTTCTCCTCCATGCTGCAGTTCACCCCGGACTGCACTGCACTGAGTTTGACGGTTGAACGCTGATTGGCTGTTACGCGCATGCGCAGGCCACATCCCACTTCTGACACCAATGTGGCGAGCAGCGCGGGAAAGACGGGAGCCCAGGTTTAAATGGCGGCGCAACTCTCGTGCCTCAGTACACCGCACGACCCCGAGAGCTGCCTTTATTCAAACACACACTTAACAGAAAACACGGCACATCTGACCAACACACACAACACTCTCACTAATGGTCCCGATCACACTACACATCACAATTAACACACAAACAATAAAGAACCCAAACCCGTTAACCCCACTTAACCTAATGACACAACAAGTAGGTAGAAGAGAATCCTCTTTCCCTGACGCCTGAGCGGTTCCAACGCCGTCTCCACACACTTCGAGAAGGTGCGCGGAGCCAGGGAATAGCCAAACGGCAGACACTGGTACTCGTACGCCATCCCCGTAAAGGCAAAGCGGAAAAACTTCCTGTGCGCCTGCCGAACAGGGACGTGGAAGTAAGCATCCGTGAGATCCAGGGATGTGAACCAATCGCCCTCTCTCACACACCGGAACAACGCTCCGACAGTGAGCATTCTGAACTTCCTCGTGGCAACGAGTCTGTTGAACACGCGAAGATCCAGAATAGGTCTCTTTTTCCCCTGACTTCTTGGAAACCAGGAAGTAGCGGGAATAAAACCCTAGGTGAGACTCGTGGGGGGGAACGACAGTGATCGCCCCCTTTACCAAGAGACGTGCCACCTCTGCTGCCAGAGCCGTGCTCGCAGCCGGGTCCCGTAGCGTGGTCTCCACCAACCCCATAAAGGGTGGGGGATGACGCTTGAACTGTATGGGATGGCCCCATCTCAACGTGGTGTCCAACCACGATGGCAGAACGCACCGCTCTTGCCAACACGCATAGCGGTCAGAGAGAGGGCGAGCCGACAGCTGAGGAAGACCGTCCAGGAATAACCCGTATTCCTCTGCCCCTACCGCCTCCACACTGCGTGTGAACCAAGGGGGGCTTCCCATGATAGGGAGGAGGCTCAGCGAGCGTAGGAGACGTACCAGAACCAGCCGCTGTAAAAACAACGAGCTGTCTAGACGTCGCGCTCGTGCCCGCTGAACAGGGAGCGAGCCGTCCGGCCGCCGCACCTGTGCGCATGCGCTGTCCGCAGGCTGTAGCCACAGCGCGCGGACCCGTCTCCTCACCTCCCACAAACTGTTGAAGGGAGGTAGAGGGGATAATGTGGGGAACCAGGAGACCGGTACAAGCGGTAGGACGCAGGTGGCCTGAGGAATATCGCTCTTTAGGTACCATGTACTGCCGTTCGGCTGAACGGTCTTTACTTTTTTCTTTAATAGGGAAAGAAAAAGTAGGAGCAAGCTTCCGGAACTTCCCGGTCCGTGGCGCTGCTCTCCCCGTCTGCGGCGGCTGCTGCTGCTGCTGCACCGGGGCTGGAGTCGGAGGCGGCCCCCTGGAACACTGGGACCGGCCTGGACCCCGCTTCCTCCCAGCCTGCTGGCGGGAAGAGCCCGTGAGAATCGCCCCGAACCGGGAACGATTCTCACGGAGCGCACAGCTGGTGCGCGAGCACCTCGGAGAACCGGGGACCAAATAGGCCATCCGGCGCTAGTGGACCCTGGACGAGGCTGGCTCGCTCTCGTTCCGGCACCGCAGTGTGGGAGAGCCATATGATCCTTTGAATCATGGTAGCCCACGCCATATGCCGGCCGGCCGAAACGGCTATCGGCTGGCATAGCTGGAGGATGGCGCTGGAAAAGCGGGAAACCGCCAGCCATCTCGCGGCTTCCTCCGGGCCGTAGGCCTCCCTGTCAGCCGACAAGGAGACCATGGTAGAGGAGAGCAGGGCGATGTTGTTGTTGACCGCCGCCGCGGATTGAGAGGCACAAACGAACACCCTGTCCGTTAGGCCGACAATCTGCTTCTGGAGGCGGTCGGGGGGCAGTGGCTTTTCGTTAGGGTGCCATCCGGCGCCCGGACAGAGAAGCGCTGCCCGGGAGGATACTCAGGCGAGGGATCCCCCTCGCCTGAGTATCATCCCACCCCTCCACGTTGGTGAAATCCGTGTAGGATCTTACCGGAGGCTTGAAGGTTCCCCACCTGCAGCAGTAAACAAGTGCGGCGCAGGCGGGAACAAGGGGCACTGGGTAACCCGCCGGGAAGAAGATGGGGTGCGAAAGCACTCGCCCTGCATATCGTCAAAAACAGGTCGATGGCGTCAGCCAGTTCTACCGCAGGGGAAAAGAAGAGATGCCTGGAGAGGATCCCCTCTTCAGGCAGCTCCCGGCAGGCAACACAGGAGACATGGGCCGCCATAGCAGCCGCGGCGTGGTCGGCGCCGAGGCACCGAAAGCACGCCAAGTGCCCGTCACCCGGTGCCAGGGAGGCGGGACAGGAGGCGCATAGGAGTCCTGAAAAGGACCTAGCTCCAGGAGCGCTCTCAGGTGGCCCTGAAGAGGGCCGTTTGTCCGCGGCCTCGCCCGAGCCGCTGCCACCGGCTTGGGAGATCCGTGTTGAAGTTTTCATCTTATTAATAGTAGTTCTCAATTTCTCGCTGATAAACACAAGTGCTGAAAGAAAAGGGAGGATGAGCGACGGTATACACCGCATTATATAGACACGATACCGTGGGGAAATGTGGGCGGTGCCCACGCTGATAGGTGCATAGCTAACCTAGATAGATAACCTTGCATCACTAGGGAATCGAACCCCCAATCATCAGTCTTTAAACGTTGGTCGTTGGTAACTGTAAACAAAGAGATTGCATTTTGTTTAACTGCTAACTAACAAACGGGTTTATGAGTTCACTGAACAAAGATTATGGAAATAAAAGACCACTTTTCCATCAGAAAAATCATCAGAATCGTTATTACCAACCCATAGACACTAAAAGCTAAAACCTTTCTCACATGCACACCCATCGCGAGTGACGGCTACACGCACACATGCACACCCATAGCGAGTGACGTAGGACGTAAAGTCCCGCCGGGGCTACTTGCATAAGCACTTCCTGATTCGCCGTAATACAGGCCGTTTCTCAATTCGCGTACTTGTGCGTGCTCGTGTGCTCGTGGACTCGTGAAACGTCATCAGTCGTTGCCCGAGCACTGTTCCAATTCGAAGCATGCATCAAGCGAGTACTGTCGTAAAACCCGGAAGTGTTCTTGATGCGTGCTCGATCTCGCCGTTTCACCGAGTATGCATCGGAGGTGGCTCGTGTGTGCTTGCAACCGCTATAAATCCCAGGATGCATTTCGCACTCGCAGCAGTACGATGGCGGACAATATGGAGAAGACGCACAACTGTAGCTTAAGTTACTCTTAACTTATATATTTATAGAATACAGTATATAATATAATAATAATAATAATATAAGATAATATATAAATATATATACATATGAAGTCGTGCGTGTATAGCTCATACACATGACAGGACACGCATATCTTTTCAATTTTTATTCATTCAGAATATTTACATACTATTTGAAAATGAAAGAGGCTGGGATTTTGTTTTATATCATTTGTTCATATTGTTCAGTAGTGTGCTTGCAAGTCATCGAGTCCGTAGTACGCGTGCTAGGAATTGAGAAACGGCCGATGTCTATGGGTGAAACGGCGAGATCGAGCACGCATCAAGAACACTTCCGGGTTTTACGACAGTACTCGCTTGATGCGTGCTTCGAATTGGAACAGTGCTCGGGCAACGACTGATTCGCAACGACGTTTCACGAGTCCACGAGCACACGAGCACGCACAAGTACGGGCCGTTTCTCAATTCCTAGCACGCGTACTACGGACTCGATGACTTGCAAGCACGTACTTGGCAAGTCTGTACTTCAAGCACACATACTTGCGAGCACGCGAGTACGTACCTGCGATTGGAACAGCAGCGGACTCGATGACGTCACCACCTCTGCTCGTCCGTTAACTGTGCTACGGCCTCATTTAGGCATATACTACTGAACAATATCAACAAATGATATAAAACAAAATCCCAGCCTCTTTCATTTTCAAATAGTATGTAAATATTCTGAATGAATAAAAATTGAAAAGATATGCGTGTCCTGTCATGTGTATAAGCTATACACACACGACTTTATATATATTTATATATTATCTTATATTATTATATAATATAAATATATATATAAGTTAAGAGTAACTTAAGCTACAGTTGTGCGTCTTCTCCATATTGTCCGCCATCGTACTGCTGCGAGTGCGAAATGCATCCAGGGATTTATAGCGATTGCAAGCACACACGAGCCACCTCCGATGCATGCTTGGTGAAACGGCGAGATCGAGCACGCATCAAGAACACTTCCGGGTTTTACGACAGTACCAGCCCGTCTACGAATATTAGACATCTCGCTTGATGCGTGCTTCAAATTGGAACAGTGCTCGGGCAACGACTGATGACGTTTCACGAGTCCACGAGCACACGAGCCCGCACAAGTACGCGAATTGAGAAACGGCTTGAGAAACGGCCCCTGTGTTTTCAAGAGCTTCCGACAATAAACATCACTGATTTACATCGATTATGTAGGGAAACGAAAACTCCGACCAGCAATTTGGAGAAGGGGTTTAGGCTGTATGCTGTGACCTATATTCACAGCTACGAAGGTAAGAAAACTACGTCTAACAGACGCTAGCTACTGTCAAAGTCTAGTCTTTTCAGTTAACTGTCACTTTCTAACGTGTATTACGACGCAGAAACAGCAAATTCCAACATGATTTCTTAACCAGTGTTTTATATCAGCCTTGATGTTTGCCTGTTGTGTTGAGTAATAATAGTTTAATTTATAGCCACGGTTTTGCGTACATAAAAGTAACATTACTTAGCTACCTAACGTTTCTTTCCATGTAGTAACATGTTATATATGTGATGATGGAGTAACCCAGTACAATTGAAGCTTAATGTATTTGTATGTGCTATTTCATTCAGTGTCCAATAAAGACAAGCTGACAGTGCAGGTCAGCGTGAGAGCCTTGTGCTACAGGTCGATGAGGAAGAGCGAGGCACCACAGTTTGAGTCTAGGCAGGAAGCTGTGTTCATCCCTGTTCAGTGGTGTTTGTTCGGTTAAGCAGTAGCTAAGTGTAGAGTACAGACTACAGTACAGTAAAGACTACAACTTTTCAATATTCAACTTATTTATTGTCGTTTGCACAGCAGAAGTACAGGTACATTGGAATAATTGTGTGATTCTTGGAGTCCGCTTTAAAAAAAAACATCTTTATTTTAAGAGGGAGAGAATATAACAGTAAGCATTCAGGATGGTAGGCTTTTTCTAGCACAGTTGCAGTACTTACCTTCATAAGAACCAAGTTGTTTTCTACACCCATGATGCTGAGGTTATATTTTTAATGATTTACCTTTTTCTCTTAGATCAAGCTTTGTGATTCATCACCAGTGATGAAAAAAGAAAGAGTTAGGCCCAATCTCAATACTTCCCCTTACCCCTTATCTTCCCCCTTACCCTTGAAGTTGCGTGTTCATGTGAGAGCTAGTGGTGTCTCAATACCCAATTTGATCAAGATTAAGGGATAAGATTGAGTGCTATGTACCCCTTATTTTTAAGATGATTTGAGAGCTCACTTGCTCCTCCAAGGGCTATCCCAGAGCACATAGCGAAACCGGGAATTTTAAAAAAAACATGGCTGCTTGAAGCGAGGAATATTTTACAGCTATCTACACAACTTTTTATATGTTTATAATGACTCGGTTTGATCTGAAATGTGCTACACGAACGATGCATAGTATTGTAGGTCTTAACTGAAGCTTTCAAACGGTAGTTTTAGGATACAATTAGCGCGTATACCACCGGCACTCCATTGGCTTATATGGTAGCTTGCCAGCTAGATGGCCTGCAGCGGATTCGAATTGTATCCGAATCCGTTCGGTTCGTTTATCACAGTTCGGAGCATTCTGGAGATCCGCGGATTTCGGTTTCATGAAGGCATTGCCTTATGTAGCGTATTTTGCCTACTGTAGCCTACGTCCGATACAAGGGTGTTTAGGACCCAGCGGAATGCATTCTCTCCAGTGCTGCCCGAGCCAATGAGACTTTTCCCGCCCCTCCCTTCAGCCTGTCAGCGTTCAAAACAAACTGGGCTTTAAACTTCGTTGCGCTCGTCGCCAGAGTTCTAAGCCTCGTCGGCCGTTAACCCTTACATGTTACACTCAGTGCACCATGTTTTCAAATGCATTTAGGGGAACATTTATTGCACAAAAAAGCCTTGCAAGTTGTCTGATTGCAGTCAATTAACACATTGCAAATAGACTGTGGGTCTCATTCATTTTTGTGTTTCTCCCCCAAACCCTCCGTCAAAAAAAAGTCTGCCTTTTTACTATCACGGACATGATCCTAATCCGAACCGTATCCGAAACCGAGGCCCAAAACGGTTATCTGAACCGAACCGTGGACACACTGATCCGTTTCACCACTATGCTACACACACCCTCAACTCTTCAACGATGGCGGCAGCATCTAAGATATATATATATATCGCTCTTCTTCTCTGGCTTTTATTGGCGTTTCGGCGCTCTGGTGACGGGGCAGCCAGCTGGCGACGATGAATGATGACGTACCCGAAACCGAGTGGCGTCTCATTTCATAGGGGAAAGATCTCAGCCCTTGGCCCTTACACTTGCAAGTGCTAGGGTTAAGACAAAGACAAAGACAAAGCAAAAGGGGCAAGGGGAAGAATCGAGATTCGGCCTTAATCTATGGGCTGGGCAGCTGATTTGGCTCTGGAGACACGGACCATCTTGTAGAGACAAGGCTCAATCAAAGACCAAAAAAGCCATCAGGTGGTTGTAGCTGGCAAATCTATTCACAAAATACATCACATAAAAAATGTCAATTAAAAGTGTACATCAAAAGTATACATTGTTACCAAAATAATGTCAACAGTAACTACTAAGATTTTATCGTATATATATGCATGTGTATTGTGTAGCCTCTTTGGGTGCAGTTCAATAACTACCCCAACTTCCTGTAAGACGACCTGATGTGTCTGGATATCCAATGCCCTAATGTGGTCTCTTTCTTTTTAGAGTATTGTTCCTGTCCGGGCCATATCTTTGGGAGGCGCGGTTTTTACTATCACGGACATGATCCTAATCCGAACCGTATCCGAAACCGAGGCCCAAAACGGTTATCTGAACCGAACCGTGGACACACTGATCCGTTTCACCACTATGCTACACACACCCTCAACTCTTCAACGATGGCGGCAGCATCTAAGATATATATATATATCGCTCTTCTTCTCTGGCTTTTATTGGCGTTTCGGCGCTCTGGTGACGGGGCAGCCAGCTGGCGACGATGAATGATGACGTACCCGAAACCGAGTGGCGTCTCATTTCATAGGGGAAAGATCTCAGCCCTTGGCCCTTACACTTGCAAGTGCTAGGGTTAAGACAAAGACAAAGACAAAGCAAAAGGGGCAAGGGGAAGAATCGAGATTCGGCCTTAATCTATGGGCTGGGCAGCTGATTTGGCTCTGGAGACACGGACCATCTTGTAGAGACAAGGCTCAATCAAAGACCAAAAAAGCCATCAGGTGGTTGTAGCTGGCAAATCTATTCACAAAATACATCACATAAAAAATGTCAATTAAAAGTGTACATCAAAAGTATACATTGTTACCAAAATAATGTCAACAGTAACTACTAAGATTTTATCGTATATATATGCATGTGTATTGTGTAGCCTCTTTGGGTGCAGTTCAATAACTACCCCAACTTCCTGTAAGACGACCTGATGTGTCTGGATATCCAATGCCCTAATGTGGTCTCTTTCTTTTTAGAGTATTGTTCCTGTCCGGGCCATATCTTTGGGAGGCGCGGTTTGGTGGTTTGCCGTGTGTACTTGCATGCAGATAAGTAGGGTGTTATCAATTCATACATTTTCCAATTGTTTATTAATAGTATTTTTGTTCTAGGACCAGCATTGGTGGAGTTGGAGACGGTCACATTCTGGCGCTGTCGCTTCAGTGCTCCTATTTTCATCTCATAGAATAACATGACTTTTTTCAACTATTTAAAAATAAACTTTTGTAGACTTGAACTGGAAACACGTCTCTGCAAGTCTTTACACAAATCTGTATTATAAATGTTGTTTGTTTCTGTACTATTGGTGCGGTCACATTCATGTATATAAATTCTGATAATCCCCAACTCCAATTACACCATCTCTCAACATGCCACTACTTGTGTGCTATTTATCATTCACATAGACCTATTAAGAAATAATAATACTATTAATCTGTAACGTAAAGCTATTTTCTTACCAACAATGTCCCTGCCTGACACATATCCCCGTCACGTAGGGACTAGGCTAATGACATAGGCTAATACAAAAAATGTGACTGTGAAAAAGTGACTTCCCTTGTGTAAATGCCAGGTTTTATGAACATCCTTTCTGTACCGACAGCGATATATTTTTGCACTTCTTATGACAAATGTACTTATTGTAAGTCGCTTTGGATAAAAGCATCTGCTAAATGCCCTAAATGTAAATGTAAATTTGGATGTCTGCGTCGGAGCCAGCAGACCGCTGCAGTACAAACTCTCGCTGGAGACGTAACTCCTGTAGCTAGTGATGGGCAAATGAAGCTTTTATAAAGCATTGAACCAGTTGAGCCAATGTTTCGAAAATGGGTTCATTACTCGAAGCTTCAGTGACCGTGACCTCTGCTGGCGAAGTTCGAGGCTGCAGTGGATTCAACGTATCCCTGCTTTGAAAACTATTTGACGCACAAACACACAAACCCAAATACTTAATAGCATGATCTTTTCACGAATAAAGATTGATCTAAATACAGATGTCTAAATTGTTCTTAAAGGGATATGCCTAGCCTTCTGTCCAGATAGGCTAAACTGATGTAGGCTAGGATATAATTGAAACAGCATATAAAAACTTTACCCCCAGGAATCGGATTCGAACCCGGATCCTCCACTCCACAGTCAGTGTGTTATCCCCTAGTCTACTCTAATCGATACCTTACGTTGTTCTATTACATACATACCGTACTATGCACAACTCCCGTAAACGATTGTAGCATCGTTTGTGTTTTTTTTTTTCATTAAATAATTTGGCGGTGACCAGCTGGCTTCGGGCAAGGTTGGTTGGGTGTGCTTGAGTAACTCTAGGGGGTGATTATGTGGGATGGGGTTAGACACAATACAAAGATTTGTATTGAGGTAGGCTGCCTTATGGATTGAGTCGGTTTCTTTTTTTTTTTGCTCAAAGCTTCTCCACCGAGCCGCGGACCAGTCAAGTGATTCATTCAGGCAACGAAGCAGTTGCTGGTTCGGATGTCATATGTCACGTGGTTTTATTATGAAAAATTTACGAATAAGATACATCTTATCAAAATACAGATGTCTAAATTGTTCTTAAAAGGATAGACCAGCCTATGTCCAAATAGGCTAGTAGACTAGGATATTGAAACAGCATTTTATAAAAACCTATAACATATTGACTTATTCTTATTCTATTCATTCGCTTTTAAATGTTTTATTCATTCGCTTTTCGAATATGTATTGTATTTCAATCTTGCCCCAGTAAAGCACTTTGAATGGCCTTGTGCCTGAATTGTGCTATATAAATAAAATTGCCATGCCCTATTCTTCGTACCGAGATTAGAACCGCGGTCTTTTGCACCAGTCAGTGTGTTATCCCCTACCCTAATCTTGTTGACACAATACCTGTTTTATTACATAATTACTCTTCGCAACTCCCGTACACGGTTGTTGCTCCGATTGTGTGTTGTTATTTTCTTTTTTTCCATTAAATAATTAGGCGGTGACCTGGCTTCGGGCAAGGTGGTTGGGTGTGCTTGATTACTTTGAAAGGGGGTGATTATGTGGGATGGGGTTAGACACTCAAAGATTTGGTATTGGGGTAGGCTGCCTTCGTTTTTCAACGGCTTATGGATTGAGTCGGTTTCTTTTTTTTGCTCAAAGCTTCTCCACCGAGCCGCGGACCAGTCAAGTGATTCATTCAGGCAACGAACCAGTTGCTGCTTCGGACGTCACATGTCACGTGATTTATTTTGCTCTGAAGCAAGCTTCGAAGCAGTGCTTCTTGGGAGTTGTAGATCGGGGTTTGAAGCAGGTATCAAAGCTTCAGTGTCACACTGCCATCACTACCTGTAGCTCCTTTCTCAGCTCCTGTACTTCATTTGAGACGCTTTCAGCAGCGGATGCGGGCATATCCATGGCAGCCGGTTCAGGGACAGAGCAGTAGTCTTGATCGTTGAAAAGGAGATCAACTTCATCTTCCGGAGGGGCAGTTTCGACGAACTGATCCACTCTCTCCCACACGCCGCGCCTTGGGGTTTCGACTGTATACTGGTTCCACTCACAAATGGGCGCTACGGCACCTTTTGTAAGTCTCCTTCGACCCTGAAGAGTAGTTGGCTCAATCATCTTGTCAGAACTAAAGTGTCTGCTACAGATCTTAGAGTGAGTGGTGATGACATATTTATCCCGGCGTATGTTTACAATCCATTGACTCCTCACGTCAGTTTGGCTCGGAAAGCCATGGAAACTTAATACCCCTTTGGATTTGGCTGACGCTTTACAGTGGGGGACACAGCAGTGCTCGGCGTAGGTTTCTCCTGCCTATAAAAATGAACCGTTTTAAAATGTTTGCGGTCTTGATTCATGTCTAAACATAAAGTGTATCAACGTCAGCTGGCTAGCGCGATAAACACACAGACCGGAACCGGCCGAGCTGTATTATTTGAAACAGGAAGTACGTCACACAGCTTAGTGCATACACGGAGCTGTGTTCGAAATCATTCCCTATCATGGATGTAGTGCACTAAATAGGGTGCACGCCATTTTGTAGGGTGTTCGAATTCTCAGTGGTCCACTATATAGTGGACTTAAAATAGGGTACATACGGGCTGTTTCCCAATGTCAAGGAAGCATGCTCAACAGCCGCCCTTTTAAGGACGCTACGTCATAGAACGCCGACAAGCACTGTTCCAATGTTGAGGACACTCGAAAGCCGCGCCATTTTGCGTCCTTTGTTTTTGAGAATTCCGAGATTTTTCAAGGATGCATCGCTGCATCCTAGACGAGCCAAAACTACCCACAATCCTCTGCGTTCACTGGGCGGGTTCTTGAAAATGGCAGAGCAGTACACGTTCAAATGAAGTGAAGTTATATTAGCTTTCAGAAATATTTTGTGCCGTATTGCTTTTTATAGATTCATCATGTTAATGCAAATAATCAAGCCTAAAGACCTGTGCCACTTTTCAAACGTTTTTGCAACTTAATGATACGTTGCTATATTTTGCATGGACGAAGCTGGTGTTAAACACCACTGTCACCAATGTCAATTTACTCGCTCACAAGATTACATTATTTATGCATACCTGTTTGTGTTGAATCGTTTTTTTTAGGGTCAGCCCAGCAAACGGAGGCTTTTGTGCTTGTTTACCGGTGGAAGGGATAGTGCCACTATCCAATGTTGTAAAATTAATGCACAACCGATCTTTTGCAATGTTTGTAATTTTGAATGAACGTATATAATTGTATTTTATATGATATACTTATGTGTTCAAAGCACTGGTAGATTGTAGGCATATATGAATGAATGAATCAGATCAGTTAAATAATATATCCAAATAAATACATGTTTATCATCTTTCTTTGTCTGTTCCCCCCTGCATAATAGTAATCAACCGTACTGTAAATGTGATGCATGAATTAAGTTCTCAGATAATTTCACTTAGTTTTATAAAAATTTAATGGATTTTCCTTTTAATAAAGACGATTCGATCAACCGCAACAAAGCTTTTGTGACTTCCCCAAAAAGGTGACCAGATTTCTGAAATGAAAATCGGGGACATTTTCAATGTGGCGGTGAAAAATCCTTACATATTATCATTATGAAATAAAAAATGGTGACAAGTACTTTTTCATGTATTTTAACCAGCTTTTATTACACAAAAGGTCAGAGGCGTCATTAGGGGGCGAAAAGTTAGGACAATTCTGTGGGCAAGTGACTGACAGGGGCCCTGAAAAAATATTAGAACATTAGTTGTGTTAATAAAGAAACATCATTAATGGATTTTAATAGAAAATCAAATTTATAATTAAACAAACACTTTATTAATATGCAGAATGTTTCCTGCATGTCTTCACAGTGTTATATTATCACAGCTCAGTGTCAGTAGATATTGTAAAGTTAGTATCGGACTCTAAGATAATTGAAGCCTTCACAGGTAGAGGAGTGGTTACAGAAACTGCACATGGTTGGCGTTGCCTGTGTGTAATGGTGGGACCCAGTGTGATATCTTTTCATGGGGCCCAACATCCCTGGTGGTGCCCCTGCAAAAGGTTAATAAATCAAAATATCAGCACCCACAAATATCATGTATCAGTAGTGCACATCAGTGTCAAAAACACAAATATAGAATAATACATGAGAAAAAAATCTCTCTTCCAAAGTTAAGTGTCATGTGCAAAGACGGCTGCCAGACCAGTAGCTAGTAAATATCAAGATGTAATTAATAATAATTACCAAGTCAAAACATATAAAAATATGTAAGACTCTCGTCTGTTCTCTTCTCCTTCAATGCTTTTCTTTTCTTCACGCTTCTTTCTTCTCTCCTTAGCTTCCCTCTGTTGTTTACTTCTTTATTTCCGCCTTTCCACACTATTCTCTGCTCTTTTCCTCTTCTCTCCTTCTCTGGTGTTTACTTATTTATTTATTTATTTATTATACCTTTACTAAAAACAGTGACATATAAAACAGTGACTCAGGGCATCAGCTAATCAAATGGTCTGCATTTATAACTACTAGTCATTGGTTACCCACACAGCCCGACACAAAAAACAGCAGCCTAACACACACAACTATCAACCATTGACTTATTATTAATTTATTTATTATTAATTAATAATATCATCATTATTATTATTTTAACAGTCTCAGGTCCCTATGCCTACAGGAAAATCATATGCTACCAAAGCAGTCTTCCACCTCCCCCTCTTCCAAAACAGAGCCACATACAATGCCATCAACTGGTAATCTCATGCTAACGTTAACATTACAGCTTCACTAATGACAGATATGAAAACATTGTCATGATGTTAACGTTCACTGACTTTTATTACGTTACGTTAGGTCTTCAGTTCAGATAAACAATCATACTTATTTTAACGTTACATCACTTCTCACATACACACACACAGGGCCGTTGCACCAAATCCTGGGCCCCTATACTATAGGTACTGATGGACCCCCCTGCGCTAAGTTGTTGAGGGGGGGGGAAGACGTGGCCGATAGGTAATTTTTTTTTTTATATATTTTTTTTTTCATGGGCCCCCCCTCTGCCTTGGGCCCCCCCACAACTGTCCCCCTTGTCCCCGCAGTCCGTCGGCCCTGCACACACACACACACACACAGCCAAGTCTACTGCCAATTTACACAAAATAAATAAGTTCATACACAACATACCATTTATGAGACCGCTGATCTTCTCTTTTTCCTTTTTGACGCCTCAAGATTGTTGTTGTTGACGCTGCTGCGTCTGGTCGTACGTCCTGATAACGTCTGTACGTCACACGACGTCTTCTCTGGTGATGCGTTAAATGACTATGGTGTTTGAGTCTGCACGCATTTTTCCCCATGATTTTTCCCCCATTCAGTGTCAAAATCGGGGACATTTCCGGGGACAGCTTTGACCGGGGACAGATCACCGAAAACGGGGACTGTCCCCGGAAATCGGGGACGTCTGGTCACCCTACCCAAAGAGGCTCCATGCGAAGGAGACATGACGGCATTCATAACAGACAAAAGTCAAATAAATATCGATCAGCTTGATTGCTGCCATGTTTTATTCATAAGCGCACATGTGTCTACAAGCGGACACGCAGTATTATAAAGCGGAAGCGCTTCCACACTACCAAGTCGTTCCAAAGTCTGAACGTTACAAACGCTAGGAAGCACTCGAGCTAGCACTCTATTCTCATCTCCATAGGACGCGACTAGCAAGGACGCGTCCTAGCAAGGCTGCAGCCTTCACTTTGGGAAACAGCCACGATGTACCCTACATGTTACTCCCGTATACCACAATGCAATGCGGTCGTGTTTTCCCGGAGGAGAAGAAGAAGCTGAATAACCGCGAAAACGAATACATTTAATGATGGAGTCTCCGGCTTTCGTTTAGAAATGTCAACAATTTATTTGGGATTTAACATGGAATATTTAACATTCAAATGTAATTAAACAAGGAGATGTAACATTCAACATCAATACAACCTCGTGAGTGCCCGGTTTGTTTACATGGTCACACAAATAGCCTACCCGGCGCATTTACTGACGCAAATGACGTTTAGAAATCGAAAGCGTGGTGTCCGAATTCTCGTTTGTTCGTTCCCTAAATGGGACTCTCTAAATCGACGCCACTTCGACCTGGGCGGGACTTTACGTCCTACGTCACTCGCTATGGGTTTGCATGTGTGCGCGTAGCCGTTTTTCTCAGGGATCTGTGCACAACTCCCTTGCACTACAGATTACGAGCGTCAGTGTCGTACGCGATGGAGGGTGGGTGACATTCCTACAGTCTGTGATGATAGGCTATATTTCTACAAATGACTTACTATTACTAGCGATTAACATGACGAAACAACACGAACTAAAGGCCGATTTAGGGTCGTTTTAGACGCAGAGACGTAAGCACGTAATTTACACAAGGGACTTGTTTTAGACAAGTTTTGATTTACGGTTCCTTAAGGATTGCGCGTGTTGCAAGGGGATTCTCCGCCAGAACAGTAGGGGGAGCAACGAACAAATCTGTGGGCGTGGAAGTGGAAATCGCTGTGAAATGTGAGACTCCCGAAAGGATGTGGTTAGCTGGCCAATCACAGTCTTTGCGAGCTGCGTAGGGCCGTAGTGTTTTAGTCGCATAGTCAGGAATTTTGGGCAACGCACTTAAGCACGTAAGGGGGGATATTTTACCGCGCAAGGGGGGGTTATGTATCTTACGTGCTTACGTGTTACGTCTAAAACAGAGCATATATCGGCCTTTAGCTAACATTAGACTATAGCCATACCAGATAACGCCATACCAGCTAACCCTAACTATTTATATTAAACTCTGAACCATTTTGCAACAGGCAACTGTTTGTTGGTGCGTCTTATTGCTTCCCACGTCTGCGTCTGCATCTTTCCCACTCCTGGCTAATAGTTTCAGCTTTTGTACTGTATATCAGAAATGATCACCCTGTACCACACTGCTGACTTGTTGATGTTTTGTGAGCACTCACGCATTTCTCTAGGTATCTTAAAGGCACCCAGTGCAACTTTCGAGGCTTAAAAATAAACATTCAATTTCTAGTCTTTTTTACACGTAGTAAGTTTCAATAACTCCATACCATTACATACCGACATTTAAGCAGCAAAGATGAGACGTCGTTGTGTGGTGAGAACTGATACAAAATCGATAACAACAACAATGCCGCCATTTTCTTTATTTTTTGTAACCTACAATAAATAAAGCAGGCTTCCAGTCAATGGAAAAATGGCTTCTCCCCAACGGCGATTGTTGTTGTTTACGATTTTCTATCAGTTCTCACCACACAACGACGTCTCATCTTTGCTCCTTGAATGTCGATATGTAATGGTATGGAGTTATTGAAACTTACTACGTGTAAAAAAGACTAGAAATTGAATGTTTATTTTTCATTGAATGTTTACATAAAGTTGCACTGGGTGCCTTTAAGTTTCCTACTGGAGTCATCAAAACTTTGGACATTGTTATTGTAAGAAATATTGTGTTGCAAAAACACTTTGTGTCCAGTAACATTTCTATATCATAAACTACAAGTTACGCAAAATGGCATACAAACATCCAGTCCAATATGAAAAAAAAAGCTAGCTTCATTAAGGAATCGAACCCCTTATCACTGCATTAATGAGTTGTTCTCTGACCACTAACCCATCAGGTCTTAGTACATGCGATTCAAGAGTTAACCACTTGACAATCTTTAAACTTCGGTTGCCTAGAAATTGTAAAGACAGTGATGTGTGTACATTGTGCGAGTATCCGTCACTTGCGATGTGTGTGCAGTCCAAAATGAAAGAAAAGACCTTGCATCACTAGGGAATCGAACCCCCAATCATCAGTTGGTCGTTGGTAACTGTAAACAAAGAGATCGCATTTTGTTTAACTGCTAACTAACAAACGGGTTTATGCGTTTATGCGAACAAAGATTATGGAAATAAAAGACCACTTTTCCATCAGAAAAATCATCAGAACCGTTATTACCAACCCATAGACACTAAAGCCAAAACCTTTCTCACATGCACACCCATCGCGAGTGACGGCTCTGCGCACACATGCACACCTATAGAGAGTGACGTAGGACGTAAAGTCCCGCCCAGGTCGAAGTGGCGTCGATTTAGAGAGTCCCGTGAAGGATACAGCCGATGCATCCTTCAAATCCGGGAAAAGAAGGCTGCATTCGTAGGCCGCATTTGAAGGACCCTTGGAATTGGGACAGCACTTGGCGCGTCGCTGTGACGCAATCGGCGTCGACGCATCCTTCGAATGCAGCCTTCGAAGGATGCGTCCTAGGAATTGGGACCAGGCCCCCAGGATAGGGGCTTACTTCCGCAATCCACCAGTGCTCAGAGGCCAAGCCTGGTATTGCAGCTGTTTAAGCTGGCAGTGGACGGGGGTCCGTCATTTCATGTGGCCCAGAAGTAGATATCGCCGTCCACTCCAATACAAGTGGGAACAGGATTGTGTCTCCGCAAAAAATGTCTGGATATCAATCAAAGGCTCATAATTATCTTTCTACCCTGTTCTAAAAAAATGTAAGTTTTTTCTTTTCAAAACGCCTCCTCAAGCGTTTTAATAGCAGTTGATGTTGGGTGGGCAGCTGAAAGGAGCCGTACTGAAACAAACGGCTCCTTGCTATGGACCTATTTTGAAGTGCACGGCTCCATTAACTTCCGAATTAAATTAAATTCCGAATTAACTTCCATTAACTCCATTAACTTCCAAAGTCTGAGATTTGTCCTTTTACTTAACATGAATGGCGTTGAACACGGATATATAACCAGTGGTGGGTAGTAACGCATTACAAGTAACGCAAATGAGTAAAAAAGTAAATTTTTCGGGTACTTTTCACATTCCTTTTTTAAGTCTGTAATTTTACTCTTACTCAAGTAAATATTTGATTTAGAATTCTACTCTTTACTCAATTACATTTTCCATTTTGCTTTCATTAAAATGAGTATTTTGATAAAAAACATTATCTTCGTTGACTGTAATACAAGCGTACACATTAGCGACGCGCTTTCCCTAGGTTGCAACGTGAGTCGACCGTTACGTTGGGACTGAGGACTAAAAACGCATGGATACAGACGCGCAGGAAGATATTTTCGCCAGGGGGTGCGGATTTACGGTCCACGTAGGCTATAGTTTATATAATTCTAAAGAAACTATGTTGCACTGTATTCTGCAGACCACTCACAAACTTCGTCATTGTCGTGTCTGGCTCTGTGAGTGTGCGTGCATGCTATGTGCGTAGGCTGGATAAATCTGATTGCCCAATCAGCCAACCAAGTCAGTCTCGTTTGTGTTTAATTGGTTGTGTTCCTACCAAGCTCTTGCCTTTTGTCACATGCACAGAGCTTAATGCAAATTTGTTTGAAATTAAATTACATTTTTTGTTGTACATATTGCTTTTGTTGTACAACTTGTGAAGAAATGTTTTAGGAGTGCATCTCTTTCTCTCCCTCACTCACTCACGCATTCTAACCAGCCGCGTGCCGTCCATATGGGCAGGTGGGGCGGCAAACTCCCTGCAAAAGCATGCTCCCAAAAAAATAGTTCCTCAGTAAATCATTGCTCCAAGTTTATTGTTAATAATGTGATTGTCACATTAACTATCTATAGTTTCTGTAGGCTTTCCGACTATTTTTGGTCTGTTGATATCAAATTGATGATGGCGATTCTAGTTGAGTTTAACGTGTCATGCAATGTGGGGCGGCGGAGCTCAACGACCGCGTCCCTCCGTATGTTTCTCGCATAACCCTGCAGGCTGCAATAAGAATTGCAATCAGCGCTATAAGACGCCCATATGGTCGTAAAGTAGTCTGCCCCATGGTCATATTCTAGGAATTTCTCCGCCTGTATCTTTCGGCATTGAAAACTATTTATTTATTTATTTCAGCAGGTATTCAAATTGCATACCTGATTTCATACGATTTAAACAGCTGTAATTGAGAAATATCTGATTTCAAAAGTGTTGTTATTGAGAGATTTGCACACATCGTCGGGCCAAGTTCCAAATCGAAGGTCTGCTTGATTGATGACTTGTATTTCTACTTTTCATGTATTTGCAATGCACTCGCCTGTTGTTAAAATAAAATATGGAAGAAATAACTTCCCTATAAGGGACATCATATGACGAGTGTTGCGGATGGCACTTCAAAAGCGTGCAGTAACATTAGGCTATTAGTTTATTTCTTACTCACAATTAGTTTAGTTAACATGTTTTAATGTAGCTCAAAATATATAAAAAATATATATAAATTGTGGGTGTGGTCATACGCAGTAGTTTCTGCCACACCGAAATGAAGGGGCACCGCACGCTACTGATTCTAACACGTTATGTCTTTTTCACTGATCCAAGCACTCCAATACAAAAATGTAAAGTAACTTGTAATTTGAGTAACTTTAAAACAAAGTACTTTTTTACTCTTACTCAAGTAGGTTTTCAAATTGGAATATTTACTTTTACTTAAGTAGATTTTGAAGGAGGTAATTTTACTTTTACTTGAGTATAGATTTTCAGTACTCTACCCACCACTGTATATAACACACATATCATTGAAATAGCTGTAACAGGCACGGACGTATTGATTACCTGAATGATTATGGGAGACCTACGTAATTTTCATAATATTGTTAATTGTCTAATATTAACATTTCAGTTGCATTGGTAGGTATTTCATTTTAATTTGCTTGTTTAGCTATGTATGACAGGGTTATGGTTAGCTATGTATGACAGTTGACAATGTTGGTGTATTACAATTCATTATTTGGGTAGGCTACTCAAATAATGAATACATATCTGGTAGATATGTAAACATTTACTTTTATATAAATTATTGATTGCATTTTTCGTAAATAGTTAGTTGGAAGGAATCTGTTTCTTAAGCAATAACATTGAACTGAATTTTTTAGGCCTACATACGTTTACTATGTTACTATGGTATTATATGGAGCAATCTTACATATTTATGAAGTTTCCAGATCAATAAAGTTCTATCTCTTTTTATTTGAACTGCCTGTATGTCCTCTTGATTATAGTATTACAGTGTGTACCTTGGTTATCAGCTATCATAGAATGGTGTCCAAATGGCTGCATGTGTAAGAAATAGGATTTATCTTAATAATGATACAAAGCCTTAATTAAACCCCTTCTCTTCTGTTTGCAGAAACTGGAAACTTGCAACTGGAGTATATTTTATCTTAAGTTAGATAATCTTTTTTGTTTCCTCATCAGATCCCAGTCCATCATGCTCCTCTACTTGTCTGCCGTGCCACCATCATGCCTCATGCATCACCTCTCAGCGCCTACCCAGCTGCATCTTATTCCATTTCGAAAAAGCAAGCATCTCACCAAGCAAAGTTTTGCTAATGCCTGCTCAAGTTATTTAAATACTTCATTCTATGGATATCTGAAAATATTTACAGATGGTTCTAAAGATCCCAAAGGACAATGTGGTATTGGCATATATATTCCAGAATTTGAAAAAGGATATGGATATAGAGTGGGTGACTTTATCAGTATACTCAATCGAGATGGCCACAATAATAACCGCTCTTAGATGGGTTGTAGATACTAAGTTTTATAACAGATAATTCAATACGTGAAGATTTGGTGATAGAGGTAAAGCATCTTCTTTTAAATATTATAAGCCTTGGTTTAGTTATTCAGTTCTGTTGGATTCCAGCCCACCATGGAATATATGGCAATAAAATTGCTGATAAATTAGCTAAAAGATACTAACCTAATTAGAAGAATTTAACCTTAAGTATATATATATTTCTATTTTTTTTTTTATTTATTCATTTCTTTTGTTAGTTTGTTTTATTTTGTTATGTTAGTTTGGTTTTTTCTTTGAATTTATTTTTACGATTTAAAGTATCATTTGCCAACGTCCTTGTCACAAACTCCTGTGTAGTAGTCAAGTAGGTGGCGGTATATGGGGAAAAACTATGATCCACCACTAAACTAGAAGAAGAAGAAGATCTCTGCATCCGGTACGTCACGGAATAGGTCACGTGTCTTGGCCCCATAACGCGGAAGCAAATCGCTCCTGTATGATGCCCTGCACCACTGAGCAGTTTCCATAGGAATGAATGGGCGGCCATTTTCGGTCTGTGGTCCATCCTTTAATATGTCCATGATTGGGACACAGCCATCTAGCCTTTGTTTCAGCCATTGTTGAAGTGCGCCGGAAGTGTTCATGCACAACGAAGACAAATCCCGCCACCGGAACCCGGAAGCGTGATAATCCCCTATATGCTCTAGTTTGAAGCGTAGACAGGCATGACAAAAACATACATAAAACATAAGATCTCCCCCCCCAACCATTTACCTTTTTATTAAAGATGCTTAATAAATACATTTGATTGATTTGATTAGCATTTTACAGACCCATACAATGGATAGGGCGTTTAGCACGGTCCTTCACCGTTGCTTCTTTACCCATAAAAAGCTACAGTCAGTGTTAAATTACGCTGATTTACCTTTGAGCATTTCCTATTATAGGCTACTGTGTAAAATGCTGTTTAGAATTAATGTTAGCATCAAGAAAAGGAAGACCCACAGGAGATCTTATGTTTTTATTATAATGCACACGTACATGTTGGAGAAAATGTTCAACAGCGCACCCTGGGGTCACACTTTTCGTTGGGGCGCAGAATTCGGTGTAACACCGGTAATGAATGGTTCTGAAAGACGGCATACCGATGTAACTAATTACTAAGGAATACAATTTATGCAAATCTGTCTGGTACGTTTTATGAAGAATACGTTTCCAAAAAGCATCGGACATGTGACCAACTGTTCTGCTCCATGTATCCAATGTTGACAACATGACAGATGGCTAAGCTAACAATATAAACAAGAGGAGCTAGGAAAGGAATTTAACTACGTGTTTGAGTTCAGAAGGGCCAAACGTGTGGCTACACACAGCACTACAAAAGTCGTCAAGATTGAAAAAGAAAAAAATATTTGTTGCACAGCTGAACGCTGTATCACATCCTGAGCTTTTCTCAATTCACAAC